>NW_016809631.1:1812752-1846819 GCF_001698545.2 Rhinopithecus bieti
AAAGAAAGAAAGAAAGAAAGAAAGAAAGAAAGAAAGAAAGAAAGAAAGAAAGAAAGAAAGAAAGAAAGAAAAGGAAGGAAGGAAGGAGGCAGGCAAGAAAGAAAGAAAGAGAGAGAGAAAGAAAGAAAAGAAAGAAAGCAGGCAAGAAAGAAAGAGAAAGAAAGAAAAGAAAGAAAGAAAGAGAAAAGAAAGAAAGAAAGAGAAAAGAAAGAAAAGAAAGAAAGAAAAGTCTTTTTGGTGACTTTAAAATTTAGAGAACAAATATTTGCGATCCTGTTCCCCACTAGCTGCAGGGGCTTTTGAGGGTTCCAAGGCTGTTGGAGCATAAATGGCTCTAGTTGGCTGTGCTCTAGTTGGTAGTTCTGCTCTCCCTGCTTTTCGACAGCTACTCTCTTTCTTTTGAATAGAAGCTTTCTAGCAGGCAAGGAAGCAGTATGTTTGGGGAAGCGGTATGTTTGGGGGCCCTTTGTGTCTCTTCGCTTAATGGTCCTGGTTTGTATCCTTTATAATATGCTGTAATCATAAGTGTAGCACTGTCCTGAGTTCTGTGAGTCATTTTAGTGAGTTATTGAACCCGATGGAGTCCTTGAAACCCCCAGATTTGTAGCCAGTTGGTCAGAAGTATCGGTGGCCTGGACACCCCTGAACTGGCATCTGAAGTAAGAGCAGTCTTTGTGGGAACTGTGTCCTTTAACCTGTGGAGGCTGAATGCTAACTGGATTGTTAGCATCAGAATTGTATTGCAGTATCTTAATGTGTGCTGCTGTTTAAAGATGGCTTGGTTAATATATAGCACTGATTGATTCACACTGAACCCCCAGCCAATAGCACTGTTAACTCACGCCTGAATGAAGTTTATCTACATGTGTATTTTCTTCCTCACGCATGTTACAGCCTTCTACACTTAGGAACACTAGGCAACCCTTTAGTACTACTCTTGGCAGGGCCATTTTAAACAGCAATATCTCCAAAAAAAAAAAGTAAATAAAAATAATAAAAGTACCAAAATGCAAAATCATGGCAGTAAATAGACTGTGAAAAGGAAACTTATTTTTGTGAGCTGAAACAAGAAGGCAGAACATTACCTTGTTTCATTGCAGCCAGGAAAGTGTGCCTCCGGTGACTCAATTTGTGTGTGTGTGTCTGCAAATGACTGAGAAAATGCTGTCAATATTTATTGTTGTTTATGGTATTTATGTTGGGGCTGCAAATAAATTTTAGCAAGTAGGTGAATTTGCAAATACGAAATCCATGAATAATGAGATTCAACTCTGTATACATTAAGACACCCCCCCCCCCACACACACACGCAAACACACACATTTGATTACAATCTTCTATCTTACATCTTAGAAAACATTTGAGGCCTGGTGCAGTGGTTCACACCTGTAATCCCAGCACTTTGGGAGGCTGAGGTGGGAGGATGACTTGAAGCCAAGAGTTTGAGACAAGCCTGGGCAACAAAGCAAAACCCTGTCTCTATAAAAAAAATTTTAAAAACCAGCCAGGCATGATGACTCAGGCCTATAGTCCCAATTACTTGTGAGGCTGAGATGGGAGGATCACTTAAGCCCAGGAGTTGGAGGTTACAGTGAGCTATGATCATGTCACTGCACTCCAGCCTGGACAACAGCCCTTAATCTTGTTTAGTTCTGCAGCTGCTCTTTCTGCTCCATAAAAAGCTAGGGTAAGACTCAGCTCCTTTTCCTTGATCTCCTCTCATACTAATCACACAGAGACTTTGTTTGTGTAGCAGGATTAGAGGAAGGCTTGCGAGTGATAAACTTGGTTGCATTGCAATAACATAAACAAATTGAAATAGAATATTAAGCATCTGTGTCTTAAACTACCCTTTAGTCCCTGCATCTCTCCCTCCTGGAATTTTTAACAGTTACTATATCTGAGTCCTTAATGTCCTTATTAAAAACAACAAGCCATCTACCTACTTTGGATATTAAGCTTAACATCACTGGCCAAGACTTCCAGTCTCAGTTTTGTTCCCCTGTTTCTCAACAACATCTGTGAATAGAGGAACAGAGGTTTAATTTTATAAAAATGAATTATGATAGCCACTTTTGGCAAGCACGGTTGACTATGGTAGTTTCAGTAACATTTTTCTTCCTTTATGTTACTGATGTCAAACCCATTTAATCCTCATACACTCTCTATGAGAAAGTTTTATTCCAAATTTACAGATGAGGAAAAGGCCTGGGGAGGTTAAGCAGCTTCCAACTTCTGAACACTGCCCAAGCTCACGGAGCTTAGGATAAGGAATTCAATGCAAATCTAAGAGGCCAAGGGATTTAACTACTGCATTAGATTTGCTTGCTTCCCAATTCTGTAATTTCCTTAACAAGGGATACTTGCATTAGCGATAATATGCTGTACCATGTACATCACTGTGGAAAAAATTCTCGTCTTTGATCAAATTAAATGCTGAAAATACCATCCAAATTAAAAGTTAAAGATGTGGGTTTATGGACTCTTGCACTTCATAGAGATACTCTGCATGGTAAAGAAGCTATTGAAAGGTAATACCAAAAATCAAATTTGTTTCTATTTGAGAGTACTATATAAAAGGGTTTTAAATAAGTAATTAATTATATTGGTTAATTAGGTACCTGCAATATTAGGGCAATTTTCTGATGTAAGGCGATTCTGAAAGTATGCAAATTAAAGAAGTAAAAGTACAATGGTGGAAGCATGTCCAGATTATACAAATGAATTAAAAATTTTCAACTTGTCACTAAGCAGATTGCTTGCTTTCTTTTAAATATACAGAAAAAGCATATGGATTCTCAAACCACATATGAAAAAGTTTTAGTTTTTTAAAAAATTTTTTACAGCTTTACTGAGATGTCATTCAAAGACATATTAGTAAATTGTGATTTAAATTCTATAAGCCATCAACCACAATCCAATTTTAGAACTTTTCCAGCAGTGACCCAAATTTCCTTCAATTTCCACCTTTTACAGAGTGTTAGAGCAGAAAACTGAACAAATCATCTGACTAAAAGTAGAAAAGAAAGGAATCTCCTAGTACCACCTAGTGGTGTGTAAGTAGATAGCGAGTCGATTTTGGAATTTTTTGAAATCCAGTACTCAGATAGACATTTCTCTTCTTGGAATTGCGAATCAAGCTACTAATATTTCTGTTTTTTAACGCGAAAGTCAACTTCAAAATATCCACAAGCTTACCAAAATATTTACTAGATAAGTTTTAAAACTTTAGTTTTAAAAACAAACGATATCTTTCAAATGAAAGTTTACTTGGAGTCTCAGTATGTTTAGCTGATAAATAGTTAATCATTGGATGGTCTACTCGCTCCCCTACTTGCTGAAAACAGCTGTAGAAAGTAAAGACTGTGGAGAAATACACAAAATGGAAAGAGTAGTTATCTTTGAGTACTGGAAGACGAGTGAGGTTTCCTTTGGTTTTATTTTTTTGCTGGAGTGTGTATTGAACAAAAAACTATAATATTTTATTTAAAAACTGAATATAAAATTTTAAAGTATTGCAAAAATGCCTACCAAGGTCCTTGCAAAACAGCAATATTCCATAAATATTATTTGCCCTTCTCGTTTCCTTCCTGTTGGTGACAGTAACTCTCCATCACTCACAGGCTGAGGACAAAGGAAAATGTCTATGTCTTATGGTTAGCTAGAGCTGCCATAACCAAGTGTTATAGACTAGGTGGCTTAAACAATATAAATTCACTTTCTTACAGTTCTTGAGGCTGGTAGTACAATGGTTAAGGTGGAAGGCAATGGTTAATTAGGAATGTCTTGTTTCAGCCTCACCATGTAATTCCTTGCAGGAGTCTCTGCTAATGATATCTGGCTTCATGGAAACTCAATGTCCCATGAGTAATAAAGTCATGTTGTGCAAGGTTCATATGGTGAAATGCACATAATTCTGATAGTGTTCCTGGAAAACCGTGCTTTATCATGGAAAAACTATTCAGAGAAAGAATAATTGCAGCAAATAGAGTTATGTAAGAAGTCGTGTCAAATAGAATAATAGTAGTAAATGCCTAATTTGGATTCCACTTCTGGTTCTGATTCTTACATCCATGTGACCTTGAGCAAGCCACTTGATGTCCTCCTGAGTTTGTTTCTCAACTGTCAAATGGGGATAATAAAATATCTACTTTATAGGGTTGTTATGAGGATTAAATGAAATGATAAACATATAGCATATATTAAACACTCAATAAACATTAGGCGTTGCTACTATTATTTTACATTAATATTATTTTCTTAGGATGGCATATGAAAGAGCTGTCTTAACTGTGACTTTGGGGGAAATCTAATCACACCACTCCCATAGGTGTAGATTACAAAACTCTGTCTGGGAGAGATAGACACAGTGCTGTCCTTGGTTCTGAAACCACCACACTAAGTAGGACATAATAGATTTGAAACCTCAGGATACTGGTGACTGCTGCTCCAACCTCTTCCAAGAATTTTGAAACAGGCAAGGGCAAAAGTGGAGGAAAATATGGAGGAGGAGGAGGAGAAGGAGGAGGAGGAAGAGAGAGAGAAGCATAACTCCTAAGAACTTGCTAGGCAAGGGGTGGGAAGAAACATGTTTGACATTGTTTTCAAAGTGCATTTCTTGCTGTCATCAAGCAAGAAACAACCCCATTGTATTTGGCAGAGAGTTGTAGGTGTGTGTTGAGGGGGTACTTTATATATTCCTTTCCTCAAGCTGTCCTTGCTGTACTTCCCTATCTCTGTGCCTAGTCACCCTGTATCAGTACCTAATCAGTAAACTGAGAGTTCCCTGAGGGCAGGGACTGGGTCTCCTGCACTCTTGTGAGGACAAAGGAAAATGTCTGTGTCTTAGTTAGCTTGGGCTACCATAAAAATGTTGTAGTCTAGGTGGTTTAAACAATATAAATTCATTTTCTCACAGTTCTGGGGGCTGGAAGTCCAAGGTAAGGGTGCCAGCATAGTTGAATTCTGGTGAGGGCTCTTTTCCTGGCTTGTACATGACCACCACCGACTCCCTGTGTCCTTGCATGAGGGTGAGGGAGAATGGTGAAGAGAGCTTTATAGAGCAAACTCTCTGGTCTCTTTTTATAAGGACACAAATTCTATTATCATGAGGGCCCCTAATTACCTCCCAAAGACCCTATCTCCAAATATCATCACACTGGGGGTTAGGGTTCAATATGTGAAATATGAGGGGACACAAATATTTGGGTGGACATCAATCTACGATAGCTTGTAAAGTGGGAAGCACACAGTTTCTGTAACTGAAGGCCCTCAATAAATGGTAGTTTTATAAAAAGAAGCAGCTGTATACTGGGCCTCACTGTTTTGGTCTCACTATATAATTCTATTTTTTCATGTTGCAGATTAAGTAAGTTGAATCTGGGATCAGAACATTTGGCTTTGTTATTGTCTTTGTTTCCTTAGCCGTGTGCACCTGCTCATCATAGAAGATGTGCAGATTGACTGTGCCGAGAATGGCAGACAGAGGTGTGGAACACAGCAGTATGGAGCCTCCATAGCAGAAAAGGCCAGAGTCTAACTACACTAAGGGATGACTGCTGGGTGGAGCCTGAGTGCATTGTATTATAAAGTTTAATGTGCACTAATAGCTATGACTTACATAGTACTTAGTGTATGCCAGCTGTTCTAAGAATTATATATATTCATTTTAATTATTACAAAACCCTAAGGGATAAAACTGTTATTATTTGAATTTCACTGATGAGGAAATTAAGGCAAAAATATGTAAAAAACCTTGACAAAGGTCACACAGTAAGTGTCACGGGGGGATTTGAATTCGGGCTGTTGGATTCTTGTGTTTTAACCACCATAGTATAGTATCCTTCCTGAAATTTAAGTAACATACTACAAAGAATTTTCTTCTTGGGTTTAGTCTGCTAGCATATACTAGATCTTCCTATGGTTAATATCTAAAGACTGTGAGGAGTGGTGGGGGAGTGGGGCAAGACTGAAGATGAGAATTGAGAAGTGGCTTCCTCTGGAAAAGTGATTTACTCAGGTAAGGGAGAGACAGTGTCTTTCAGAAGGTGGCACAGCCTCACCAGGACAGGGCAGAGAGGGCTGATCCATTTGTCTGAGGAGGTTTATGGGGAGTTGGAGTCTTGGTGTAGTCCAAATCTTCTAAATTCTGTCCCACTCCTTTGTGACTAATGCTATAACTGTAATGTAAGAAATCATGAAACTGTGACCTCAGACTTTGGAAGAAATTCGGTCTCTAATTATCTTAGCTTTAGTGCTAAATAATAATAAAAAGCCTTTAGTTCATCATAGTTCAGCGAATTCAAGCATTTGAGTTTTTCTCTGTTTAAACTTTCTGGTTTTGTTAGAAGTTGCTACTCCACAATGTTGAATTCCTTTAGTTTTTCATACTAGTCTAAGGTCAGAGAGCAGCTCAGTTTCCCTAAATCTCTTTTAAAGGTCAATTTATTCCAGGTGACCATAGGAATTTGTTTAATTAGATAATTTGCCACAGCATGCTATGGGCTGCTAAAGTCTAGTTTCTGAGAATTAACGTGGTTCTTACTACCTTTAAGTCAAATAACCAGTGCCAGATCTTTCCATATTCCTGAGGGTTGAGTGTCTGCAACTAACTCCTGATGACATAGTAGAACATTTGGAGCCAGAAGTATCATTTCCATCTATGTTTGTTTCCTAGGACTGCTGAATCAAATTACTACAAACTGAGTGGCTTAAAATAATAGAAATTTATTCTCTCACAGTTCTGAAGGCTAGAAGCCCTAAACCAAGATGCTGGCAGGGCCATGTACCCTCTGAAGGCTCCCTGAACTTTCAGAGACTCAAGGACTCCTTCCTTTATCTTTTTCTAGTTTCTGGTAACTCCCAGCATTCCTTGGTGTTCCTTGGTTGATATGGCTTGGCTGTGTTCCTGCCCAAATCTCATCTTGAATTGCAGTTCCCATAATCCCCATGTGTCATGGAGGAGCCAGGTGGAGATAATTGAATCATGGAGGCGGTTTTCCCATCCTGTTCTCATGATAATGAGTTAGTTCTCATGAGATTTGATGGTTTTATAATGGGAGTTTCCCTTCACTGGGCACTCATTCTTCTCCTTCCTGCCATATGTGAAGAATGACATGTTTGCTTCCCCTTCTGCCATTGTAAGTTTCCCGAGGCCTCCCAGCCATGCTGAACTGTGAGTCAATTAAACCTCTTTCCTTTATAAAGTACCCAGTCTTGGGAATGTCTTTATTAGCAACATGAGAAGGAACTAATATATTGGTTTATACCTGTCTGACTCCCATCTCTGCCTCTGTCTTTATTTGGCCTTTCCGCCTCTATGTGTGTCTGTGTCTCTGTGTCTCTAAATTTTCCTTTCCTTACAAGGACACCAGTTATTGAATTTAGGGCACACCCTCATCCAGTATGAGCTCATCTCAATTTGATTACATTTGCAAAGGCCTGTTTTAAAATAAGATCATGTTTACAGGTACTGGAAGTTAGAACTTGAAAATAAATTGTATTTTAGCTTTTTAATTGTTTAATGCTTGCTTTTAAATCAAATTATACAGTCACATAGATTAAAGCGCCAAATCATTCTGAAATTCTTTTCCAAAGCACCTTTATGCCTTTTATTCCATTTCTTTTCTTGCAGAAAATTATTTGCTCACAGAAAACTGCGTTTTAAAATTTTAGCTTTTGTTTCCTGAGCACAGCTACCTGTATTTCAGCTTCTTCCTCAGTCTTGCCCTCTTTTACTTGAGTCCTGGTTAAACATAACATTTTGTGGGACACAATTTATCATCATTGCACACCATTGGTGGTTATAGTTCCTGTAATCATTTTTGCATGTCTTATACCTTCAGGACTCTCACATTCCTGCTAAACATCTCCTAAGACTTCTGAATTAGGCAAAGGGACAAATGACAGGAAAAGCCCATTATAAAATGCAGGACACAGGAAAGTGAATGTGCCATCTGACAGTAGCTAATTTCCACTGGCTCTAATTGGATCCATCCCTAAAATATGGTAAGTTGCTTACCTGGTACCGGGCACTGATGTTGGCAGGCAGGCAGCAGCCCTCCAGTAAAAAGATGATATTGCCAATTCCTGTAATCTCCTCTTTAATACATTTTTTCCAAACAAATGTAAATTTTCAACAGATTTTACTTGTGCATCCACATTTTCTTGTATGGCATGGGGAAGAGGAGACAAGCAGTATAATAGAAAATGATATTTCATTTCTATTCACTCCAGTAGTAAGTGTCAACAGGTCTCTTAACTCTTTCAGTGTTCAACAATATTTCAAGATTCTGCCAGGAAGGCTGGAGACTAAAATATTTCTGAATAAAAAAATTAAGTTTTTATACAGGCTATTCTGTTTCTTGGAAAGCAACTAGAAACCTTCTGTGAAAAGAAACTATGCCATTTCAAATCCACTTGGAGGAGTCAGTTATTCCCCTCAAAATATTCTCCTCTGCATTCCATTAAACAATTGATTGGCTTGTCAAATGCCTATTTGCTTTCCAGAGATGGTGTTCTTGATACCAAAGAGGTATTACAAATCCTTGTCAGTGCGTTCAAAAAGGTTTATAGTTCTTTTCATGTGAAAAGAATGGATGATATAAAACTACTAGTAAATCATGGCATATCATAAACAGAAATGAAAGGTAGTCTGATTTTCACTAAAAATCATTGGCTGCCATCAGTCCTCAGGGTTTGAACTATCTAGCACTTCTGCTTAATAACATCCCAGACAGCATTGCTTCAAAAGCTCCATAAAAGGTGAAGGCTAAAAAAACTTCAAGTAATTAAATGTTGGACTGAATAAACAAAAGTTTACCAAAAAAAGATTTGCATGCATACTTTTTTTTCTTTCCAAACCTAGTTTTGGCCTATTTTTCAAATTCAAAATCTTGAGCAGCAGATAACTTTCCAAACCCGAATGAACGATCTGAGAACATTAAAAAGGGGCTGGATTCACCATCAAAGTCTGAGAGTTAAAAAAATTTACTTCAGTGTGTCTCCTGTGCTAGAGTATGCTGGCTATCTCTTCAATGTCTATTCTCTTTTTCTTCTGCAGTAATAGAAACCCCAGTTTTCATCTTGGTACATGGAAGCCTGCAATAAAGTATACATTTCCCAGATCCTCAGAAAGCTTGGTGTAGTCATGACCAAGTTCTGGTCAATGAGAATGTTAATGTTGCATCTTTCAGGCCACATCCTTTTAAAAGGAAGGGGTTTGCTTTTCCCCTCCTTTTCCTTTTTTTTTTTCCTGATAGCTGAAATGCAAATATGATATTGAGCTATCTTGGATTATGCAGATGCATGTAACACACTAGACTTGTATCTCATTGTTTTCATTTGCCTATCTTTAAATATTAATTAGGCTGAGCATCTTTTTTCATATATTTATGGGTCATTCAAGTGCAGCATTCAACTCAATGAGCTGAAAAGAGTAAGAAGACACATCTAAAGAAGCAAGAAAGAGAGAAATAATAAAGATGTTTATTTTTAACCTTTCTTAATTCCTAGTGAGTCCATGTAAACAATACATTTCCCAAGTGCTGCCTTAGCTATGTCAAACTAACTTTTACATAAACTGGGTTTTGTCTGCATTCAGTTATAAATAGATCTTCATTTTCTTTAAGGTTTTTTTTTTCCCTCTTACCCCATGGATTGTTTGGTCATATATTATTTAGTTCTCAAATATTTGTTACATCTCAATAGCTATATTTTTGGTATTAATTTATAAACTTATTGTACAATAGTCTGAATAATAGTTTGAAGTACATATTGGTCATTTGGAATTTACTGAGATTATTGTAAAGGCTTGAAATGGTTCATTCTTATATATGTTGCATGTATATTCAAAACGTGTATCATCTATTATGTCTAATATATTAGAATGGTGCAAAAGTAATTGTGGTTTTTGCCATTAAAAGTAATTGGATATATGAAAGGTATTTAAATATTAAACTTTAATAGTGGGCAAAATTACAATTACTTTTGCACCAACCATATATATATATATTTTTAAATTATATTTTAAGTTCTAGGGTACATGTGCACAACTTGCAGGTTTGATACATAGGTATACATGTACCATGTTGGTTTGCTGCACTAATCAACTCATCATTTACATTAGGTATTTCTCCATACCAGACTAATATTGAAATAAATTTCATATATCCAATACTAATTGTTCAAGTATTTGATATCTTCATTTGTTATTGTCTGCTTGTTCTATTAGTTTCTGAGGAAATTATGTTATAAATCTCTTACTGTCGTCGTTCTTTTTAGAATAATGCTTTTTAAGCCGGGTGCAGTGGCTCATTCCTGTAATCTCAGCCCTTTGGGAGGCTGAGGCATGAGGATTGCTTGAGCCCAGAAGTTCAAGACCAACCTCAGCAGCATAGTGATATTCCTGTCTCTACAAAAAAATTAAAAAATTATCTGGGCACCGTGGCTTGCACCTATAGTCCTAGCTACACAGGAGGCTGAGGTGAGGATCACTTGAGCCCAGGATTTGAGGCTGCAGTGAGCAATGATCATATGACTTCACCCCAGCCTGGGCAATAGAATGATGTCTCAAGAAAAAATAAAATAAAGAGAATAATGTGTTTTGCATTTATTTTGACGAGCAATTAAATATACTTATTTTGGTTTTTGTCAAATGATACAGAAATTGATTGCATTTATATTTTGGCTTGATCAGATTATTTTCAATTATTCTAGTGTTCAGAGACAGCATTCTTATTTTGAGAGGGAAGCTTAATGTTAGTTATTATTTCTCTGTCTCCCAGTGTGCCCATCATGTTTGTTTAGTGGTTTTGCAATTATAAAAGGAAGGATGAAATTTTAACAAGAAGCAGTGTTTTCAGGAGGTTTCACCTGGAGTGCCCAGCAGCATCAAAGGATTCACGTGAAACCTGAGGACTGTGCAGCATGAATAGGTAGTTACACTGACACACTGGCTGCATTTGATCATAGTGTTAAATGACATGGGAGCCTTCAGAATGACAAGCCAAAGAGACAGGGAAAATAGTCCATTTTTATGCTTGCGTTCAGCCAAGTATGCACAGCCGTGTAGAAATATGACTGCACAAAAAGGGTGTGATCTAACACTAATAGACTGAATAGGGAAACCCAGAAAGGTCTGTCTGGATTCTAATATGGCCTCTGAGCAGCATTTCTTCCTCCTGGGTGTGGCACAGGAACTTTTCTGGAATGAGGGGCCAGGGACAGGAGGGAAGAGGGTTGGAGAATAACTTTTGCTTCTGATACTGCTTCTGAGGCCTTCATTTGGGGGTATTGTTTTCCTGAACCCCAACAGTACATAGTTCATGTTGACTGAGCCAGGACTGCATCTCAGCTCTATCTTCCCCCAAAGACTGGCTTTTCCTTTTCACCACCCTGCCTCCTTAGGGCAGATTTATTTGGAGTAAAAATCAGTGGATGACTGTGGAGCATGGGGGTGTACTTCTTCTTGAGTTGTGTAATTCAAGTGTCATGCTAGAGGGTAGGACAAACACCTCTAGTGCCATGAGGGGTACGGTTAAAACAAGGCCTATTGGAAGAGCTTGAAAGAGTCAGCCCATTGTGTGCAGGGTTCTCAGGTGGAGCTGGATGCTCTGAGGAAGGTGGTCCTTGTGAAGAATCCTGCCCCGGTACCACTTTTCATTTATATGGATAAGAAGGGAGCAGGAAACACTGGGCTGGCCATGGGCCGTGTGAGATTTCTGGCTGCAAGAAGTGGCCTTGCTGGAACAAAGGAGTGTCCAGCACCTAGGGGTCAATGGTTTAGGGAGTTCACCTACCAAAGCCAGTATGAGCTAATGACTTTGTAGCCTTCAGCTGAACCAGCTCAGTCCCGCTGGGCTAGTGCATTGCTAGACCTCCTAAAGGGTAGGGGCGACCAGAAGGAGGTACAGTGTGGGTGGGGCCACCAGGACCATCTAGCAGGCACCTAGCTTGTGTCCTCTCAGCAAATGAGGAGCTTCCCGACATGACTACTTTATTTGAGTGGATATATTTCTCTCATTTTCTCTTTTCTTTTTGGTCTCGTTCATTTTCATCTTATTTCCTTTCTCATTACTTTACTCTGTATAGCATATTTCTAGATTATGCCCCCAAATGGTAACAGAATTGACACTTTTTTTGAAATGAGCTACAGGAGAGTGCCTTGGGCATAGACTATCCAGGATTCTCAATTTCCTGTCTGTTTGAAAGAAAGTCACCCATGAGCTTTAACAGAGAAAAGGAGTATCTTGTTATCTGCAACACCGATGGTGATAATCTAGCTAGAACCTGCCAGGGTAACAAAGAGGCCCAAGGCTCTCTGATAGTATCATATTTTCTCTACCTGCTCTTTTGAACCTAATCCAGTTAGGAATTGCCACTGGAATAGAGGCAGTGAGTCAGGTGCCCTGATGGATGCACATGCCGCTGTCTGTAGATAGAGGCTGTTGTTTTTAAAAAGAAAATTTAACACTTTAGGCAGGAGGCTTTCGTTTTGCCTGCTTTTTCTCTACCCCTCCATGTAATCAGTCTTTCCAGCACTGACAGAGTGGGCAACGGTCACATTCTGTAACTCTGTGTGACTGCCTGTTCAAGAAGTGGCTTGGAATTTGCAATGATTGCAGCATGTAAAAGTCAGCTCTGTTGTGGTGCTATAAGGAAAAGAACAGACTAAGCTGCTTTTAATGCAGACCACAGAAAACAATACCAGGGACAGAATCAGGGGAGGGGTGTAGAAGCAGAAAGTTAGGAAATGAAGGGAAGATAGCCATGACGTGCTCACCCACAACTGCTCTTGGTTCCACCATTTCTTGGCTGCATGATTATCCACAAATTACTGAACCTCTCTCTGCCTCATATCCATCTGAAAATGGGATAATAATAAAAATAGTAATAGTATTAATATCTACCTCATAGACTTGTTGGGAAGATTAAATGATTTAAAAATATTTGTAGGGTGTCTGCTCTGCACAGACACCAAAATAAGCACTAAAAGTATTAACTTTTATTATTATTATGACTATAGTTATGATATAAAGAGCATCATAGGAGATGATAAGTGTTTTGGGGACAGTTGGCTTAACTCATATTTTTTTTTTAACTATTCTACTTCTTTAAAATCTCCTTTTGGCCGGGCGCGGTGGCTCAAGCCTGTAATCCCAGCACTTTGGGAGGCCGAGGCGGGCGGATCACGAGGTCAGGAGATTGAGACCATCCTGGCTAACACGGTGAAACCCCGTCTCTACTAAAAAATACAAAAAAAAAAAAAAAAAAAAAAAAATACCCGGGCGGGGGGGCGGGCGCCTGTAGTCCCAGCTACTCGGGAGGCTGAGGCAGGAGAATGGTGTAAACCCGGGAGGCAGAGCTTGCAGTGAGCCGAGATCCGGCCACTGCACTCCAGCCTGGGCGACAGAGCGAGACTCCGTCTCAAAAAAAAAAATATTCTTTTATAATCTATCAGCAATAACACAATTATTTGATTTATTTTTATGTCTGTGAAGTAGGTAGGAAGGTATAAATGATCCCATATTTCAGGGTGAGAAACATGACTCAGAAAAGAAATAAGACATCTTATTCCTAAAGACTGTAGATGGTAGAGTCAGAATGTTGATCTCAGATGATTGGACTATGAGTGATATTCACAAATGAACGAAGACAATGTGAGACAAAGACCTAAGTTTCGTTATGGGGGATGGAATGAGAGGTGACCAGGTGAAATGCAGTATCTCCTGCGAAAGGAGAGCTAGGATGAGGTGTCAAATTGGGTGTGTCCTCCGGAGCCCAGGAAATGCAGGGACTGGACACCTGGGCATGATAAGACAGTCGCCTGACCAATTCCTGCTCACCCTTCAAGCCTCAGCTGCCGATATGTCACTTCTTGTGAGAAACCTTTTCTGATCTTCAGACCAGGTTTGGCCACCTCCTCCTTTCACAGCAGCCCCTGCTTCTCCTTGCAGCACTTTTGTGTTTATAGTTAGTCTCTCCATGGATTGTCAACTTTGAGAGCAGATATTGTCATGACTATGCCCCAGGCCGAGCACTGTGCCTGGCCCACAGCTGGGGCTCAGTGCATGTGATTGCTTCATGAATGAGCAAGAGGGAGGCTCAAGTGCCTAGAAAGTCAGATTGTGCTTAGTCATCTCTCAGCTTCTGTGGACTTTTGTGAAGCCTCCAGATTCAAACATCAGCTTGATTCTAGAACAAGGGTCAAGAAAAGGTACTCAATCCCCAACGGAACTGGAATTGCCATGGGTGGTTGAGGGTGAGAAGAAGTAGCAGATTTCTTTTATTGCTTAAAAAGTGTCATCAGTGGTTGGGTGCAGTGGCTCATACCTGTAATCCCAGCACTTTGGGAGGCCGAGGTGGGTGGATCACCTGAGGTCAGGAGTTCAAGACCAGTGTGGCCAACACGGTGAAACTCTGTCTCTACTAAAAGTACAAAAATTAGCTGGGCATGGTGGTGCATGCCTGTAATCTGAGCTACTCAGGAGGCTAAGGCAGGAGAATCACTTGAACCCAGGAGGCGGAGGCTGCAGTGAGCCGAGATCATACCACTGCACTCCAGCCTGGGTGACAGAGCGAGACCCCAACTCAAAAACAAACAAACAAACAAAAAAACAAACAAAAAAGTGTCATCAGTGTCTTCAGAACCCAGGACACAAGACAGGTAACACTAGTCAAAAGTAGGAAATACAGGTTAACCACAATGTCCTGCAAGTTGCGACCCAGGAAATGTAGAAGAGCTCAGCCTGCAGACCACAGAGAAAAGCAGGAAGAAATAATTTCAGGGAAAGTTTTCAGGATGGGGAGAGTCAAGAAGCATGTGCACCAAGCAAACAGTCTTGCAGGTGGGACCAACCCTTGCCAGTGTTGGAGATGGTTGAGTCTGTTTGTGGAAACTCTGCAGATCCTCTTCTGGATCGTCACACAAGTGTCTGGTCATCTCCCTGCTTGCCTCACAGGCCCATAGGAAGGTTTGATGATTCCTTTTTTTTTTTTTTTTTTTTTGGAGACAGAGTCTCGCTCTGTTGCCCAAGCTGGAGTGTGGTGGCACAATCTTGGCTCACTGCAAGCTCTGCCTCCCTTGTTCACGCCATTCTCCTGCCTCAGCCTCTCGAGTAGCTGGGACTACAGGCACCCGCCACCAAGCCTGGATAAATTTTTTTGTATTTTTAGTAGAGATGGGGTTTCACTGTGTGAGTCAGGATAGTCTCGATCTCCTTGCCTTGTGATCCGCCCACCTCGGCCTCCCAAAGTCCTGGGATTATAAGCGTGAGCCACTGTGCCAGGTGATGATTCTTTTTTTTTTTTTTTTTTTTTAACTCCACAACATCAATCAGATTTGGAGAACTCACATTCTTTATGAAGCTTTCCCAGAATAACATGCTCATGTCCCACTCTACTTTCGTCCTTTCTTTCTTTCCTCCCTCCTTCTTGGGGCTGAGGAGGAGTACACAGGAAGGACAAATGCATTTTTGGGGGCTCCCTCTTGAGACTGAGGTTCAGACCTTATTGGAGAAGGTGTACTTGTAGCCTATTGGATGGCAGAGAATTTTGCTGGTTTGTATGGGCCAGAGCTGGTCTGCAGTCTCTGGGCAAGGAGGAAGCAACTCTTTAGGAACAGAGGAGAAGAGGGGAACAGGTGAGCTGCAGCTAGTGGCTAGGCAGGGCATGTGGGTGTGCAGAGGGAGCAATGGCATCATAACAGGCCAGTGTCAGTGTTGATAGGGTTCTGGGAAGGTGAGCACTAGGTAAGGCCAGAGCTTTAAGATCAAGAGACCATGTCTTCTAAGTGTATGGCTGGGGTCAGACACTATACACACCTTCACATAACACCCCTGACTGACTGTGCAGTCACAGGAAAAATAAGAGGAGTACCTTCCTTGTGTGATATTGCTGCAATGTCCTCCTCTGTAAAAGCTTAATATCATGCTCATTGCACAAGAGAAATGCATACAGAAATTCATTCATTAATGCAGAGCATGTATTGAAGGGTGAATTTGGAGCTGAGCAATAGATTGATAACTGGCACATAGGGTTCCTTGTCTCTGCTCATAGTAAGTCCTCAATAAATGTTGGCTTGATCCTTTGTCCCAAGCTAGCTAGATGAGTTAGCAGATGCATGACTTAGAAAGAATTTTAGATTGAAAGCCAGGTGGCCTGGCGCGGTGGCTCAAGCCTATAATCCCAGCACTTTGGGAGGCCGAGACGGGCGGATCACGAGGTCAGGAGATCGAGACCATCCTGGCTAACACGGTGAAACCCCATCTCTACTAAAACTACAAAAAACTAGCCGGGCGAGATGGCGGGTGCCTGTAGTCCCAGCTACTCGGGAGGCTGAGGCAGGAGAATGGCGTGAACCCGGGGGCGGAGTTTGCAGTGAGCTGAGATCCGGCCACTGCACTCCATCCTGGGTGTCAGAGCGAGACTCCGTCTCAAAAAAAAAAAAAAAAAAAAAGAAAGCCAGGTGACATGGAGTTCTACTACTTCCTATAGCATGAAATTTGTAACCTTGAACAAGTCACTTACCCTCCCTAGGCCTTAATTTCCTCATTTGTAAAATGAAGGGGGTGGGCTAAAAAGACAGCCATCAACATCCATCTTTAAGATATATAAATATTAAAATACACTGTAATTTAAATAGCGTAATTCTTTTAGTGTGGCTGTGATCAAATACTATATGAATCCTATAATTGAAAATCATCTTGCAATGGTTGAGGATGCTGATTTCCTTCCAAGGAGGTCCCTCCACAAATGACAATACTGGGGTAGTGTTGTCCTGTTTCTTGTGATTATGGGATAAGAATTTTCCTTTTGATCCTTTTCTTATGAGTCATGCAGAAAAAACATAAGGATAAGATATGTTTTTCTTATCACCATTATTCAATTATTGGCTTTCTCTCTAGGTAGAGAGATTTAACGAACAGCATAAGTTATTTAGAAGGGTTCCTTTCACATTTTCATAAGAAAACAGCAAGTTAGTTTAACTTTCTCCCCTCCAAATGTGACTAAATGTTCCCCATGGATTCCAGTCCATTTCTGATTAAAAAGATATAAAAGAGGTAAGCATATTTCCTGCTGTCTTATAAAGGAATCTAGCAATAAATTATTTGTGCTGAAGTTGAAAAAAATCATGCAGAGGAATACATTTTTGATGCAAGAGAAGAATAAATTTGTAACTTGGAAGAATTTAACATTCACGTATTTGAAATTATAGTGCAAAATAGACCCTAAGGGTTCAAATTAAATATTTCTGCTGGTAATGTAAATCATTCCTATGAGCAAATCAATATTTTTATGGGTGAAAATGCATTTTCTTTGCCAGTTAATGTGTTTTCTTTCCTTCACTCTTATATGAAATTGAATGACTTCCAAATATCTGATTAAATCATATCTTGCTTGGGATGTCATCTTGCCAGATAACTTAAGAATATCAAAGCCTTTGATGTGAAGCATATTTAAAAAGTGACAGAACCAAATCTTTGGTGATCCTTGATAAATATTTTATGTGTATATACAATGCATGAAGATAGCTTATTTTTAAATATAAGCTGCAAGGTGGAGAATGCATAATTGCTCTTCAGGGAAAGTACAGTTATAATTTATCTCATTAATGAAAAGCATTTCATAGAAGGAATTCTTCAGAACTCAACATGATAGCCCCATGTCGCTAATTTAAGTTTTAAATGAGTGGTAATGTCTACATAAATGGAATGAATTTGAACACAAATTTTTAAATGGATTCAATTGAATTTTTCAAGTGTCCACTTGCACTGAAAGCCTCTTAGAATGCTTACTTTAATGAAACCACAAATAGAAAAGTTCATGAAACCACCACCAGTCTAAGTGTATTACAGTTGCATTGTTTGTATATAAATAGACACTCTAAAAGTGGGCAAACAGCCACTTATAACTATGCTTAGTTTTGATTAGGACTCTGTGCTAACCAAATCAGGGTGCAGTTCTCACCAGCTCAGGATCATCTGCGTATTGGTCAACTAACTTTACTCTTATGTCAGAATTGTTTGTCCTGACAGATGAGCACTGCTGATCAGTAGAAGGCTCGTAGAAAAGAATGAGAATAGATTAAAGAATAGCCACTGTAGTTGGAGACACACTTTTGAAGTCACACTAGTACCGTCCTTAATTTTTATTGTTAAAGAATAGCCTAGGAATGTTTGTTTATATAATGAGACAATAACATTTGCTGCTTAATTGAATATTACTTTTTGCAAAAGAATTCTAAAAGCATTTGAACACTTTTATTTTCTAAGAAACATTCTCCCATATATGCTATCAACGCTATTTGTTTTTTATAAGCCTTTCCCCCCCCATAGGCAAATTAAAAAAAAACACTGCATGAATTATAATCAGTTTCAAGTTGGCAAATTCAAGCTTGATGCATGTTGATTGCATATATATTAAACTCTGATGGTAGATAATTGGGATGCTGTTAGTTCTTTTAGCACCAGAGTTGCTTCCTGGTATAGTGTTTTGTTTTACCTTTTTCTTCATTGCTATTCTACCAGTGCACTCTGAAACTCTTTGTAACAATATCAACAAAATTTGGGTTGAAGAGTTTTGAAAAGTGCATTTGCTTCTTTGTGAGCACTCTACCTGGTTCCATAAAGAGCATTTATCTTTAAACTGAAAACACCTGGACCCATTTTCTAAAGCAACATCAAAATTACTTATGGATTTCTACTTGTAGTGTAATGGGGTTTGCATAAAGAAAGCTGATAGGAAACTGGAGTGTGGAGTATTTTTCACAGCAATTATTTTGGAAAAGTGCTACTTCTTTGTACAATTATTATATATAAAATTCACACTAAAACACATTCAGAAAAATTAACATGCCCAATATTTGTGTTTTTTTCTGGGTAAAGTGATCCAGCCACAAGTATAGTCTTATAAATGAGGGTTGTGTATGTATGCATGTGTGAACGTGTGTGTTAGCAAGAGAGGGAAGAAGAGAGGAGGATTAGCCCTCTACAGGTGCTAGCGAATCTGGCTCTACTGAGCAGAGATAACTGAGGGAAAGTCTTTTTTCTTTTGTTCCCTGCAATTGCCTAATTTTAATATTTCTAACCAATGCATCCTCCTTTACTCCATCTTGTAATCTAGACCTGCTGATGCCACTGGCAAGGTTTGTCAGAGGCAGTCCAAAGGACAGCGCTCACAAAGTTCTTGATTGCTTTCAGGCAAGAGGCTTTAAGTTTTTATTGGCTTTGGAGCTCCTTGTGCATCATTTCCTCATGAATGGTCAAATGAATCATGGGACTATGCAGATGTGTTTTGGCTTGATGCCAGGTGGTCTGAATTAGGAGATCCGGAGGAGCCAGTTGAGAAGTAGATATAGGAACCAGATGGGAATGAAATGCAGGATTGTCTTAGGCCATTTGGACTGGTTTAACAAAATATCATAAATCGGGTGGCTTATAAACAACATTTCCCACAGCTCTGGGGCCTGGAAATTCCAAGATGAAGGTGCTGGCAGATTCAGTGTCTGGTGAGGACCCGCTTTTTTGGTTCACAGATGGATTTTTCTTGCTGTATCATGATGAAAGGAGTGAGGGGACCCTCTGGGGCCTTTTAAATAAGGGAAGTAATCCCATTCGTGAGGGCTCTGCCCTCATGACCTAATCACTTCCCCAAGGCCCCCAAATATCTTCACATGGAGAATTAGGTTTTAATATAGGAATTTGATAGGTGGGAGATGCCCATATTCAGATCATAGCAAGATTCATTTCGTTGCCTGTATAGGAAAGTACTTTTACATGCACCCAAGTCAAGACCATGAGAATTGCATGTAGGGGATATTAGGTTCATAAGGTAGATGCTTCTTTCCCAGACAATTGGAAGTTCACTGCGTGCTTGTAACCCTTCAGGTTCAGATAAACAAGAGTCAGAGGGCCCAGAGAGAAGGCTAAAAGACAGAGCAATTCAAGAGGTACTTCCAGTACGGAAGCAGGAGCTCATTGGAGAAGATTCTCTACTTCTGAGGTCTGCTTGGGAGACAGCAATAACTAGACTCCAGAGGACAAGCTATGCATGCTTGGGGGCCTTCCGCTGGCTTTCCCAATTGGGGTTGTTGCGGGAAGTCAGGGACCCTGAATGGAAGCGCTGCTTGAAGCCATGGCAGAAGAACATAAATTGTGAAGATTTCATGGACACTTATTAGTTCCCCAAATTAATACTTTTATAATTTCTTATCCCTGCCTTTACTGCAATCTCTGAATATAAATTGTGAAGATTTCATGGACACTTACCACTTCTCCAATCAATACTCTTGTGATTTCCCATGACTGTCTTTACTTTAATCCCTTAAACCCGTCATCTTCGTAAGCTAAGGATGAATGTCACCTCAGGACCCTGTGATGATTGCGTTAACTGCATTAACTGCAAAAATTGTTTGTAGAGCATGTGTATTTGAACAATATGAAATCTAGGCACCTTAGGAACAGGTTAACAGCGATTTTCAGGGAACAAGGGAGATAACCTTAAAGTATGGCTGTCTGTGGGCAGGGCGGAACAGAGCCATATTTCTCTTCTTTCAGAAGCAAATAGGAGAAATATCGCTGAGTTCTTTTCCTCAGCAAAGAACTTCCCTGAGAAAGAGAATGCATTCCTAAGGGGAGGCCTCAGAAATGGCCGCTTTGGGAACGCCTGTCTTTTATGGGTGCAGGTAAGGGATGAAATAAGCCCCAGTCTCCTGTAGTGCTCCCAGGCCTATCAGGATGAGGAAATTCTCACCTAATAAATTTTGGTCATACTGGTTGTCTGCTCTCAAACCCCGTCTCCTGATAAGATGTTATCAATGACAATGCGTGCCTGAAACTTCATTAGCAATTTTAATTTCATCCTGGTCCTGTGATCTTGTCCTGCCTCCATTTGCCTTGTGATATTTTATTACCTTGTGAAGCATGTGATCTCTGTGACCCACAAGCTATTCATACACTCCCTCCCCTTTTGAAAGTCACTAATAAAAACTTACTGGGGGGCATCATGGAACCTGCCAACATGTGATGTCGCCCCTGGACACCCAGCTTTAAAAATTCCCTCTTTTGTACTCTTTCCCTTTATTTCTCAGGCTGGCCGACACTTAGGGAAATAGAAAAGAAACCACGTTGAATATTGGGGGCTGGTTTTCCCCTGATAGGGCAACTTATTTCTCTTCTTTTGGGTGGAAGGAATTGAGGAGAAGAGGAAAAAATGGCTGTCAGATTCCTTAATACTTAAGGTAAAATTGATGGTGAAAGTTTCTATTTCATGAACCAATACAGAACAAAGAGAAAGAGAGAGATTCCTCCTGTTTTCTGAAGCAGAGCATCTGAAACCTAGCTGACCATCAAAATCTCTGGGAGTTTAAAAAAAATTACAAATTTTGGAGCCTCACCAAAATCATACTCAGATTCGGATTTTCTAAGGTGGAGGCTGGGAGTCTGTGTTTTCGAAAATCTGACCTAGAAGTTCTGATGATTAGTCAGGTGTGGGAACCGTGACTTAAACTTGAGAACTTCATCTTCCTAAAGCTTTTTCAAGGGGTTCACATGACAGAAATACATTTTGTCTGCTGGGAGGAAATAGCCCAACCCACCTGAGTTTAAAATCACAGACAATGGTTAGTCACCATTTTATATTGATTTTTAAATTAGATGGTCTTAAACTGCTTTAAAAACTGTGTTTGCAGATGTTGAAATCAACATCTGGGTGCATTATTACTAATATTGTTCAGCCTAGTAGAAAGGAAGTTCAATTATTATACAATGGTCATGTTGCATAAGCAGAAGGAGTGTGGTGTGAGACAATAGTGAACACACATTGTTAGAATCATGGCAACCGTCCCAGGCTTGTGGATATCAGTAATTGTGGCCTAAGAATGGTTTTGTGGTTTCATTTCTCATCATGGCACTGAGTCATGCTGTCAGCAGTATTTATACTACTGGGAAATAACTAGGCATTATAAATGACTGTTTTGGAGATAAAAAGTGAAGTTGTTCAGTTTCTAATTTAAGTTTAAATGGCATTATATCGCCATATACATACATATATATATATATATATATATATATTTTTCTGTTGGGTTGAGGATAATCTAACAGTCAAGGGAGAAATACAACATTATACACAGCATAGAGGTTACAAGCCCAGATTTTAGAGCAAACTGCAGACTGCCTGGGTTCAGTACTAGCTTAGCTACTGACTTCTGGGCTGCTGATCTATTGTCAAATTGGGTCATTTGTTCAATAATATGCTCCCTATTTTGGATTTGGTTTATTGATTCTTCATGGTGTTGCTCAGCTTGTCCCTGGACCCCTGAGTTTTCTGTAATCTGGTAGTTAAATCTATAGGCTTAACTTTTAGAAAAAAATTCTTCCTACTACCACATTCTTAAAGATTCAAACATAGTATTTGCACCTAAATTTATATTACTATTTTATAACAAGTTTGCATCATCTAGTTTGTAACTTGAACTCGGATGCACTAACTAATTTATGGCACAGTTTGGTGATAGAAGAAGTTCTCCTTACAAGACAGCATTTATTTGAAAGACTCAAGAAAGATATTTCTCAGGGTATCTCTTACCAATTTGTCTAAATGCTTATGTTAGGCAGGGGAATAAGGCAGAGGAAATTTTTGTTTTTTTTCTTTTTGAGACAGAGTCTTGCTCTGTTGCCCAGGCTGGAGTGCGGTGGCGTGATCTCAGCTTACTGCAAGCTCCGCTTCCCGGGTTCACACCATTCTTCTGCCTCAGCCTCCTGAGTAGCTGGGACTACAGGCGCCCGCCACCATGCCTGGCTAATTTTTTGTATTTTTAGTAGAGACAGGGTTTCACCGTGTGTGTTTGCCAGGATGGTCTCGATCTCCTGACCTCGTGATCTGGCCGCCTTGGCCTCCCCAAGTGCTGGGATTACAGGCATAAGCCACCGTGCCTGGCCTTTATTTTTTTTATTTTATTTTTATTTTTATTTTTTATTATACTGTTAGTTCTAGGGTACATGTGCACAATGTGCAGATTTGTTACATAGGTATACATGTGCCATGGTGGTGTGCTGCACCCATCAACTCATCATTTACATTAGGTATTTCTCCTCCTAACGCATACCCATCCCCAGTCACCCGCCAACCAAACCCCAGTGTGTGATGTTCTCCCTCCCTGTTCCCATGTGTTCTCATTTTCAATTCACACTTATGAGTGAGAACATGTGGTGTTTGGTTAGTTTTCTGTCCTTGCTGATATTTTGCGAGAATGATGGTTTCAGCTTCATCATGTCCTGGCAAAGGACATGAACTCACCCCTTTTTTATGGCTGCATAGTATTCCATTGGTATTTTGTGCACCACATTATCTTTATCCAGCTCTATTTCTGATGGACATTTTGGTTGGTTCAAGTTCTTTGCTATTGTGAATAAGTGCCACAATAAACATTACATGTGCATGTGTCTTCTATAGTAGCATGATTTATAATCCTTTGGATATATCCAATAATGGATTGCTGGGTCAAATGTATTCTATTCTGGTCTTGAGGAATTGCCACACTCTTTCCACAAGGTTGAACTAATTTCCACTCCCATCAACAGTGTAAAAGCATTCCTATTTCTCCACATCCTCTCAGCATCTGTGATTTCCTGGACTTTTAATGATCATCATTCTGACTGATGTGAGATGTACTCATGTGGTTTTGATTTGCATTTCTCTGAATGAACCAGTGAGATGAGCATTTTTTTATGTGTCTGTTGGCTGCATAAATGTTTCTTTTGAGAAGTGTCTGTTCATATCCTTTGCCCACTTTTTTATGGTTTTTTTTTTTTTTTTTTTGTATTTGTTTAAGTTCTTTGTAGACTCTGGATAGTAGCCTTTTGTCAGATGGATAGATTGCAAAAATTTTGTCCCATTTTATAGGTTGCCCGTTCGCTCTTATGATAGTTTCTTTTGTTGTGCAGAAGCTCTTTAGTTTTATTAGATCCCATTTGTCTATTTTGGCTTCTGTTGTTCTATTGCCATTGCTTTTGGTGTTTTAGTCACGAAGTCTTTACCCATGCCTATGTCCTGAATGGTATTGCCTAGGTTTTCTTCTAGGGTTTTATGGTTTTAGGTCTTACATTTAAGTCTTTAATCCATCTTGAGTTAATTTTTGTATAAGGTGTAAGGAAGGGATCCAGTTTCAGCTTTCTACATATGGCTAGCCAGTTTAGGCAGAGGGAAAATTTAACTGTGATAAAGACAAGGCAACTGTAGAGTATAACATATTTTGGAGACAGGAACCACTAGCTTTGATCTGAACTTGGCCATGTTTTTGGGTGTTCTATGGTAAATTGTTTAAGGTCTTAGAATATTAGATTCTTATCCTCAAAAATGGGAAAATTATACCTACCCTCTAGGGTGGTTTTTATGATTAAATAAAGCAGTGCACATAGAAACATCTACTACATGGCTTGGTGCGGATTATGCCTTCAAATAGTGTTCATTTTTCTTTCTTCTACAACTATTACTTGAATACACAATTTAAGCCCAGCTGGGCATCAGGTGTTATGTTGGGGGTTAAAAGAAATATAAGATAGTGCAGAGCACAGAGCCTGGCACAAAGTAGATTCTCAATAAATGTATTTTAATGTTGAGTTGGGGCCAGCTGCAGTGGCTCAACCATGTAATCCAAGCACTTTAGAAGGCTGAAGCAGGCAGATCACTTGAGGTCAGGAGTTCAAGACCAGCCTGGCCAGCATGGCGAAAACCTGTCTGTACTACAAATACAAAAATTAGTCAGGAATAGTGGCACATGCCTGTAATCCCAGCTACTCAGGAGGCTGAGGCATGAGAATCACTTGAGTTTGGGAGGTGAAGGTTGAAGTGAGCTGAGATCATGTCACTGCACTCCAGCCTGGATGATGGAGTGAGACTTTGTCTCAAAAAAAAGAAATTGAGTTGGAAATGTTTCTGCCCCAAATGAGCTTCAGTGCAGTGGGAACACACACACACACACACACACACACACACACACACACACACACCTCATTCTACCAACTGATGCTGACTATAAGGGCTGGAGGAATACCATGGTGAGAGTCACCAGTGAGAGCTAACATGACGAAGTTCTTATAAAGAAGATTGGACTAAAAACTGAGACTACAAAGTATGGGTAACATCTGGACAAGCAGGGAAGATTGGTAAGGGCACTCCAGATTTGAGGAATATAGCAGTGAAGGAGCAGAAGAATGTAAGCCAGCAAATTTCTCTAGTAAGTAGATATATGTGACTGATTAGAAAGGAAGATTCACGAAATGGAGCATCAGAAAAGCCCCAATGTCTTGATGGAGGTGAGACTGAGAAAAGTCTCAAATATCTCAGCAGGCAATTTGGATTTTATTCTAGACCACCGGAGAAGTGCAAAAGCATGAGTGTGTCATGGTAAGGTAGGTATGTAGAAAAGTATATTTAGAGCATAATGGATTTGGAGGAAGCACTGATGGCCTGAAGGATATTACTTAAGAGGGTACTGTTAAAATCCTGCCCCGAGACGAAGAATCTTGGGTGACTTCTTGCTGGTGTGGATTTAGATCAGAAAAGTGCTGGTACCATATTATGTCAACACATAAGTCTAATGTTTGAAGCACATTGCTTTGGAGTTTTCACAATCTTTTTTTCTCGTGTTTACAGCCAAGGTGGCTTGGGGTGCCAAGGATGAACAGAGAGCTGGAATTCCCTGCATGTCTGGAAAACCTCTAGACATCTCCAGTCTGATTGTGCAGGGTACTGGGAAGAGCACAGCTTTGGTGTGAGACAGTTAGTGCTATCTCTAAATGGGAGTAATGATGTAGATAAGCACAGGAGCTGGTCTGCTAGTTCCCTCTATGGCCAAGTACGCAACTAGTGGAAGGGTCAGGTTTACACCACTTTCACCGCGGTGGCTGGATAAATTCCCATCGTGGCCATTCTTTATTTGTTCCCAATGGGTCATAGATACTTTATGTTTAGTCTTGGAGACTTCAAAGAGGGTATACTGCATTTTAGAGGTGAGACCATGAGGAAGAACGTGCTGGTTATCCCCATAGGCTCCTGTCTCTGAATCCATTACCTGGTGCTCCATTCCTAGCCACTGTCGCTATAACATCGTTCTTACTCTGGCTAGTGGAAAGGACATTATATTGCAAAGATACATCTGCATCTTTGCTTCCGCAAGACCTTTCACTGTAGCCTGTCCCAGCTATTCCTCAACAACTCCTTGTAAGTAAATTCAGGTTTAATTTCCAGCCAAACTAGATGAGCGATTAAGTCTTGATCATTATCACCTGGGGAGACAGAGTTATTTCGTTCAGTGAGTTGTGAGCCTAAGGCGTTTTGTAGTGACAGAACATTTTGATGTAAATTGTATTTTGTGAAATGTGAATTTCAGCACCAAAATATGGCAGTCCTCACTATTACCCTCTTTGAAATGTAAATTACCATCAGCCAATGAACAGCAACATTTCTCAAGTTTATAAACGTGCTTGGAGTCACCACATATAGCTGCTTGCCCCAAACGTGGGCTCTGTAAGCCTATGTAGTTGTGTGGTTGCTAATTTTGTGGAGCCAGTTTAATGAGAATGAGCATCAGGCACATGAATCATGATGTTTTGGATTGATTTTTATAGTATCCAGTAAGTGAATAAGTAATGAATGCAAATGTTTGTGTTTCTACAGGTTTTGCACCTAAATAATGCCTCTTTCTATTACTACCAAGCCTACCCCTAATCTCCTGAATTGACTTTAGCTATGGAAAGTAAAATTGAAATAGAGAGAGGAGCTGATTCTCTTTGAATGCTGACAGAATTTTATGCTGGCTTTGAACGCTGGGTGGCAGACGTGCTCTTGTTAAGATTTGTTGAACGCGTTTGGAATGACTTTGCTCTGACAGAGATGATGAGCTCTCTTAATTAAATGAGTCACCCCCACACACAAGAGTCACACAGGATGTTCCCATTGAAATAGACATCTATTTTGCAATCCACAGGGAACATGTTTTTACATTATTGATGGTTTAGTTGGGGATGCTTTTTTGAAGCCTTTCAATTCATTTCAGTAATGGAGTGGAGTCACTAAGATCTCAACGTCTCATTCATCAATGGTGAATATCAGCAGGAAAATGAAATCTGGATTTAAAATCCTGATATCACATTTGGTACTAAAAATCTTTGCCCGAAATTCATGGGGTCCTAGAAGAGGCTAACAGAGCATACTACGAGATGTAATTTTCTCTCAGGATTGTGGCAAGATAAATGCTTAATTGTACATCATTGAGCTTAAGATTTAGGTTGGTCCTCAGTAATCATCTAATGACTAGAATTTTTCAAGAAGAAGTCAACCCTAGCTGGGGCTAAAACTCACCTAGGTGCTTTCAAAATCCACAGATACCTGGATGCTGGAGATAGCACCCCCGGAGGTGGGTCACAGGCATGGGTGTTGTTCATTTGAAAAGCTGCACAGGTGATTCTGGAGTGAAAGTTCCACCTTTGGAATAACAATAAACACATTCTCAAGATCTGCCTTATCAGGGTAACAGCCCACAATTGTTGTTACAAGAGCACAGAAGGGAAGTAGGTGCCTCAAACTTAGAAAGAGGTTTGAGAATCCTCTCACTAGTTCCCCCTGTGTATCTCTGAGGCTGAAGTGCAACAGTAATGTGAAGTGTCATTTGTTAACAGCCTTTGCCTTTATA
Source organism: Rhinopithecus bieti (assembly GCF_001698545.2). Lineage (NCBI taxonomy): Eukaryota > Metazoa > Chordata > Mammalia > Primates > Cercopithecidae > Rhinopithecus > Rhinopithecus bieti. Next base: position 1,840,444 of record NW_016809631.1, read on the forward strand.
GTTCTGAATTGTTTATTTTATTATCAAAAGCAATCAAGAAGGTACTGGGCATAAAGCACTAGGCTAATTGGAGTTGAGAAAGGTTTAAGCTTCCATCCAGTCCTAAGTGTGCAGAGATACAGAAATTTACTGGTCATTCAGACTATAACAAAGAAGGAAAAAGATTCTGATTAGTAAATTTGGAGATTCCACAGAACAGACTTGATATAAATGTTATCAATTTTGCCACTCACTGCCTAGGCTCATGCTTAATATGGAGGAGTCAAATATGATGGTATAATTCTTTCCTGGGCAGAATCAGAAAAGCTGAACCCAGTGTTGTCAAAGCCATGTTGTAAAGTCTGAGTGACAATGGAGACAAGGTCAAGTCCCGTGAGCAAGTGCACAGGACTCTTTATGAAGGTCTTAGGGTTCAATTGAATGACTGCTGGTTTATGTCTCTAAGATAACACAATGGTAGACTAAAAAGTAAAATGTTGTTCACTAGCTAAATGTATGAGAACACAATTGATTATTGTTTTTCCTCTGGTTGATCTGTTAGTTTAGTGTTATATAAGCATATCCTGAATAATCAGTCAATTTGAGTCAACTGTATCTAATATAGTCAGTTCAATGGAAAAAAAAATCAGTTGAACCTTTTATTTGGCATACACATAACACAAAATGCAAAACATTTTAACTGATTGCAGCTTTCAGTTTTAGCACTGGTATGGCATGGCTAGCCAGTCTAGGCTTTAAAATATCGAGAAAGATAACACTGTTTTGTTCACTTTAAAGTGGGTAATTTTGTGTTATGTGAATTTCACTTCACTAAAAAAGAAAATAAAATAACCAAATAGAGCAAAATTTCTACTTGGGGGAAAACTTCCTAATTACTATCAGTTAGCTATCTATTCTGTTAGTTTTTTACTATAAATCACTAGGTCCTTTCTTCATTATGTTCTTTAGTAATACATACTGTGTTATACTCTAGGAAAACAAACATAGAAATCAAGATATATAATGAACTATGTGTTAGTGACATTTGGTATCTCTGATTGCCCATATGGTTAATCAATTGCAAAAATACATACTTTGGAAAACAATTTGGTTAGTCTTCCAGAGTTTACAATGATCTTGTTCTAGTTAATAATTAATGTACAGGGTTTAGCCACAGTACACAGAAGCAGGACCTACCAAAGAGGCCGTTAGCCAAAGCAACTAAGTAAACCCTTAGAGTAGACCAAGGCTCTAAAGTTTTTTATGTGGCACTCAGGCAGGGGTAAGGGTCAGAAGAGATGAGCCATAGGGCTTCTTGTACCACAGATTCCAAAGTTCTGTGAAACCAAAAAGAAACACATTTTCCAAACTCGATTTCTTTTAACCACAGACGTTTTAGAGATTGCAGTTCTTTCTCCAGGGAAAAACCTCATAAATATTCTTTTGGAATTTAGTCAAGTATTTAAAACTTTAGCTCAGAGATGGAATTGCTGGCAACTGTAAATATTTCCGACATTATACCTTATTTGCCTTTCTCAAAGCACTCACCAAAGTTGCAACACTCAACCAAAGTCCAGCACTCACCATTCTCTTCGGAAAGAGCATGGTACAAAGCTCACTGGATGGTGTGGAAGTGGCAGTTGGGATAGTTCGAAAAACTGACTTCTGACTCTAGCAGGCTGAACTCTAAAGCTAGAAGTTTAAAATCATCAGGTCAACAACCATATATAAGAGGAAGCAGATGTCTAAAAGGCATTGTATTTTTTAAAAATATGAAAATCATTTACTTTATTAATAGAAAAAACAAATTTCTCTCCTGTTTTTGATGTTCAGTGACTAATCAATTATATATAAAGTAGGTAATATAAGCATTTTCTGTTTTCCCATAGTTGATTGATTTGCTTGGCTTTAGTCCTTCACAGTCAGGCTCCTTTGCTTAATGAAAGGTGCTTGCAATGATTAACTGACTGAAATACCACGTCTGACAGAAAAGGTTGAAGCATTTTCATAGTGCTTCTGTGGTTTTGTCTGATAAATGTGAACTGCTTTATCTGGTTTTCCAATAAATAATTTGCCTACATTGTAATGAAAATGACAATGAAATGTCCTAAATGCTATGTGAATGCCCTGCTCATCATGATTATCCTGGTAATTGCAATCATTCTTTGCCTTACATGAATTATAGTGATCAGGTCAACAGGTGCTTTGCAAAATGGAAATTTGTGAATATAATTCAGCTGGGAACTAGGAAGGCTGATGATAAATAGTGAAGAGTTCTCTCTCCCTTAAATACTCCATACATCATAGCACATTACAGCTTGAGAATTAATTTGAGCTTAACTTTGAAGTAAGCCAGACAGAAAGTTTCATATCTTGTACATTTTTTTTTTGTTAATTGTATCAGTTGCAGGTTGATATTATATGTTCCAAAATTGTTCTACAGATGTGTTTTGTTTAGCTTTCATGTTGTCATTTGTCCTATGAAGTTTCCATTTATTATAATTTTGCTTTTCTTATAGCAGAATAAAAAGGAAAATGCAATTATGTCATAAGTGTCTTTCTATCAAAAGTGGAAGAGTAAAATCTAGACCTAGAAGGTCATACCTTTTCTAGAAAAGTCAAAGAACATCTTTGTGTGTGTGTGTGTGTGTGTGTGTGTGTGTGTGTGTGTGGAACTGCAGAGTGGTCTAAATCCAGAGGGTGTCTTTGTCAGAAGAATAAATGTAAACCGCTATTGTACAACAAATCTTGCCTACTTCTACCTGGACTCTGTAAGTCATTTTGGTTCAAGAACACTATTTTACACAAGAATTGCAATTTTCTTTGATGGTTTGTGATTTATCCTTTCATATTCCTTCCACAAGTTTGTCTCTTTAGTAAAATTAATTATTTAAAACATTGTCTCAATTTTTTATTTTCCCTTCCCACTGCCTGGCAGGATACAGCTGTCCAAGGTCCTGAAATGCTTTCTTAGCATACCGTTTCTCAGTCTTGGCTGACCATTGGAATTCACCCAGGGAGCAAAAGAAAAACAAAGCAAAACAAACAATGCACGGGTATCACTTCTAAAGATTCTGGTTCAATTGGTTTTTAAGACACTCACCAGACAATTGTAATGTGTGAGCTAACCTGAGACCCACTGTGTGTGACTATGGTTGTTTTATTTTGATACTTCTGTTTAACCTCTTTGTCTCTGCATAGTTTTATTATTTATTACTTCTCTTTTACATTTCTTCTTTGGTAAAGATAATATATAATTTTTTTCATAGTCATAGGACACATAGAACCAGAATTTTTGCTTCATGATGCATTTAAATAGAAGTTTTGGCTGACCTTTTGTGTTTCTGTCAGGTACATTTTCCCTCCTTCTGGAAATGTTTTATGATATATTAAAACTCAATTCTTATATTTTAAGAGGCATATTATAATTAGATAGGCCTTAATTTTTAGTTCAAGTGTTGCTTGAAGACTTGAGGGAAATGAGAATGGGAGAAAAGCACTATTGTGATTAGAGAGACATGATGGCTCTGCAATTTGTGAGAAATATTATGGGGTAAGAGGATATGAATTGTATTTGACCCAAATAATATTTGATCCAAAATCTTGGACTACTATTCCAATTTAACCATGCAAAGTCTCCACAAGGAATATATTAATATATAAATGGAATAAAATGATGGAACCAAGGCACATTCTTTATTTTGCTCTGGCTCTGGACCCCAGACCTACTGGTGAATTTTAATGGTCTACACTGAGCCAAATGGAAATTATAATTGCTCATCCTAAGGACAGTTCTGAGGTCTAGAACTAAAATGGATTATGTCGTTTATTTCACTAGTTACCCATTGGAATGATCTGGCATTAAAAAAACAAACAAACTGTTGTTTGGGTTCCCCTCTCCTCTGCCACCAGAAATACTGGCTAAATTGGTGTAAGATGTGGCTTGGCCTACAGAATTTGAAAACTTCAGCAAGATGAATTCAAACATGTAGTCCAGGATAATAGTAATCACCGATTTCTTCTATTTCCTTTCCATTAAGTGTATCCTTGAGTCTCAGATTTTTCTTGTGTAATGGCAAGGGCCAGAGGCACCCCAGAAATGATGAATAAAAGAACAAGAAGCTCTAGTAACTCTCAAGAAAAAGTCATCTCCAGACTCACCTTTCCTCACCAGTTGAGTAAAGTAGGTCTTCAAAGAGAAAGCAACCAAAGTAAAATGGAGATGGACAGGTTTTTCCCCAGGAAAAAGCAAGTGCTGTTCTTGTCTTCCTTCAGCTTCAAGGAATCAAAATAAGACAAAGAAAGAATATATATTTATGCATATGATGTTTGAATCCCTTGAAAAGTGCACATTCAATAGCAGGGGTCAATACAGAGACAAACTCCTTATCTTTTGGAGTAGAATGAGGTGAGCAAGTCAGGAAAATATCAGTCCTGATCTCACTTTTAGAGATCTACTGGTTCAGTCCCTGCATCTTTACCCATGATCATGAGAGGAGCAGTTCAGTCTCCCAAGGTTTTTATGAATGCCTCTGATGATAACATGGTTTTGAGATTAACCCCAAGACCACTCTGTACACTATCTGATAAGCCATCCTCTTTCTATATTTGACACGAATGTTGTTGAAATATGTTTTATGTGATCCTCATTAAGACTAAAGACCCTGGAATCAACTCATCTGGGCTTTGTATCTTAGAGTCACTAATTACTACCTGTGTTGACCTTAGTAAAATGCTTAGTCTTTCTGAACTTTTAAAAATTACTTTTACCATCTGTAAAGTAATTGTACCTACTCCATTAGATTGTAGTTAATAATAAATGAATACATAAGTATGTAATAAACCAAAATAGAATAATGTATGTGATAGCACTTAATACAGTGTTTAGCATATAGTAAGAAGTCACTTACTGTTAGATATTCCTTCTCCTCCTTTTACCCTACCCCTCTAGCTCACCACATAGTGTTTTACTGCTTGCACAAAGTCCAGACAAAAATAACAGCAATAATAGTATCTAATATTTATTGAGCAATTATTATGTGCAAGATACTTTTCAGGCATTATTTCACTTGATTTTCTTATACTAACCACTCTGAGATGGTTAGTATCATTATATATCTCATATTATAGGTAAGAGACAGCTCACAGGCATTAAGTAATTTATCAGCAGATCCAACAAGTGATGGATCTAGCATTTCAACCCAGGTTCATCTACTTTAAAATGATATAACACAATAAACCTAAAGTGAACAATATGAATTTCCTTGGTAAGTCAATCCTTAGTTTCATCAGAGAAATTAAAGTCATGATAAATTGAATCTCTTTTTTTTTTGTTGCTATACAAAGACTAAAGTCCTCCAATATGTATAAAACAGTTTATTTTTCCCAATTTTCTTTCTTGATTAGCTCATATTCTCTGTCGGTGATGGCTTATTTGGAATCTGGGTTTCTTCTACAGCAGCTATCTTCCCTTGGAACTGCAGTTGTTCCTTTAGCAACATCAGGTATCTCAAAATTTGAATTGTCTTGATTCCAACTGTCACATGTGTTTTATGGTTCTAAAGTTCCAACAACACAAAGAGCAGATACAATTGTGACACCAAATATTCCTGTTTCAGCAACTGTCAATTGGAGCAGCAGTTTCCACATCCAATTACATTTCCCAGGATAAAGTCTTAGCTGGAACTTAACGTGTATCACATTCTAGATCTACATTGCTGATAAGGACCATAGACTATAACAGAGATGTATCTGGCAGAAATTGATGGATAGAATAAACAAAAGAGAGTGAAAGACAAAGATTTCTTGGTTCCAGCTTTGCCAGGTAGTAATCAATCTATGCCAGTTTTACAGAATGAAGCACCTGTGAACTTACAACTCAGTAAGGAGGAATCTCCCATCAGGAGGTTAATTGTGACACAGCAGCTCTTGTACCCTGGAGGAAATCCACCACTGTTCAAATTGTCTTTTCTCCAAGGGTGGCATCTAAAACTCCTGTCTTTCTGCAAGATGTAGCAACCTGCTATAGGCACATTGCCCATCTTTAGGTCTTCTTGAGATCTTTCTTCCCTTTGTTGTCCATTTTGTTGTATAAAACCTCTAAGTTTTTTTTTTCTATCTCTCTTTGATGTTCTACATCCTTGGGCTTCATTGCTGAGTTGGTGTATATATTAATTCAGATTGTCGTAAGTAGACCACAGGCTGAATGGCTTAAATAAAAGAGTTTATTTTCTTGTTGTTCTGGAGGCTAGAAGTACCAGAAGACTGTGCTGGCAGATTCAGTTTCCTGTAAAGGCTCTATGCCTAGCTTGCAGACAGCCACTCTCTTGCTGTGTCCTTACAAGACCTTTCCCCTATGTGCACATAGGAAAAGAGGGGAATGGCGGGGGTGGGGTGG
>NW_016809631.1:1847062-1862347 GCF_001698545.2 Rhinopithecus bieti
GGGGTGGGGTGGGGGGTGGGGAGAGACAGAGAGAGAAAGAGAGAGAAACTATGTTGTCTCTTCCTCTTCTTATAAGGACACCAGTCCTATTAGATTGGGGCCCTACTCCTATGACCTCATTTAACCTTAATAACTTTCTTATGAATTCTACCTCCAAATACAGTGACATTGGGGGTTAGAGCTTCAATTGCGGGGGATGGATATACTTTCATTCATAGCAGTGTGGGTTCTTTCTAGGGATATAGGGCTCATTCTTTTTTGTAGCAGAGTACTCCACATTTATAACAGGCATTTCCCGAAGAAAAAATCATGACTTCTGCTTTTTCTTGCCCTAGCACGGTGTAGGCTTTCTTGGCTTTGCACTGTTCTTTCACGTCAGTAGCTTTTCATCTGGAATTCCTTAGATCTGTGAGAATTTTATAGAGGAGGATTATCTTCCTCTCATTCCCTTAACATATTCCCACTAATTTACTTCTTCTTCTACCTATCCAGTTAAGGCTTTATTGTTGCTTTTTCCCCTTGGATTTTCTTTTGTGTACAATACTGTTCATCGTTCAGAACCAGGTGCTTGAGGCCACCCTTGCTTTCTCTCAGTCCAAAATAAAAAGGAAATATAATCAGACTGTTATACCAATGGGTTCTTCTTGGCCATTGCCCAGAAAAGTCAATGCACTGAGAACAGCAACTATTGCAGAAAAGAAAGAGTTTAATAATTGCAGGGCCAGCCAAGCTGAAGGATGGGGGGTATTTCAAAAATCTGCCTCCCTGAGAATTTGGAGGCTAGGATTTTTCAAGGATAGTTTAGTGGGGGGGCTAGGGAATGAGGAATGCAGATTGGCTGGGTCAGGGATGAAATCATAGGGGGTTGAGGCTGTTTCTTGCACTGAGTCAGTTCTTGGGTGGGGGTAACAAGATCTGTTGAGTCAGTTTGTTGTTGTGTTTGCTGGTCCAGGATGTGGCAGCTGATTCATCAAAATAAAAAGTCTAGTTGGGTGCAGTGGTTCATGCTTGTAATCCTAGCACTTTGGGAGGCCAAGATGGGAGGATCATTTGAGCACAGGAGTTCAAGACCAACCTGGGCAACATAACAAGACTCCATCTCTATTTTTTTGTTTTAAAAAAGCAAAATATTTTTATTTAAAAAAGCTAAAAGATACTTCAATCACCAGTCTTAGATTTTACAATAGTTATGTTACACATAGGAGCAACAGGGAAGGTTACATATCTTGTGATCTTTGCCTGCATGACTTTCAAGCCATAACTCTTACACTGTGGCTAATTTGTTATTTTACAAAGGTGATTTCTGTTCCTAAGCAAGGAGAAGGTTAGTTTCAGAAAAGGACTGTAATTATCTTTGTTTCAAAGTTAAACTATAAATGAAATATCTCCCATAATTAGCTTGTCCAGGAATGAACAAAGACAGCTTGTGAGGTTAGAAGCAGGATGGAGTAAGCCATGTCAAATTTCTCTCACTGTCTGTTCACAATAGCAAAGACTTGGAATGAACCCCAATGTCCATCAGTGACAGACTGGATTAAGAAAATGTGGCACATATACACCATGGAATACTATGCAGCCATAAAAAAGGATGAGTTTGTGTCCTTTGTAGGGACATGAATGCGGCTGGAAACCATCATTCTCAGCAAACTGTTGCAAGAACAGAAAACCAAATACGGCATGTTCTCACTCATAGGTGGGAATTGAACAATGAGATCACTTGGACACAGGAAGGGGAGCATCACACACTGGGTCCTATTGTGGGGAGGGGGCAGAGGTGAGGGACAGCATTAGGAGATATACCTAATGTAAATGACGAGTTAATGGGTGCAGCACACCAACAAGCCACATGTATACATATGTAACAAACCTGTACATTGTGCACATGTACCCTAGAACTTAAAGTATAAAAAAAAAACCCAAAAAACAAAGCTGTACATGACTATGCTCTGTGCAGCGTGGTGAGTTCTTTCAAAAAAAAATTTCTCTCACTGTCGTTATTTTTGCAAAGTCATTTTTAAGGCCTTCTTTGAGCCAATCCAACCTCTGTCCTTTTTAGCCTCTAGGAATAAAATACATGCAAAGGAAGACTATAATCATGTATATTTGAACTTCAACCCCTTTGGAAGCTCTCCCTCCTGGAACTGTAGCCCAGTAACTTGACCAATATATATTTATGAAGTAAGAAGTAGCTAAATGGAACATAAAGGAGCCATGAACCTTCCCTAATTAAACCTCAGAGCACACCACAGATTCTGAGCCCAGGCACTTGCACTGCCATTCAATAGCCTCTCCACAATATTTTACTTCATGAGCATCTCTATCCCTTGGCCCTCTGAAGGTTTGCTGAGAAATCACTGACTTGAAGCAAATTGATGGGAGAAAGGGCCCACAAATTTATTGAATGTGTATACATGAGAGCTTCATGATGAAGACCCCATCACCACCAAGCTTCTACACCACTTTGAGGTTATAGAAAGAATGCAGACTCAGAGCATGGTCAAAACCAGGTTAGGTTGGTGAATCAAATGTTAATGTTAGGACAGGTTATGAGAGGGAGAAAGGAAAAGGCCTGGCTAGCAAAGGTGACTTTATTATGTAGATGAAGACTCATAGGTAGCAGCCCTCAAAGAGATTAGATGCTAAATGTTTCTTTTCAGAACTTTAAAGTTGTCCAACAATCAGTTACTCTCTCCTAGATCCAAGAAAGACCCAGAAAGGGAAGGGCTGGCTGCACCAAAGGAGTTTTTCTTCAGAGGCAAATTTCTCCCACAACAGACAACTTTGCAAGGCCACTTGTGTCTGGTGGCCCTGTGGCAGCCATTTCAAAATATGTCAAAGAAATATATTTTAGGGTAAAATACTTTGATTTTCTTCGCTCTAAATATAAGGTGAGGTATGCCACTGCTGGTGGGCTTGTCTTTGATTGTGGAGAAAGATCTTGTATAGGCAAGATGTAAAAAAAAAAATAAAAGAAAGAAACAGTGTCTTGTCTGTTGCCCAGACTGGAGTGCAGTGGCACAATCCTAGGCAAAGCTCACTGCAGCCTCAAAATCTTGGGCTCAAGTGACCCTCCTACCTCAGCCTCCCAAGTAGCTAGGACTACAGGCATGCATAGGCAGGTTTTGTAGTACTTAATGCCACAGACAGTGGCTTCAAATTCTATCAGTGCAACTTATTTGTTGTGTGAACTTTAGTCCAATTAATTCAGGTCTCCAAACCTTCATTTCTCATCTGTAGTACCTACTTAATAGCATCTGTTGTGAGAATTATATCAGATAAAGTATGTTATCTGATACGGTTTAGCTGTGTCCCCACCCAAATCTCATCTTGAATTGTAGCTCCCATAATTCCCACGTGCTGTGGGAGGGACCCAGTGAGTGATAATTGAATTATGGGGCAGTTTCCCCATACTTTTCTCATGGTAGTGAATAAGTATTGTTATGGTTTTATAAAGGGAAACGCCTTTCTCTTGGCTCTTTCTCTTTGGCTAATGCCACCCATGTAAGATGTGACTTGCTCCTCCTTTGCCTTCTGCCATGATTATGAGGCCTCCCCAGCCACATGGAACTGTGAGTCCATTAAACCTCTTTCCTGTATACATTTCCAATCTTGGGTATGTCTTTATTAGCAAGGTAAGAACAGACTAATCCATGTGTTAAGCATATAGCACAAGATATTGGCATATCAGGAACATTGAATTAATTGTAAATCACTCCCCCTCTTTCTTCCTTCTCCATCATCAGCATCACTATCCATCATCATCATCTCTGGAGGAGACAGTATGATGGGAAGCAAAGAAAGCACAGTTTGGGGAAGAAGAGGGAAAGTCCATAAGACATAGCAGATTATGTTGCTGATGATAATAAAAATAATAGTTACAATTTATTAAATATATTTTGTGACAGATAATAGACATGTGCTTTATATAACATTATTTCCATTTAATTCTCATAATATTATACAATATGTATTATCTTAATTCTTCAATGGTGGAATAAAGTTCAGAGAAGTTAAACACATTATTTAAGGACAAACAACTGTGGAATGGTTTAATGTGTACATGCTTTCCACTTTTCAACATTTATTTTCTTTGCCCTGACTTTAATGTTGATGCTTTCTTCATTTGTCTATGCTTGTAAAAAATTTTACTTTTTAAAAATCAACAAATAATACTTGTACATATTTATGGGGGTGTATACATATTTATGTTTTGATACATATAATGTATAGTAATCAGATCAGGATAGTTAACCTATTCACCACTGCAAACATTGATCATTTCTTCTGAAATTCAGCCTGAACTCCTCTCTGTGGATCCAATTGCTGCCACAGCCACATTGCATAACCAGGAGGCTCAAAGGCAATTTGGGGAAGAATAGAATGAGCCACGTATACTCAGAGCCACATGGCACTAGGAAACATTGATAAAATACTGTAACTTGGTGTTAATAAAACAGATAATTATGTAGAGGAGAGTGATATATTTCTTATCACCTTAGCATCAGATTTAATCACACTGATAAGATTTAATCTCACTGATCTACTTTGCAGTGGCTTTCCTTTCTGGTGCTGTTCAGAAACAACAATGGTCCTGGCTGCATCTCACAATGAAGGGGGCTCAGCTGGCTGAACACAGTGCTAATGAGCCTCGAGTCAGAGGCCATTTCTCCCGGAGGCGAGCCTTTAGGCACACTCTGCTCCAGGGACAGATGGGGCCTCCGTTTCAGCCCCCTCTCGTCTCACATGTGGAGAGTTCTTGAGCAGAAGAGGACAAATTCAAAATAATTTTCATAGACCTGGTCAATAAACTCTCCACTGGAGATGGTATTGCATTGCTAGACATATCTTGAACTAAAAATCTTGCTTGGTGAAATTTGTTTCAATTGAGAATCCTTTGACTAGTTTTCATTAAAGTCTCTGCTTTCAAACGCCTCCTGTAAGTGTCTAGTGGAACCATGAGAATCTAAGTCAGTTCCTCACCTATTTCTATTGGTGTTGAATGCTATAAAAACATAGGATATACTAGCTTAGCCAATGAACCTTAAAGAGCATCTAGTTGGTATGATTTAACAAGTCAGCATTTTAGGAAACAATTCTTGAGTGCAGGTTGATGGAATATGGATTCCATGCTGCTGGTAGTGTTGGACTCCCTCAGAGAAGAAATGGGCGCATGGTCTCTTGGAAGTATTCTGTCTTTGTAAATATTTTCTTTATATTCATGAGTTCAAGGAGCCCAGGTGTCCCAGGGATTTTCCTGGTCTGCTTTAAGGAAGTCATAAAACACAACACCTGCCAATTTAAATACTCTCTGACCTCTGCATATCTTTGAGAAATAATGCATCAGTAGGAAAATTATAAAAGAAGCGTTGAAAACTAAACAGAATTATTTAAATGTTGTACTGAATTCATGAACTGTTCAAATATTTCACTATTAATGATTGTTCAAGAATTATAGAAGTGCAAAAATAATCATATCATAAACTACATTTTAGAATGTCACATAAGTTAAAATTAGACAAAACCAATTAGGGAGGGAATTTACATAAAGAAAGATTAAACTCGTCTGGGTGCAGTGGCTTACACCTATAATCCTAGCACTTTGGGAGGCCGAGGTGGGTGGATCACCTGAGGTCAGGAGTTCGAGACAAGCCTGACCAACATGGTGAAACCCTATCTGTACTAAAAATACAAAAATTAGCTGGGCGTGGTGGCAGGCGCCTGTAATCCCAGCTTCTCAGGAGGCTGAGACAGGAGAATCACTTGAACCCGGGAGGCGAGGTTGCAGGGAGCTGAGATTGTGCCACTGCGCTCCAGCCTTGGTGACAGAGCAAGACACCATCTTAAAAAAAAAACAAAAAACAAAACAAAACAGAAAGACAACTCTGCTATCCCCTAACCCTAAGTTTCTCTCTCTCTCTCTCTCTCTCTATATATATATATACATATATATACAAATACATACACATACACTTTTCAACACTTATTTTCTTTCATCTGACTTCAATGTTGGTGCTTTTTTCATTTGTCTATGCTTTTTTAAAAAATTTACTTTTTAAAAATCAACAAATAATACTTATTCATGGGGTACATAGTGATGTTTTGATACATATAATGTATAATAATCAGATCAGGGTAATTAGCCTATTCACCATCTCAAACATTGATCATATATATGTATAACACTGAGGTTTGGGATGTGAATGATCCCATCACCCAGGTAGTGAACATGGTACCGGACAGGACGGGTAATTTTTCAGACTTTCCTTCTTCACTCTCTCCTTTCTCTAAATAGTTCCCAGTGTCTATTTTTCCCATCTTTATGTCCGTGTCTACCCAATGTTTAGCTCGCACTTATAAGTGAGAACATGCAGTATTTGGTTTTCTCTTCCTGTGCTAATTTGCTTAGGATAATGTCCACCAGTTGCATCCATGCTGCTGCAAAGGAGATGACTTCATTCTTTTTCATGTATGCCAACTTTTTGGGGAAAAAAACTAGGTAGAGAAGCAGATAGAGAAGAGAAGAAAAGGAGAAGACACAGGAGGAAAAGAGAAAATGGAAATGAATAAGATAAAAACTACCTTTGCAAAATTATAACAGAGGATAATGATAGCGAAAGAGGTCTGACCTAACTGACTCCATCTTACTTCTAATCCCCAAGCTGTCCTTGGTAATTCCTGGGCATAGGCTAAACTAACTTTGGGAGGAACTTAGTTTATAGCTTAACTTTGAAACAAAGATGGTAACAGCCCTTTCCAAAAACAAACCTCTTTCCTGTGTGGGGATTAGACTGCCTATGTAGGACTAACAAATTAGCCACAAGATTAGAAATTATGGTTTAGGAGTCAGGCAGCCTGAAGCTCCCCTAATTGCTCCTGGGGTTAACATTACTATTGTGAAACCTAAGATTAGTGCTTGAGATCTTTTGCAGACCCTGTATTCAATGGATCAGCTGGTGTCACCCAGGCTGATAAACTGGCTCATTTGGTCTTGTGGCCCCAACCCAGGAATTGACTCAGCATAAGAGGACAGCTTCAATTTCCTGTGATTTCATCTCTGATCCGACCAATCAGCACTCCCTACTTCCCAACCCCCTACCCACCAAATTATCCTTAAAACCCCAATCATTGGGGTTTTGGGGATTGATTTCAGCCATAATAAAACTCCAGTCCGTGCAGCTGGCTCTGTGTGAATTAAACTCTTTCTCTAAGAAGGAAAGCTGTAGAAAGAAAGTCCATCTGTGGGGTTGCCTCGGGTTTTATGTTTCTTGGCTGTAAATTATTGACTACTGGATTCTGGGACATTTGCCAAATTTTAATGACACAATTAGGCATTGGGGTAATAGAGGTAAATTGGCAGAATCTCTCCTTCCTCTCTCTGTCCCTTCAGACTCTGTGGCCGCCTTAATTGGGTCCTGGAAAGTGGTCAGAAGTGAATGAAAGCAAGCCGACCACTCACAAGATTTTATTAGCAATGGAACTGGATTTCACAAGGGAGAAATTCAATGCGGTGTTGTGTAGCACGCAGGATAAGGATGGGGGATAGACCCAATCTAGGAAGTTTAACATCTAATGAAAATCAATGACCCTCTAAATGAATTTTCAGGGTGAGAAGATAAGGCCAGGATATTGCTTTTGGAAGAATTTTATTTAAACAAACCTGAAGAGTCTACTATGTTCCTGGTACTGTGCTGAGTGTTTCCTATATAAATTGTTTCATATTTTCAAATATTTTCCCACCTCTGTTAAAAGAAAACTTCAGACAAATTAACTTCAACAGAGTTTAATTGAGCAAGTGAAAAAGTAAAAACAATTTGCGAATCAGGCAGTCTCCAGAATCACAGCCGATTCAGAGAGACTACGGGGATGCCTCATGGTCAGAGAAAATTCATAGGCAAAAAAAAAAGGGGAAAGTAACATATAGAAATCGGAAATGTGGTACACAAACAGCTGGATTGGTTACAGGTTGGCGTTTGCCTTCTTTGAACACAGTTTGAACACTCAGCAGTGTATGAGTGGTTGAAGTATGACTGCTGGGATTGGTCAAGACTCAGCTATTGTTACAGGTGCATACTCCTAAGTTAGGTTTCCAATCTTGTCTGCCTGCTAAGTTAGGTTACAATTTGTCCACAAGGACTCAAATATGGAAGTACAGAGTCCTTCTCAGGACATATTTAGTTTACTTTAACATTTCAAAGCAGTGATCTTATGCTATTGAAGACAATAGACGTAAGTATCAATGCTTGGGATCAAAGTTTTTTCTACCTTTTCTTTGTTTCCCTGCATGGCCTCTGAGTTATCTCTTTGGAATCTTGATTATCTTGAAGATTCTCTTAGCATGGTGTGAAGCTCATGGCCTTCTAGTCACAGACTTAGGAATGGTGATATACAGCTCTATTTTGGCTCATACACGTGGACCTGAAGTAAATGCTTTACTAGAACACAGTGACCACAATTGGTAAACCTTGAACCCTTGTATTCTCTTGATTTCTGTATATACTATATTGGTCAGCCTTAGTATTTTCCATGCAGAAATCCTTTCTTGTAACTCTTGGGAATGGTATATATATATATATATTTCAAATTCCAGGTCCCAGAAAAAATTTCAGCTGAGAAATCAGAAACATGGAAAAAGGTATTATAGTTCTCCTGAAAGAATTTAACCTTTATTAATCAACATAGAATTGTTACTGGTTTGAAGGAATCCACTGACATCAAAAGGAAGAACAGGAAAGGCAGACATGTGCAGTCAAAGGTTAAGTTGGACACTTCTGGAAACTGGGACAATAACACATAGGAGAGAAGTGGTTGTGATATAATCACTCAGTCTTGCTTGTCTCTGTTGTCATGGTATTATAAATAGGTGTTTGTATACCTGACTGCTTCTCATAGTGATCCTTATAGATAGAAGAGATGTTATTAATATCCGTAAGTTTACATACATTGTATACTACATGCAAATCCTATGAGTGGTGATCCAAGAAATAACAAGTTTTATGGCAAAACGTGTCCCTAAATTGGCAATTTTTACACGGGATTGAAAGTAGTGCTGTGAACTTTGCTAGAAGATCTGAATTTTATGTTAATAGAATACTAGTCAATAATATCTGCTGGTGTTTTCCAGTGTCTAAATATTCAATATCTGAAATAGTACTTACAGTCCTTACAAAATTGTAACAGAGAAATGCAAAGAGAAAGATATGTACATTTTTGTGAAATACTCTGACATGAAATCACAAACTGATCCAAAATTTGTATTAGCAAAAGCAATCTCAATTTCAATGTCAAAATCAAAACTAAAGCATATATAAAATTAGATTATTTGAAGGAACTTGTATGTCAACATACAACAAAAATATGTCTTTAGATGAACTCTTAATTCAAACAATAGTAATGCAAAGGGAAAAAAGAGTTTTTGGAATATTTGTCACAAAACAAAGATCAAGGCTATTGGATAGGGCAGTTGATACTTTTCTGCTTAAAAGTTTCATTTTAAGTCTGATATCTTTTAAAATATTAAATATTGGTGACATCATTTAATTTCTAAACATTTTATTTGACATTTATTTTTGTATGTTATTGAAATATATCATCTTATCACAGTATATTGCTTCATACTAATAGTATATCATGCATTTATTACTATGTCCTTATTTTTATAGGAAATCTCTGAACTTTTAGAGGTTTAATACTATCATATAAATGATTCAATGCTCCTTATTGTGATTTCTCCTTATTATTTAAAAATGTAAAGTGTTAATAAAAATGTAGAAAAACTTATAATTTTGATAATTCTGATTTCGCCTTACTGAATCTTTTATTTATTTATTTATNAAAAATGTAAAGTGTTAATAAAAATGTAGAAAACTTATAATTTTGATAATTCTGATTTCGCCTTACTGAATCTTTTATTTATTTATTTATTTATTTATTTATTTATTTATTTATTTATTTTGAGATGGAGTTTTGTTCTAGTTGCCCATGGAGTGTAATGGTGCGATACCGGCTCACTGCAACCTATGCCTCCCAGATTCAAGCAATTCTCCTGCCTCAGCCTTCCAAGTAGCTGGGATTACAGGCGCGTGCCGCCATGCCCGGCTAATTTTTTGTATTTTTAGTAGAAACGGAGTTTCACCATGTTAGCCAGGCTGGTCTTGAACCCCTGACTTCAGGTGATCTGCCTGCATCGGCCTCCCAAGTGCTGGGATTACAGGCATGAGCCAGCGCACCTGGCTGTTACTGAATCTCAAAGATTTATATTTGTTGGGAATTTGAAACACTAGTACTCAGTCTCACCGGGCCTACATTCTGCTTGGCAACAATTTTCTTGACCTGATCTCAGTTGCCTTTTATGGATAGGGAATGGGTTCTACTTTGCCACAGTCCCAAGGTAAACTGTTTGATTTTTCTCTCTGTTTTGCCCAGCTCCTCTGGGAATTGAAGTTGGCAGCTCCTCCCCAGAATAAGCCCTCTTTATCTTAAGACCCAGCCTCCAGAGTGTATAAGTATATGAACTCTGGAAAACTTTCTAATTTTGAGATGGTCTGGTGATAATTTCCAGGACTTCTCCCTGTAACTGGTTACCGAAATAAAAACTCTCTCCCTTGCCAGTTCATCTGCATCTCTTTAGTGGGCCATGAGAAATAGCAGCCTGATCCTCAGTTTGGTCCGGGAACACCTGGGTTCATCAAGGCTCTGCATTCTTGCGCCTGCTCCAGGGGTTTGTACTCTGCGTACTCTCCCTATGTGTCTTTCCCTTTCTGGCGAAATGTGTACTTTTCTCTCAGGCAGGCCTCTGTTATCTAAGGGACAAACTAGTTCACATCAGTGCTTTAATGCAGCAGTTTTTAACCT
The DNA here is from genome assembly GCF_001698545.2 of Rhinopithecus bieti. Classification (NCBI taxonomy): domain Eukaryota; kingdom Metazoa; phylum Chordata; class Mammalia; order Primates; family Cercopithecidae; genus Rhinopithecus; species Rhinopithecus bieti. The sequence continues at coordinate 1,857,914 of NW_016809631.1, forward strand.
TGGCTGCAACATTAGAAACACCTGGGTAGCTTTTCAAACTTCTCTCCATTGAGCCTTACCCTATCCAATCAAAATCAGAATCTGTGGGGATGGTGCCTTGATACTAATAATTTAATAAAACCCTTTCACGTGATTGATTCGAAGGTGCAGTTAGGGCTGAGAATCACTGTGTTAATAGTTCAAGTGGCCCCAGGGAATGTATTTAAATAAGAACCGAGGCTTTCTACATGTAACACCACAGAAGGACTTCGGCTGGGACTTTCAGTCTTTAGAAGAAACATTTACAGGCTGAGGGAATGGGATACGTGCAGGCAACAAAGGCTTTCTTAATCCATACTAATGAGAGAGTTGACCAGGAAAGAATGTGATGGGAAAGCTGGTGCTTGCTTCCGGCTTCTCCTTCCTCTGCAGGGAGATGAAGTGGAATATAAGAGAGTAGCGACTGGCCAAGTAAGGAACAAAGATTGCTGTGTTAGGGGCACAGTTTCAGCTGCATCCTGTAGCAGAGACAGAGGGGTTATGTTGTGTATATTGCACTTCCTTGTCTTCTCTGAATATGTCTACATATATATGTCCTTGTAATAGAATGTTTGATTCTGACCCTTAGCCATAGCTTCTGGAGAGGTTCAACTTCCTAAGTGCTTGGTGCACACAATTATTATCTTTCTTTTCTTTATTTTTAATTATTGTTATTTTTGAGACAGGGTCTCTCTCTGTCAACCAGGCTGGAGTGCACTGGAGTACTGCTCAGTGCAGTCTTGACCTCTCAGGCTCAGAGAATTCTCCCGCCTGAGCCACTGCACCGACCTCAATTTTTCTTTCTTTTTTTGAGACAGGACCTCACTCCCATTGCCTAGGCTGTAGTGCAATGTCACCATCACAGCCTAGTGCAGTGGCACCATCACAGCTCACTGCAGCCTCGACTTCTCAGGCTCAGGTGATTCTCGTGCCTCAGCCTCCTGAGTAGCTGGGACTGCAGGTGCATGCCACCATGCCTGGCTAATTTTTGTACTTTTAGTCAAGACTGGGTTTCAAGTCTGGTTTTCAAAGCCAGGTTGGTCTCAAACTCCTGGGCTCAAGAGATCCACCTGCTTCAGACTCCCAAAGTGCTGGGCTTACAGGCATGAGCTCGATTGTTCTTTCATTTTGCTTTTACATCCATAACCAGCATCATCAAAATATTTGCTTCTGTGAGGGTCTGGATGGCTGGCTTTTGTAAAAAAAAAAAAAATTCCATCAAGTAAAGATATATATATAAATATAATAATTAGTGATCAGAGAGTGACCACTCATGTCTCCTATGGGTTTTGTTCTTCTGTGAACATTGTTGTAATCATTTGTTTTATGTGCTTCTGCCAAACAGTCATGGACCCTCTTTTAAACATATATCTACTCATCTATCATCTATCTTCTACCAGGATGCAAGTTTCATGAAGAAGGGAATGTATTGGTCTTGTTCCCTGTTGTATCCCCAGCACCTAGCAAAGCGCCAGAGCATAGTGGGCACCTGTCCATGAATGAATGATTAATACATTGACTCTGGAGCCGGCTGGCTTGTTCCTTCTGCAAATCAATAAAATCAGTTGCAGAAGTAAAATTGCTCAACCATTCATTTTCTCTTATTCCTATTTAGTTAAGATAATTACATTTGAGGCATCTTTGTTTACTCCTCTACAAAGCTGCTGCTTTTGCCTCAGAAGGATTTTCTATCATGTTTTATTTTACTTGTACATCAAAGAAGTCAAACTGCATCAACCTCCTCTTGTTACATTCAGTTTTTGTGATTCTTCTATGTTTAATTCATGCTGATGTTTTGTAGGCTGTTATCAGCCAGGAGTTGAAATCTAAAGTACTGGAATAAAACATTCCTTAAAGCATATTATGACAGACCAGCAGTGACCATGATGTTCATACACCATGAAAGTAATTTTATACTTTATTCCTTATGCAGGTTTTCCAATGTTATCTTCATATTTGGATGAGATGTAAAATAGGATTACTTCTTCCTTTTTCCTCTCCTCTTCAATCCTAGGCATTTTTTAAAAATTAGAAATGAATCATGTTTTCATGGAGTCCCATGCATCACAGCACTTAATGCCCTGCTCATCAAAGACTGGATCCCACACGTTTTCTAAGATGGTGAGTTGTGATGCCTTAAATCAAATCTCATGTGGCATGTTCCATGCAGTGTTCAGAATGTTTGATTTCTTATCCTCTTGCTTTCCTTGAATAAATCCTCGGTTAAAAAAATACATGTATCACATTTTATTTCAATGTCTTGACTTTAGTAGAACTAGAGGGATAATCTGCATTGTTGAGGTTCTCCTCAGTTTACCAACTGCTTTAATCAAATTTGACTAATTGATTTTGTCCCAATACATTTTCAGCAGAGAATGTCGACAGCTTTCTATGCTTGTAAGGACTGATTGTATCATTTGTAATTAATAATAATAGCAAGGAAAATGGCTAAGTGAGTGTGACTGTTGATGAGGTGGACACATTTCAGGGACTAAACCAGTTCCTATAAATTGAGATGCCATTCATTGGTGAGTTAATCTTTATAAACAGCTTTATAATTCAATGAGCCTTGAGATGAAACCAGCACTTTCATCTATATGATGCTACTTGATGGGCTGTTGACATTTATTTGAATGAGGATTTAATGCAGTTATACATCCTTCTTGTAAATGACATTTATTAAATACTAGTTAAGGTTATCTTACTGTGAAACAGTTCAGAGCTTTAAAAATTGGCATGATGTTGGGAACTTCTAATGAGCTTGTAAACGTCTATCCTGAAATCTCCATCCATCCTATTTTCAGGAGAGAAGTTGTCTTGAGGAGGTAAAGTCACTTTCTTGGATCTTCTTATAAAATTGTTTATTTCTAATAATGGAAACGGGTAGTGGTGATAGTTGCATAACATGAATGTATTTAATGCCACTAAATTGTACACATAAAAATGGTAAATTATATGTTACATATATTCTACCACAATAAAAACTAAATCAGATAGCCATACAATAGAATAAAATATGAACAAAACCAAAGCTGGTAGACCTTTGGCAAGAATAATCAAGAAAAGGAGAAAAGATACAGAAAGAAAATACAGAATGAAAATGAGGAATAACTACAGATACAATACATTTTTAAAAAATCCTTGTTTGAATTCTGATTTGAACACACTACCTGTAAAAAGCTTTATATACACATATGTATACATATATATACCATATATATGTATTTGTATATACATATTATACTTTAAGTTCTGGGATACACCTGCAGAACGTGCAGTTTTGTTACATAGGTATACACATGCCATGGTGGTTTGCTGCACCCATCAACCTGTCACCTACATTAGGGGTTTCTCCTAATGTTATCCCTCCCCCAGCCCTCTACACCCTGACAGGCCCCATTGTGTGATGTTCTGCTCCCTATGTCCATGTGTTCTCATTGTTCAACTCCTACTTATGAGTGAGAACATGCAGTGTTTGGTTTTCTGTTCTTGTGATGGTTTGCCGAGAATGATAATTTCCAGCATCATCCATGTCCCTGCAAAGGACATGAACTCATCCTTTTTCACAGCTGCATAGTATTCTATGGTGTGTATGTGCCACATTTTCTTTATCCAGTCTATCATTGATGGATATGTGGGTTGGTTCCAAGTCTTTGCTATTGTGAATAGTGCCACAATAAACATGTGTGCATGTGTCTTTATAGCAGCATGATTTATAATCCTTTGGGTATATCCCCAGTAATGGGATGGCTGGCTCAAATGGTAATTCTAGTTCTAGATCCTTGAGGAATCACCACATTGTCTTCCACAATGGTTGAACTAATTTATACTCCCACCAACAGTGTAAAAGCATTCCTATTTCTCCGCATCCTCTCCAGCATCTGTTGTTTCCTGACTTTTTAATGATCGCCATTCTAACTGGCATAAGATGGTATCTCATTGTGGTTTTGATTTGCATTTCTCTGATGACCAGTGATGATGAGCATTTTTTCATATGTCTATTGACTGCATAAATGTCTTCTTTTGAGAAGTGTCTGTTCATATCCTTTGCCTACTTTTTGATGGGGTTGTTTGTCTTTTTCTTGTAAATTTGCTTAAGTTCTTTGTAGATTCTAGATATTAGACCTTTGTCAGATGGGTAGATTGCAAATATTTTTTTCCCATCCTGTAGGTTGCCTGTTCACTCTGGGGAGAGTTTCTTTTGCTGTGCAGAAGCTCTTTAGTTTGATTAGATCCCATTTGGCAATTTTGGCTTTTGTTGCCATTGCTTTTGGTGTTTTGGTCATGAAGTCTTTGCCCATGCCTATGTCTTAAATGGTATTGCCCAGGTTTTCTTCTAGGATTTTTATGGTCCTAGATCTTTTTTTTTTTTTTGAGACAGAACTTCTCTCTTATTGCCAGGCTGGAGTGCAATGG
>NW_016809631.1:1862696-1875408 GCF_001698545.2 Rhinopithecus bieti
TGATACCTCCAGCTTTGTTCTTTTGCTTAGGATTGCCTTGGCAATTCAGGCTCTTTTTTGTTTCCATATGAACTTTAAAGCAGTTTTTTCCAATCCTGTAAAGAAAGTCAGTGGTAGCTTGATGGGGGTAGCATTGAATCTATGAATTACTTTGGGCAGTATAGCCATTTTCACGATATTGATACTTCCTATCCACGAGCATGGAATGTTCTTCCACTTGTTTGTGTCCTCTCTTATTTCCTTGAGCAGTGGTTTGTAGTTCTCCTTGAAGAGGTCCTTTACATCCCTTGTAAGTTGGATTCCTAGGTATTTATTCTCTTAGTAGCAATTGTGAATGGGAGTTCACTCGTGATTTGGCTCTCTGTTTGCCTGTTTTTGTTATACAGGGATGCTTGTGGTTTTTGCACATTGATTTTGTATCCTGAGACTTTGCTGAAGTTGTTTATCAGCCTAAGGAGATTTTGGGCTAAGGCGATGGGGTTTTCTAAGTATACAATCATGTCATCTGCAAACAGAGACAATTTGACTTCTTCTCTTCCTATTTCAACATGCTTTATTTATTTCTCTTGCCTGATTGTCCTGGCCAGAACTTCCAATACTATGTTGAATAGGAGTGGTGAGAGAGGGCATCCCTGTCTTGTGCCAGTTTTCAAAGGGAATGCTTCCAGTTTTTGCTCATTCAGTATGATATTGACTGTTGGGTTGTCATAAATATCTTATTATTTTGAGATACATTCCGTCGACACCCAGTTTGTTGAGAGTTTTTAGCACGAAGGGGTGTTGAATTTTGTTGAAGGCCTGTAAAAAGACATTTTTAAAACCAGTGAAAGTAACTGAAGACAGACTAGTATTGAAAGCTATTAATGAATTACTGTTAATTGTGCCAAATGTGTTATTGATGTAATGTTATATATCAATTGAAATATTTTAAAGACCCCATTTTAGCTATAAAAGGTAATATTTAAGAATAAATTTTTATGAAGTCAGATTGGCTTTAAAATAATTCAGAAAAAAAGTGGTGGGAGGTCTATAGAATACCAGTGTCTGAATGTTGATAACTATGGAAGCTGGTGATGGGTATGTGGAGTTACTATATTATTCTCTCTGCTTTTGTTTTATTTGAATCTTTCAAAATATAAACAAAATAAAATAACAAAAAACATTAGAAAGAACTTGAAAATAGCATGTTTTGTGTTTTTTGGACACTGCCCCCCAGACCCCCAAAGCAAATACCCACAAAGAGAGAGAGCTTGTTCATATTCAGAATGTTAACATTCAATTTCATGCTTAAAATAATTGTTTCTTTGGGCAAAACTCTGTAGGCAAACCTCTCAAAGTGCATTTTAAGGGAAAATATATTTAATTTTCACTGAATAATTCCATTTCTATGATAATTCCCTGGCTCTGTGCATCAGTTGGAGATGAAAAAGCTACTTGAGTGAAATAGGCTATTGAAAATTCATTGGTAAATTTCAACAATTCTTTTGTGGAAAACAGAATGAGAAGGACTTGACTCACTTAAATGCTGTTTGAAATGCCTTAGCTGGTGGCATTATCTAAATCATGATAAGAAAAATAAATCTACTTTATTCTAACTTTTCCTACACAAATCCTAAGAAGAAATGTGCCCCTGCTTCTATGGTCCTTGTGGTAGGCTGAATAATGACTAGGTCCTAATCCCTGGAACATATGAATTATTATTATTATTTTTTTTACCTCATATGACAAAAAGTATTTTGTAGATGTGTTCGAATTAAGAATCTTGAGATGGTGAGAGTATTCTGGATTATCCATGTGGACTCTAAGTGTAATCACAAGCTTCCTTATAAGAAGAAGGCAGAAGACTTTATGACAGAAGAGGAGGTGATGTGAAGACAGAGCAGAGACAGATTTGACAAAGAAGGCAGAAGGTGATGTAATGATAGAAGCAGAGAGAAAGTGAAGATGCTACTCTGTTGGCTTTGAAGGTGGAAGGAGCCATGAGCCAAGGGACACGGCTTTAGAAGCTAGAAAAGGAAAGGAAATGGATTATTCCAGAGAGCCTCTGGAGGGAGTGTGACCCTGCTAATACCTTCAAACTGTTTTCAGAACTGCCTCCAGAATGGTAAGAGAATATATGGTATTGTTTTAAGCCATCAAATTTGTGGTTGTGATAGTATCCACAAGAATCTAAAACATCCCCCAACACCTCCTCTTATGAGAATGATTGGAGAAGTCGACCCAAGAGCCTGGCACTTGGCGTGTGCATCAAAAGCACATGAAGGTAATTATCATGGTTTGTTGGCTCTTTGCGGCCACAGAGTGTACAACTGTATGAGACGTGTGTTATGGTGGTTTCTACCTTACTCACAGGGGCTGTTTACAGGTCCCATTGTGTTAATTTGCCTGATTCTCTGTGCTCCAAATCCCCTGGTTCAGAAATTGGGATGCAGAGATAGAGGTGGGAATGAGAACTTCTGTGTAAGGTGTTAGAAATAATGCTAGACTAGGATATTGTTGGACTGTGCCTGCCTACCAACAAGCAGTTTTGGAGAAGATATTTAGCTTTTCTGAGTCTTATTTTCCTAACCTGTAAAATGGGTTAAAATTATACACCCTGCCTACCTCGTAGTGTCATTAAAGGCTCAAATGAAATAGAGGGGTCTTTTGAAATATAAAAGCTATCCCCTAACATCCCCTACAATCATTCGATGGTGCTGAGCAAGGTGGGCCTCTGTTGGTGAGCCATGCTGGTGCAGAGTAGGGTACTGGAGATAGCTGGGTAAGATGGCTGTCCATGTGAGTGGATGGCTCAACATGGGCTGAATGTGGAGAGGAGTGTGACTGCACAGGTGTGGGGGTGGTGAAAGTAGTGTTGGGAGATTGGCTACAGTGAAGAGATTGATCTATATATTAAGGATAATGTAACTCAAATCTCTATTCAGGAATAAATATTTCCATTATCTCAGAAAGTTTCGTCATGTCCCTTCCCAGTCAATTCCAGTCTCTTCCCTGCAGAATCAACCAGTGCTCTGATTTTTCTACCATATATTAATTTTGCCTATTTTAGAATTTTATGAAAAAAATTTCATAAATCTTTAATATAAGTTGTGATCTCTTTTAGGTCTTCTTTCACACGCATAATATTTTTGAAATTCATCCATTTGTTGTGTGCATCATTACTTTGTTTCTTCTTATTGCTTAGTCATGTTTTATTGCATGGATATACCATGATTTGTCTATCTGTTCTCCTGTTAACAAACATTTAGGTTGTTTCAATTTTTTCATTTGAATAAAGTTGGTATGAATAAAGTTTAGATAAAACTTTTGTTTCTGTTGGTAAATATCAAGTAATGGAATTGCTGGATCATAAAGATATATAGTTTCATAAGAAGCTGTCAGAACTTTTTTTTAAGTAGTAGTATTTTATATTCTTCCCAACAAGGTATAAGAGTTCTCATTGCTTGGCATTCTCGTCAAAATTTGGAATTGTCAGTCATTTTAATTTTATACTTTCTGGTGGGAGTGTAGTGCTATCTCATTATGGCTTCAGTTTGAGTTGGCTGGTGACTAATGACGTTAGACAAATTTTCACTGGGTTATTTGTCTTTTATTTTGAATGGTAAGATTTTTTATACACCCAGGATACCAATATTTTGTTTGATTTATACTTTTAAACCTTTTCTCCCAATCTGCAGTTTGCCTATTAATTTTCTTTTCTTTTTTTTTTTTTGAGACGGAGTCTCGCTCTGTTGCCCAGGCTGGAGTGTGGGGGCACAACCTTGCCTCACTGCAAACTCCACCTCCAGGGTTCAAGTGATTCTCCTGCGTCAGCCTCCCGAATAGCTGAGACTACAGGCACCCACCACCACGCCTGGCTAATTTTTGTATTTTTGGTAGAGACGGGGTTTCACCATGTTGGCCAGGATTGTCTTGATCTCTTGACCTCATGATCTGCCCGCCTCAGCCTCCCAAAGTGCTGGAATTACAGGTGTGAGCCACCTTGCCTGGCCCCCTAATTTTCTTTAACATTATCTTTGGATGAACAGAACTTAAAAATTTTTCTGAATTCAATTTTTTTCTCTTATGGTTATTTCTTTTTTTTTGTCTTGTCTGAAAAACATTTGCTTATATCCAAGTCACAATGATATTCCATACTTCTTGTTTCTTATTCTTGTCAGTCTGTTTGCCTTTATTTCATTTCCTGCCCTCGGCTCCTCAGCCTTTTTTTTTTTTTTTTTTTTTGCCTTATTATACTGATTGGGGTCTCCAGCACAATGTTGACTCTTGTTCTTGATCATAGGAGGAAAGCATTTTCTCTTTCACTGTCAAATATTAACTATAGGTTTTTCATAGATTTCTTTATGAGATTGTAGAAAGTTTCATTATTCTTATTTTCTGAGAGTTTTATTATTAATGAGTGTTGAATTTGTCAAGTGCTTTTTCTGTCTAGCATAATGATCATATAGCTTTTCTCCTTTATTCTATAAATGTGAATTACATTGATTTTTAAAGTATACTATTAAGTGGTTTTTAGTGTGTTCATATTATTATATAACCATTATCACTATGCAATTCCAGAACATTTTCATAATCTCAACTCTGTTCCCATTAAGTAGTTACTCCCTGTACCCATTAAGCCGTCACTCCCTGTTTCTCCCTCCCGCCAGTTTCTGGCAACCAATAATATCATTTCTTTTTCTATGGATTTTCCTCTTCTGGGCATTTCATAAAAATGGAATTATACTGTGTGGCCTTTTGCCTCTGGTTCTTTCACTTAGCATATTTTAATGATTACTTCTGTTATAGTGTGTGTCAATAGTTAATTCCTTTTTATGGCTAAATAATATTTATTTATTTTATTTTATTTTTTTGAGACAAAGTCTCAATCTGTTGCCCAGGCTGGAGTGCAGTGGTGCAATCTCGGCTCACTGGAACCTCTGTCTCCCAGGTTCAAGCCATTCTTGTGTCTCAGTCCCCCAAGAAGCTGAGATTACAGGCATGCACCATCACACCTGGCTAATTTTTGTATTTTTAGTAGAGAGGGGGTTTCACCATCTCTACTAAAAAATGGACAGGCTGGTTTCAAACTCCCGACCTCAGGTGATCTGCCCATCTTGGCCTCCCAAACTGCTGGGATTACAGGCATGAATCACCATACCTGGCTACTAAAAAATTGTATGGATATACTGCATTTTGTTCATCCATTCATCAGTTGATGGACCTTTGGATTGTTTCTACATTTTGGTTATTGTGAGTAATTCTGTTATGAACATTCATGTACACTTTTTTTGTGGACTTTTTTCATTTCTCTTGAGTATATATCCGGGAGTGGGATTGCTGAATCATGTAGTAACCCTATGTTTAATTTTTTGAGGAACCTTCAAACTTTTCCACAGAAGCTGCACTATTTTACATTCTCACCTGCTGTGTGTTTTTTGTGGTTGCTTTAGAGCTTGCAGTATACTTTTACAACTAATCTAAGTCCACTTTCAAATAATGCTGTACTATTTCATGGATAGTGCACCTAACTTTTAACAGATTATTTCCAACTCTTCTCTTCCTAATTTTATAACATTGCTGGCATTCATTTCACTTATCCATAAGTTATAATCACCCAATACATTGGTACCATAATTATTTTAAACAAACTTGTGTATTATATCAATTAAGAATACAAAAAATAGTTTATTTTATCTTCATTTGTTCCTTCTTTAATGTTCTTCTTCCCTTTATATAAATGTGAGATTCTGACATATATTTTCCGGGATGCATGAAGAACTTCTTTTAACCTCTCTTGCAAAGCTGATCTACTGGCAACAATTCTTCTTAGGTTTTGTTTGAGAAATTCTTTATTTCTCCTTTGTCTTTGAAGGATAACTTCACTGGATACAGAATTCTAGATTGGCCTCTTACTGATTTTTTTAAATGCTGTAAATACTCCACTCCATTCTCTTCTTGCTTAGTGTCTGAACAGAAGTCCAATGTAATGCTTATCCTTGATTCTGTATATGTAAGGGAGTTTTTTTTTTCCTTTGACTTCTTTGAGTTTTTCTTTTGGTCTTTGACTTTTTACAGTTTGACAATGATATGCTTACACGTAGGTATTTTCTTATTTTTTATTTTTTTATTTATCCTGGTTGGTGTTCTTTGAGATTCCTGGATCTGTAGTTTGGTATTTATCATTAATTTTGGAAAATTCTCAGCCATAATTACTTTAAATATTTCTTCTGCCCCACCTTTCTTTCTTCTTTCTTGTATTCTCATTACATATATGCTACATCTTTCCGCCTCACAGTTTTTGGATATTGTGTTCCATGTTTTTAATTCTTTTTTTCTCTTTTAAGTTTGGGAAGTTTCTATTGACATATCTTCTAGTTCACTCACTTTTTCCTCAGCTGTATCCGGTCTACTGATGATTTCATGGAAGGCATTTCCCATATCTGTTACAGTGGTTTTGATTTCTAGCATTTCTTATCCACCTTTCTGCTTACATTACCCATCTGTTTTGCATCTTGTCCATTTTTTCCATTAGAGTCCTTAGCATATTAATCATGGTTATTTTAAGTTCTCGGTCTGGTAATTCAAAATTTCTGTCATATCTGAGACTAGTTCTAATACTTGCTTTATCTCTTCAGACTGAGTTTTTTCCTTGTCTTTTTGTGGGTCTTGCAATTTTTTTGTTGCAAGCCTAATGTGACATATTGGATAATAAAAGCTGAGGTAAACAGGGCTTCAGCATTAGGTTTTATGTTTACCTGCTAGGAGTAAGCCTGTAGTTAATGTTTCCTGTAAGTGTAAGTATCAGAAATTCAATTTCCTTTGGTGTCCTTGTTTTTGTCTTCCCTGTTGTCTTTGGGTTTCCCTAGAAACTTCTTAAGTAGAGTCTGTGTCTTGCAGCTCTCTCAGTTGTAATCTGCTGTTTTTATAGTGAAGGCCTTGTGATGTGGTAGGTAGGTACTGGGGAGGGAAACCATTCCATAGCCTTATGATTAAATCACAGTTTTTTTAGTGGACCTGATTCCCTGGTCTGTAACCTTCAGAAAAGTTTCTTAGCCTTTTTTTAAATTCCCTTACGTGAGATAGGAAAGCTAGGGAGGGCTGGAGTTGTCTGATCACTCTTTCCTTAACTTAAATAAGGCTCCTGTAAAGTAATTTTCCTTAATGGCAGCCCTTTGTTATTGAGAACGGAGTGCTCTGGGCTTATTTCTTTTATTTTTTTATTTTTTATTTTTTGAGTCTCGCTCTGTCTCCCAGGCTGGAGTGCAATGGCATGATCTATGCTCACTGCAATTTCTGCCTCCCATGTTCAAGCAATTCTCCTGCCTCAGTCTCCCAAGTAGCTGGGATTACAAGTGCCCACCACCACACCTGGCTAAGTTTTTTATACTTTTAGTAGAGACGGAGTTTCACCATGTTGGCCAGGCTGGTTTTGAACTCCTGACTTCAAGTGATCTGCCTGTTTTGGCCTCCCAAAGAGGATTACAGGTGTGAACCACTACACCAAGCCTTATTTATTTCTTTTCTATTTGGATAGCTTTTGTTTATTTCTCCTGCCTTATTATTCTGGCAAGGATCCAATGCTATATTGAATAGGAGTGAGTAAGCATTTTTGTTTAGTTTAGAATCTTACAGAAAAGGGATTCAAATTTCAACATTGATATAATGTTAGCTGTGGGCTTAACATAAATGGCCTGTGTTGAGGTACGTTTTCTAGAATTAATTTATGGGGAGTGTTTACCATAAAGTAATGTTTAATTTTTGTCAAATGCTTTTTATGCATCTCGTGAAATAATTGTTGGGTTTTTGTCATTCATTTTGTTTTTGCTAGATGTCACATTGATCAGTTGGGTTATGTCAAACCATCTTTGCATCACAGGGATAAATCCCATGCAATCATGGTGAATTTTTTTTAATGAGTTGTTGAATTTGATTTGCTGGTATTTTGTTGACTAAATTTGCACTTATGTTTATCAAGAGTATTGACCTGTAGTTTTGTTTTGTTTTGTTTCCTTGTGATGTTCTTTCTGGTTTTAGGTATCAGGGCATGTTGGTCTTGTAAAAAGATTTTGCTAGTATTTCACCCTCTTCAATTTTTTGAAATAGCAGTTAAAGGATTGGTATTAGTTCCTCTTTAATATTTCATTAAATTCAGCAGTGAATCCACCAAATCCTGTGCTTTTCTTTGATGGAAGGCTTTTTAGTACTAATTCAATTTCATTATTTATTATTGATCTATTCAGATGTTCTATTTCTAAATGATTTTATATTAGTAAGTTGTATGTGTCTACGAATTTATCCTTTCTTCTTGGTTATCTAACTTTTTGGCATATACTTATTTATAATAGCCTTTTATTATCATTTGTCTTTCTGTGGTATCCATTGTAATGCCACCTCTTTTATTTCTGATTTTATTTATTTGAGTCTTCTCTCTTTTTGTCTTAGTCTATATAAAGGTTTGTTGATTTTGTTTATATTTCCAGAAAAGCAAGTCTTAGTTTTGCTGATCTTTGTCAAAGATCAGATGGCTGTAGATGTGCGGTATTATTTCTGAGGTACCAAAACAGAGCTATAGACCAATGGGCTTATTTCAAAATGATTACTCCACCCATCCCTCCATCTGAAAGCAGGAAACTGTTTTTCTCTGATCTTCGCTGGGAGAACCAGATGAGGTTCCTGGAGGTAAAACTCACAATAGTATGGAGGCCCTTACATATTGGAGCTGAAACTGGAAGTCTAGTACATTGATATTTAAATATTAAAACAACTTTGCATTCCTGGGATAAATATTTCTTGATCCTGATTTACTATTTTTTAAAAAAATTATTTCTGGATTAAATTTGATAGTATTTTGCTAAAGCCTTTTGTGTTCATGACTGTAAACATCCAATGGGTTCTTCTTGTCTGCTTCACAGAAAAGCTAATACACTGAGATAGCAGTGTTATAGTAGAGAAAGAGTTTAATTTTCACATGGCCAGCCAAGTGGTAGGACAGGAGATAATTCTCAAATCTGAATTCTCCCGGAAAGCTCAGAGGCTAGGGTTTTTGAGGAGACAGGAGACTATGAATGCCTCTGATTCGTTGGGGATGAAATCATAGGAGTGCCCGAAATGGTCTTCATGCACTAAGTCACTTTCTGCGTGGAGGCCGTGAGTGTTGTGAAAGAAATAAAATATCGTATTTGTGCTGATGGTGAAATTGTTCATATAGAAAACCTATAAGACTTCAGTTAAAACACAAAACAAACCAGAAAGTCCTCTGAGAATTAATAAGAGATATAGTAAGGTAGTTGCCTATTACTATACAAAAGTTGTCAATAGCTTTTCTTTATATGGACAATCAATATTTAAATAAAATGAGATATTTTATTAGCCATACTAAAAGCATAGGATATTTGGAATTATAATTATTGAGAAATATGAGATCTATATGACAAAACTATAAAATCTTTTAATAGAATTTTACATTAAATTATTAACTAAAAATTTATTTATAAAGGACATAAGAACAAAAGTTAAATCCATGGAAAGGTACACTATGTTGTTGGATAAGAACACTTCATATGAATTAAATTCAATTTTGCCAAAGTTAACATATATTCAATACAATACTAATTAGAATGGTAAATATCATTTAACATTTTGAAATCAGGTAAATGATACTCAAATTCACATAGAAAAATGAATGAAGGCGGGGCACGGTGGCTCAAGCCTGTAATCCCAGCACTTTGGGAGGCCGAGACGGGCGGATCACGAGGTCAGGAGATCGAGACCATCCTGGCTAACACGGTGAAACCCCGTCTCTACTAAAATACAAAAAACTAGCCGGGCGAGGTGGCAGGCGCCTGTAGCCCCAGCTACTCGGGAGGCTGAGGCAGGAGAATGGCGTAAACCCGGGAGGCGGAGCTTGCAGTGAGCTGAGATCCGGCCACTGCACTCCAGCCTGGGCGACAGAGCGAGACTCCGTCTCAAAAAAAAAAAAAAAAAAAAATGAATAAAAATCCCAAAATGCTATGAGAAAACAATATGTCAGGGGGACTATCTCTACCAGAAACCATGTTTGGATAGCATGTTTTCATAACATGCTATAAAAACACTAAAAAAGTTAATATGGTATTTGAAAGGAATATGCAAATAGATCAGTACAAAATAATAGAAAACTCCAAAATAGTTCTCCTGTATTTGATAACATAATATATGGCAAAGGCAACTTTTAATTCAATGCTTTTCAAATTTATTTTATGTATTTTAAACTTAATTTTAGGAGTACATGTGCAGATTTGTTGTATTGTTAAACTCGTGTCATGGGGGTTTGTTGTACAGATTATTTCATCACACAGGTATTAAGCCTAGTATCCATTAGTTAATTTTTCTGATCCTCTCCCTCCTCCCACCCTCCATCCTGCACCCTTCAGTGTGCCCCAGTGTGTGTTGTTCTCCTCTATGTTTCCATATATTCTCGTCATTTAGCTCTCACTTATAAGTGAGAACATGTGGTATTTGGTTTTCTGTTCCTGTTAGTTTGCTAAGAATGATGGCCTCCAGCTCAATCCATGTCCCTGCAAAGGACACAATCTCATTCTTTTTTATGGGTGCATAGTGTTCCATGGTGTATATGTACCACATTTTGTTTATACAGTCTACTATTGATGGCCATTTAGGTTGATTCCATGTCTTTGCTATTGTGAATAGTGCTGCAATGAACATATGTGTGCATGTGTCTTCATAATAAAACGATTTATATTCCTTTGGGTATATATCCAGTAATGGGATTGTTGGGTTGAATGGTAGTTCTGTTTTTAGGTGTTTGAGGAATCACCACACTGTTTTCCACAATAGTTGAATTAATTTATACTCCCACCAACAGTGTAAAAACATTCCTTTTTCTCCACAACCTTGCCAGGACCTGTTATTTTTTGACTTTTTAGTAATAGCCATTCTGACTTATGTGAGATGGTGTCTCATTGTGGTTTTGATTTGTATTTTTCTAATGATCAAGGATGTTGAGTTTTTTTTGATATGTTTGTTTGCCACATGTGTACCTTCTTTTGAAAAACGTCTGTTCATGTCCGTTGCCCACTTTTAATGGGGTTGTGTTTTCTTGTAAATTTGTCTAAGTTCCTTATAGATGCTGGTTATTAGACCTTTGTCAGATGCATAGTTTGCAAAAAGTTTTCATTCTATAGGTTGCCTGTTTACTCTGTTGATAGTTTCTGTGAAAGCAGGAGTGTCCAATCTTTTGGCTTCCCTGGGCCACACTGGGAAAAGAACTGTCTTGGGCCACACATAAAATACACTAACATTAGTGATAATTGATGAACTAAAAAAATTACCAAAAATCTCATAATGTTTTAAGAAAGTTTATGAATTTGTGTCAGACCCCATTCAAAGCTGTCCTGGGTTGCATGTGGCCCATGGGCCACAGGTTGGACAAGCTTGTTTTAAAGCAACCAATCTAAAAAAATTGCACACACACACACACACACACACACACGCACACACACACATACTTTGCAGTGATCTCTGTATCTTCCTGTGGAACTAAGGTTATGTCTGGTATCATTTCTCTTCAGCCTAAGGAACATCTTTTAGCATTTCTCCTAGTGCAAGTCTGCTGAAGAGTCATTCTGCTGTTGTTACTTTGAAAATCTTTATTTTATTTTGCTTTTAAAGGATATTTTCTCTTGATATAGCATCCTAGGCTAAGCATTTTATTTTCATTTATTGCTGTAAAGATGTTGCATTTTTCTATGTCCTTCCTTGTTTCAGATAACAAGCTGGCTATTATTTACATAGACTAACCCTGGATATAATGTGCCCTTTTTTGGACTCTGTTTAAAAGCAGCAAATCTGCTTTTAAAATTTGCTGTTTATCTTTTGTTTTGTTTTGTTTTGTTTTCCTCAGCAATCTGAATATTATGCTTGAATAGGTGTGTTTTTTTGTCTTTATTCTGTTTTGAGATTGTAGAGCTCAAAAGCTTGTGGATTGATACTTTTATCAATTTTGAAGAATTTTCAGCTATAATTTCTTTAAATACATTTTCAAATAATTGTTCTGCCCTATTTAAATGTAAAATACACTGTAATATTATTTATTGTAGCAAAAGCTAATTTTAAAATTAAAAAATGAAATTCTATTTTTTTAAAAACAGAGGGATATATATATATATGCATATGTTGATAACGTGAGTCCTCTTTTCCATTTAGTTAGAAAAGTGTGGTACATCTAAGGTACTGTAGGCTATACTTCATACTACTTCATGAATAGTATAAGAATCTTACCACAGTCTGTTCCCGTTTATAGAATGGTTTTGTTTATGTAAATACAAATGATATAAATAAATATGTATATGTACACAAACACATACATAGTCTTGCTTATATAAATACAAATGATATAAATAAATATGTATATGTACACAAACACACACATATTCTTGCATATATAGGTGCATAGACAAATAGAAATAAATTATAAACAATGGTTTGTTTTGAGTGCAAAATTGGAGGTTGGAAAATTAATTTTTCCATTTTATAATTTTCTATGCTTTTAAAGAATCATGGGATAAATATTGGTAAAAATAGCAAATAAAAATGATGTGAAAAAATTTAAAAATAAGGTTGATATTTAAAGGAAAGTGATTCATAAAATAGTCAACCATTTACAAAGGCAACTCAATGAATCCAAATTTTTAGGCCTCAGGAAAATATGGAAATGTATTAATATACTTGC
>NW_016809631.1:1877776-1883351 GCF_001698545.2 Rhinopithecus bieti
TATATATATATGACTTGGGGGTCAAATATATATACACACACACATATATGTCAAACATAAATATATATATGTTTGACAGAATTCTGCTCTTTCACTCAGGCTGGAGTACAGTGGTGAAATCATAGCTCACTGTAGCCTCAACCTCCTGGGCTCAAGCAATACTTTCACCACAGCCTTCTGAGTAGCAGGGACTGTAGGTGCATGCCACCATGGCCAGCTAAATTTTTAACTTCTTAAAGAGATGAGGTCTCACTTTGTTTCCAGGTTGGTCTTGAATTCCTGGGCTTAAGTGATCCTCCTGTGTTGGCCTCGCAAAGTGTTGGGATTACAGGCGCAAGCCACTAAGCCTGGCCAGTTTAGCATAATCTTGAGGAATAATTGAATATTAGCTGAACTGATTTTCAAGCTGCTGAGGTTCCCTCCCTTAAGCAATTCCTACAGAGTAGAGGGGACCACATCCATGGTTCACCAGTGGTTAAGCTTCATAGGTGTCATGTCAAGACTCTTCTCTTGGTGAAAAATTGACCTCCTTTTGAAGCCAAGACGATGCAAAATAATGACATTACATGAAAACATTTACTTTTTCATTTGAGTAGAGAGATGGGCTTAATTATTTATGAACAGACTAATTACAGGGTAGTAAATATGTAAAATTCATGTGATATTAGATAGAGTAACATGTAAGACTGAAAACTGCTCACGTTTTGTTCTTTTCAGTCTGTAACTTTTGGGAATAGACTAGACTAAATCATGTGGCATCATGCTTTCCTATGAAATGTTTTTCATGTCTAGGTGCTTCCAGATGAAGGAAGCTTCATCATGCAGCACCAGACATGGTCTCAGTATGCTGGAACAGACTGTACAAAGGCATTCTAAAACATTACTGTTCCATGCTATCTTTATAATCTAATTTAATTTAGCTTAACAAGCTCTTCTTGTCCACCATTTGAACCTAATGCTTGCTAGTGTAGGATGAACAGTAGTAACCATGACATAATTTAATGGTCAGGAGTAATGTTCAGTGGTGTTACATAGGAAGTATCATGGTTTTTTTTTTTGCATAATTAGAGAATTTGTATTCAGTCGGACTCCAGTTGAAATGTGGCTGTCCATTAAAGTCTTGACATGCCAAAGAACACAAAAAGTGGTGTTAGATTTAAAGAACTGCTGACAAACACAGGTCATTCCTATACCAGCAAGTAAAGTGAGTAGGTCACATTTACAGAGTCTGATGGGGAAGAAAACTATTTTAGGCACTCTATTTAAAGAGAACTTCATGTGCTTGTAGGTTTAAAAACTAAGAATTATATACAAAGAATTTGTAGTTTAAAGATTAAGTACTATATACAAAGAAACAATGGCTGCCCCATACTAAATATCATGGGAAAGAACTTGTGGAACACAGGGGGATAATAATGAAAACATGGTAAAATTAATGTGTGGACTAAACTTGAGCAAAGACACAACCATATGAATCCTTATTGGATTCACAATGCCAAGGCACATGAAAGTGATATCTTCATCA
Source organism: Rhinopithecus bieti (assembly GCF_001698545.2). NCBI lineage: Eukaryota > Metazoa > Chordata > Mammalia > Primates > Cercopithecidae > Rhinopithecus > Rhinopithecus bieti. The sequence continues at coordinate 1,879,302 of NW_016809631.1, forward strand.
CCATTGTCATCATCACCATCACAATGATTTATCCAGTACTTATTGTAAGTCTCTGTGATAAATGATTTATCTACTTTAGTTTACCTAATTTCTTTTCCTTTTTCCTTTTCTTTTCTTTTCTTTTTTTTGAGACAGAGTCTTGCTTTGTTACCCAGGCTGGAGTTCAGTGGCATGATCTTGGCTCACTGCAACCTCCGCCTCCTAGGTTCAAGTGATTCTCATGCCTCAGCCTCCCGAGTAGCTGGGATTACAGCACGCACCACCATGTCTGGCTAATTTTTGCATTTTTAATAGAGACGAGTTTTCATCATGCTGGCCAGGCTGGTTTCGAACTCCTGACCTCAGTGATCGCCCCCCCTCAGCCTCCCAAAGTGCTAGGATTATAGGCATGAGCCACTGCACCTGGCTAGTTTACCTAATTTCCAAATAACTCCCTGGGATAGGTCCTCTTATGTTGATTTTATAGATGAGGAAACTGGATAGGCTAACTCCCATGCCCAAAATTACACAGCTGGTATCCAAACTCTTTTCTGCCTTAAGATCTTAATCATCACACTACATAAGCTTACCCATGAAATACTAGAGATACAGTTTCCACATCAGCATTTGGGCTTCTCATTCCTCACAAATCTTTTTGTCATTTTCTGTTTCAGAGTTAAATATGCCACTCAGGACTATTTATGTATACATACCCATATGAATGAATGAACCCTTTCTGCCCATTGGACTCAGAATTCTTGTAACCAGAGTTAACATAAACACCCTCTTTTCCAGAAAGATCTGTTGACAAGACTTAATTATTTCTGGACGTGCTGTCATTACAGTCTTTATTACAGTAATTTGAAGCTCTCTTCATCCACAAAAGAAACTTACTAAAGTAAGCTGTGAAATCAACCACAAAGGCATCTCTTCTGTTGAAACAAGAGAAATGTCTTTAAAGGTGAGAATACATTGAAAATCCTTAACACTTTTTTATTGTTTTTTTTTAAAAGCTGGTTTGAATTGTGATTATAGTTTTCCAGGTTCTCTGGAAAGGACTGCTTTGCATTAAACTATCTTGATAGCAGGGTTTGTGCTGCATAAGCAATGACAGCCTGTCAGACTGCTGTGGTCTGTGTAGAATGCTATTGCTGGCTTTTTAATGTTTATTTCATTCTACAGATTTTTACTCTTCTGATGAAGATGAAAAAAAGTAAATTCTTACTGTTTATTTTGTTGGTATGATGGTATTTTGAGTATGGTTTTGAATAATGTTATTTACATATGATTTTATTAGAGTGATTATCTCTGGGTCTTCATGTAAAACCTAAAGACACCAGCCTGATAATCTAGGTCTCTGGTTATATTTTCTNGGTGCATAGACAAATAGAAATAAATTATAAACAATGGTTTGTTTTGAGTGCAAAATTGGAGGTTGGAAAATTAATTTTCCATTTTATAATTTTCTATGCTTTTAAAGAATCATGGGATAAATATTGGTAAAATAGCAAATAAAATGATGTGAAAAAATTTAAAATAAGGTTGATATTTAAAGGAAAGTGATTCATAAAATAGTCAACCATTTACAAAGGCAACTCAATGAATCCAAATTTTTAGGCCTCAGGAAAATATGGAAATGTATTAATATACTTGCTGTCATAGTAACTTACCACAAGTTTAGTAGGTTAAACAACACAAATTTTTTATCTTACAGTGTGTTATCTTAAAGAAGTCTGCCATGGGTCTCACTGGGCTAGAATCAAGGTGTCAACAGGGCTGTGTTCCTTTCTGGAGGTTTTAGGAGAGGATTCATTTCCCCATTTGAAGCCACAACAGCAGGTCAAATCCTCTGTGTTCCATCTCTCTGACACTTCTTTTGTTGTCACATTTTTAACTACAGCTGGAAAAGTTTCTCTGCATTAGAGGACTCCTGTGATTAAACTGCACCTGAATAATCAGAGATAATCTCCCTGTCTCAAGGATTAAGATCCATTATCTTAATCACATCTGCAATTCCCCTTTTGTCATAGATGCTAACACATTCACCAGCTCTGGGGACTAGGGTATGGACATCTTTGGGTATGGAATGACTAACCAAGGCTGGGCTCAGCTGGAGTCACATAGGCTCTCTCATCTTCCTCTCATCTTCCACATGTCTCTCATCTTCCTCTAGGACCAGTGGGTCACCTGTAGCATGTTTTATTCATGGGAATGATAAAGGACAAGAAAGTGAGCAGAAATACACAAAGTTTTTTGAGTCACAGGCTCAGACTTGCACATTGTTACTTCAACTTCTATTGGCCAAAGTAAGTTGTATGACCCAATAGAAGCACTATTCAATTACACGGAAAGGGACGTGGACATGGGGGCCCTTAGCACAATATACCACATTCTTCAAGCCCAGTTATTTCACCCCTAAGCTTCTTAGCCTCAACAGATGACCCCTAGACACATGAATAAGCTTAGCTGTGGTCAGCAGATCCAGCCAGCCAAGACACAAATTGTGAGAATAAACAGTTGTTATTTTAAGCCACTGAATTTTTTGGGTGGTCTGCTGTACAATCAAAGGGAACCAGTACAGAAATTGGTATCCAGAAATGGGGTATTTCAAAAAATACCTGAAGTACGTGGCATTTCTTTAGAACGGAGTGGTGGTGCGAGACTGGAAAAATGGTGAAAAAACTATTATAAAAGACTTTAAAAAATGGTGAGTTGGTTTGTAAAATAATCACTTGTAGTATTGGAAAATAAAATTGTTTCTCATGTCTAGTTTCTGCAGTCAGTAACATATTCTCAGAGTGAGGTGAAGTTTGGGGGAAGGAGGTAATGGTCAATTGCTGCCAATAAGTAATGGAGTCAGAGTAAAGTCCAAATCAAGAAAGCAGCCACATAGTGTTTCACTAAGACTTCTGAAAGAATCAGGTTGATACCCAATCTATCCTCTCTTCTATACTCTAGGACTTTTAGGAATCTTAAGGTCATGACCCACAGCAGTCTGACATAAGAATCCCTCTAAAGACTGGAGATAACTAGAATTGTTCTTAGAGAATGGCTTTAGATACAGGGAATAAAATAACGAAGGATATTAGAAACCCACAACATTTTTGAGAAGGCTGTACTAGCATAAGGGTCATTTGTCTGAAATAAAAGAGATAGAGCAATACCAAATGTTAGAAGGCCTTTAGGTTTCCAATTTTTATGACCAGTAATCAGGTTAAAATTTTTTCTTAATCTATTTTCCAGTGAGCTCTTTAGAAGTGGCCAAGGAAGTTGATGGAAAGGAAGGATTTTGTAGATGGTGGAACCAAGATCCACGGATAACACCGAACTGAGGCCACATGTGGTAGCACATATCTGTAATCACAGTATTTTGGGAGATAAAGGTGGGAGGATTGCTGGAAGCCAGCAGTTTGAGATCAGCCTGAGCAACATAGTGAGACATTATCTCTCTCGAAAAAAAAAAATTAACTGGATGTGGTGGCGCGCACCTGTAGTTCTAGCTACTTGGAGGTTGATGCAGGAGGATCACTTGAGGCCAGGAGTTCAAGGCTTCAGTGAGCTATGATCAGACTGGGTGTCAGAGGGAGACTGTCTCTAATAAATAATAACAATTTTTAAAAATGAAGTGTTGAGTCACATTCAGGGGACAGAAACAGAGTAAAATCAAGAAATATTTACAATTTCAAAAGTGGAAGGACCTGGAAACATTTTCCCAGCAGGATTTCAGACTTGCTATAGATCAGTGACTGTTACATGTCTCTCATTTTCTGCTTTTTGAGTTGGAATGTTTATTGTAATTATCTCGTCCCTGTTTCACAACTGCATGCTGTGTGTGTGTGAGGTAGCTATATTGCCTTCTTCATTCATAGGTTTCTGGATCAAGAAGATCTGTGGTTTATACCTATTATATGGGCTTCCAACCTGATGTTGTGTTTGGATAAGACTTGGGGGTCACTGGATGGAGATGAGCATATTTCTTATATAGCAGGAACATGAATAATTCTTGCCTGATGGTGGACTTGTGGTGTATATATATATATATATATATATATATATATATATATATATATG
>NW_016809631.1:1886231-1892693 GCF_001698545.2 Rhinopithecus bieti
TATATTATATATAATATATAACTATATATCAGATTTATATATAGTTAGATTTATATATAGTTAGATATACATATATAAAGATACACATATCTTTATATAAAGATTATATATATCAGTGGGGGTTTAGATTATTATGAGCAATTGTTATTTATGGTGAAGCTAACTGTAGGGTTCTCAAAGGCAACAGTTAAGCTTGTCTGATTTAATGGCAATGAGTCTAATATTTTATACTGTTTTATATGCAAATGACAGATGTGAATATGCACATGCATTTTATTTTAGAGTAGAATTTGATAATTTGTTCTTAGCATTCTTTTTCCAGAGTTGTATTTTTCTCTAGAAGACAATTCTGCCCACATGGGGGTCTTCTGAAAATAGGAGGAATAACTAAGAGTGCTGTTCTAGCCAAAACTTGACAAAAGGATATTTGACAAAAGGTTACAGAAACCACACGGAGACAAAGTATTTATAGGTATGTCACTGGGGATGTGACTAAGGATTGCTGTGCCATCAGTTACCTAAGACGGGTACTCTCCCTGTGACTTTCTCACTCTTTCTTGGACCACAGGGTCTTAAGGTCTTAAGTATCTGCCTCTTTCTCTATGTTGCTCCATTCTTTTTCTGCACATCAGTCTATTCATACATTTGTCTGTGTCGAAATGGCAAGCTCAGTCAGAGTCCATCCATCTACTTGGCCCTTTAGTTAGATTATGTTCTACCCACTGAGTACAGCTGGGATTTCTCTTTATTTAAATTCTTGAGGAAGTATTGTAATTGGGTGCTGGCTAGACAATAGATTGCCTGGTCTTGCATCAAGTGTCCACTATTTATCCAATCAATCATAGTAATACTGCAGGTAACACGTGTGTTTGAGACTGTTTCTTACAGATTGTGGGAAGGGCAGGCACATTTACAGGCTAAAAAAAATAATAGGAACAATTATGAGGTAAGTGGTTTTGAGAGATTTTTTGACAGACCTCAAATCACCCTTCTGATTTAATCTATATATGAGTCAGCTATTTGCATTAAGAAAAATACCTCATCATATCTTTAATCCAGTTCAGCCCTCTGACATTTTGCTTCATTAAAAGCAATTATCTAGGATCCTCTTTGCTTCCTCCCAGTTCTATTCTCAGTTTACTAGTTTACTTTCTCCCCTATAAATACCACTGCAGCCCTTTAGGCTACAGCTGGACATCTCCCAGCAGTGCTCCCTGACTATTTCCTCTTCTAATGTCTCAGGGAGGTTATTCTGCTGTAACTCATATTTTTAGATGCAAAATTTAGTATTAGATTCCTTGGTAAGTATTTGGGTCCCCTTTGAAGTGTCTTTTGAAAGTTTAGCTGACTTATGTGAATCTCCAATTCCTTTCTAAGAAGGGTGAATGGGAACTTTTTACTGGCAGAGGAGTTAGTTTCTTCCAACTCTGTTGGTTATGTCTAAAAAGTAGGAGATTTGACTGGGCTTGGTGGCTTACGCCTGTAATCCCAGAACTTTGGGAGGCCAAGGAGAGTGGATCACTTGAGGTCAGGAGTTCAAGACCAGCCTGGCCAACATAGTGAAACTCCATTTCTACTAAAAATACAAAAAATTAACTGGGCGTGGTGGTGGGCACCTCTAACCCCAGCTACCTGGGGGGAGGCTGAGGCAGGAGAATCGCTTGAACCCAGGAGGCAGACGTTGCAGTGAGTAGAGATTGCGCAATTGCACTTCAACCTGGGCAACAAGAGCAAAACTCTGTCTCAAAAACAACAACCACAACGACAACAACAACAAAACAAAAAGGAGATTTATGATTTTCAGGAACATGAATGAAAAGTAAATTAGCACTGAGACAGGTAGGAAGCAAATAGGATCATTATACTGAGAAATCTATGTCAACAAAGCCATCTTTTTGGAAGGGCATCTTAACTGGGAGCACATCTTTACAGACTCAAGATATTAGTTAATTGCACTTATAAATTTCTCATGTTCCAATTTTTGACATTTGATCTCGGCTACTTTTGAGGACTGTATAGGACCCTTGAGATGCAGAGAAACCACTCACTTGAAAATGATAATTCAGGTCTCTTGATGGATTCACCATTGGTCTTTCTATCCAAATAGGGTTAAATAAAAATCAATCTGAGCCACTTAATGGTAATATCAAAGCACTGATGCTCTTCCTCTTTTGTCCATGATCTATGCTCTGACATGGATATTGTATTACATCCTAATCTCCATACACTAAACAGTCATTCAGTTTGTCCAGTAGGCTAAATGGGTCCCTATATCAGCCTTCAAAGTCAGAGTTACAAACAGAATTGCTTATGGAAGTTTCAGGCTTCAGCCATCCTGCATGAAGTGATTTAAACTGGAGCCAGAAGGCGAAGTCTGAGGACTGATATAAGAAAAATGAGACAACCTTTACGTGCCTCCAGTTTTCTTTTTTCTACCTGTGCTCAAAAACTTGGCTAGAACAAAGTGAGCTAGCTGCGAGAAGAAACACACAGTCAAGTTGCTGTGTCACCTTTGGTGAGCTGTTTGGCCTCTTTGGGTCTTCATTTCTCCAGGCAAATGAAAGTGTTAGGTGAGATGAACAGTTCCTAGCCCGAATAGTTGGTTGCTTGAGTGTACTGTGATTGGTTGGGAAGTGTGTTGGAAGTAATTTGTTACAGATAACATGTAACGTAGGTTTGGGAAATGGTTTTGTAGTTTAGGAGTGAATTCAAAGTTGTTCCTATAATATTGTCTCTCTTATTTGCTTGCATTGAGGTATGCTTTCATGAGTGAAACAGGAGAGAGGCAATTTAGTTTCCTAGGCCTGCAATAACAAAGCACTATGAGCCAGGTGGTTTAAAACAGAGACATTTATTCTCTCACAGTTATGAAGGCTATAAGCTCAGAATCAAGATGTTGGCAGAATCATGCTCCCTCTGAAGTCTCTAGGCTGTGGTTTGGTGAATCACGAATCCTAAATAGTAACAGTAACATCAGTCATGAGTGAGGAACTCTTTAGACACTTGAGAGTGATTAGTCACTGCATTGGCTTTTATGGAGACATGGATGTCTCTTGAAAAATCGGTAAAGCCTTCCAAGTAGTTGAGGACATTATCTCCTTTGACTTCTAGACTGTTTTTTTTTTTGGGAGTTCTTCATTTGGCCTTTGGGGCTTAAATCTCCTAGAACTGTTTAGGTAGTCATTAAAGGATTCCAGGCAACTGGGATGTATCCCATCCTACAGTTTTACAGACAGGGCATTTCCATTAAGATGCACTCCGATGCTAAAAACTTCTATTTCCAGTAGTTTTGTTCTGAATTTAATATCTAATATGGCAGAAGAAATGGATTTTCTTCTATTTGTGCTTAGAGGAGATAGTGAACTGCATTTTAAACTCTGTAAGAAATAGGGAGGAGATTACCAAGTTTTCTTTTAAATGCTCAACAAAATTAAATGCATACTTTTCAACGAGGGCTGCAGTTGGGCCGGTGGCAGTTGTGGGTGTGTAACTGGGTGAGTCTGGGCAGGGAAGCCAAGAAGTCAGGTTGGGTTTTTCCCAAGACCAGGCACTGCTGATTCCTGCCTGCCACGGAAACCAGAGCCCAGGGCGGGCAGGACTTATGGCTCCAAGATAGTGACCCGTCTTCTCTCCCGCAGACTCCTTAGGAAGACTCTGCAGCGGCTGCTTGCTGAATGAACCCGCCCATTGACGGTTGAGAGCGTCAGTGAGCTGAGCACTGCAGAAAGATGCACACCTCGTCCTCGCTGGCCGCCGACCTTCTGCCTGGGTGACCACACTCCCGGGGCCCTCCTGTCCAGTGCCTTGGCCATCGACCTCTCACAGACGACCAACAACCTGTATATTCAAGGGGTGGCCCAGAAACACGCTCGTGCTGTCCTGTAACCGTATCACCACTGTCGTCAATGTCTCAGTGGGGGCGTTGGACGCCATCTTCCGGTGGCGTTCAATGCGCAGGTGCCTGTGGCCGCTGCGCGCGTCTCGCGCCTGCGCAACTTGCTGGGTCGCATCCCTGATCACATCCATGGTCTGGGGGCGAGGCAGGGCTGCCCCTTCGCGCCCTCTCCCAGAGAAGAGCAGCTGCACCCCTGCCGGACACCCATCAGCCTGACAATGGCTTTGGGGATCCCTGCATCTACCAGGAGTTCCAGTGGTTTGGCAAGAATATTGCGCACATGGTCAGCTCCCTGAGGGGTCGTGTGATCCCTGAGATCCATGAGAAGGAGGTCGGTTTAATGGGTAGCCCAACTGAGGGGCATCCTAGCCAGCCCTGCCTGCGGGGTCCCAGATGCTGGTCAGCTGTTGATCTTCCACCGAGATGTAAACTTGAGCTTGTATAATACTTTTGTTTATTCAGAAACTCACATGATGTCTTCTATAATAGGAAGGAAAAAAGGGAGAGTTGCTGTAGGTTTTGACTTTATAATTCATATATCTTTGTAGAGTAAAACTCACTAAATAGAGGATGAATGTAAGTTTCCTACCCTGAGAATGCCAAGTCATGACCACTAGAGCCTGGCCAGGGAGGTGAAGCAGGTGGTACCCACTCAGGGGGACCTGACAGCAGCACCCAAGCCATGCGTTAGGCCTGGAATCTTACAACCCTGCCCAGCTTGCCTACGCAGGAGCAAGTCAGCCAGAATCCTAGCTCATTCATTGGAACCCAAAGCCACAGAGCCATAGGCACTGTGGCCCTCCAGTATCTCTCATAATGAGCGCCAACATACAAAATACGGGCCTTCAAATGGTTCTCTGGGAGCCCAGGGAGTCTCAGACCACCTCAGGTCACCCTTGCTCTCATCTCTAACCAGAGCAGCCCAACGTTGGTTTCCTATATGAACTTAAGCATAAGAAAGCTTTTGAACAAAGTATTCCTGTACTAGTCTGTTCTCACATTGCTATAAAGAAACACCTGACACTGGGTAATTTATAAAGAAAAGAGGTTTAATTGGCTCACAGTTCTGCAGGCTGTGCAGGAAGCATAGTGACTTCTGCTTCTGGGGAGGCCTCAAACAATTTTTAGTCATGGCTGAAGGTAAAGTGGGAGCAGGCATCTTACATGGCAGAAGCAGGAGGAAGAAAGAGAAGGGGAGGTGCTACATACTTTTAAACAACCAGATCTCACAATAACTCACTATCAGGAGAACAGCACTGAGGAGATCGTGCTAACCCATTCATAAGAACTCCTCTCCAGTGGTCCAGTCACCTCCCACCAGGCTCCACCTCCAACACCAGGGATTACAATTCAACTTGAGATTTGGTGGGGACACAGATCCAAATCATATCAAATCAACTATATAACATTTAAAAATAATGTTTTGTCAGGTGACAAGGTCTCAAGGTGTTTGCAGCTACCTTCCACCAGCCTTTGAGGAAAAATGGCTTAAGTCTCCTTGTCTGGGGCATGTGCTGAGAGAAGCGCAGGCCTGTTGTCAGTCCTTGGGGTTTTATTTTGCAGGCCTTGGCTTGGAAGGTTGCAGCTGTGGGCTGGGACCCAGCTCTGTCACCTCTGTCACCTGCACTGCATTTGATATGAGACCTCCTGGAGGCCTGGTGTCCTCACCTGTCAAAGCAATGACAGCCCTTCTCTCATAGGGTTGTTGTGAGGATGAAATGATCACTAGTAGTGGGCCTGGAACATGGCACATGCTTAAAGAGCAGTTCTTATTATTAATGATAATCTTGGGCTCTGCCAGTCCTGGGGAAGCACACTTATCATCCCCATCCACATCATTTCCCCCATCTGTGCATATCCCTTTGTTTTTATAAAGTGGGCTTCCAAATGTCATCCTGTGGAAGGGGGAAAAAAAGATTTAAGATCCTTTCAGACCCTACATTAGGGAGGACTAGATTTTGCAACCTTTTCAGAGTTCTCACTGAGTTTAATCCAAAAGTTGTAAAGCAAGGAGCTCCTACCAGCTCGATCTCAAAATGTTTCCTTTAGAATCACTCACCATCAGAGCCAGTGCCCTGGTCTGGCTAACCATGGCAAGCCACAGGAGCACTTGCCCAAGGGACAAATGAGTTGGCCTCAGCAGTGGGCACTGGAATCGGGAGGGTTCAAACTCCTGGAATGCCTGGGGATGCAGTTTGGGACCAGCTATTGGGATCTGGAGGTCTGCAGACAATATGTGAGACAAAACAAATGCATAAATGCTCTGATTGATGTGAAGCTGTGGCTCCAGAGCCCAGTGAAGGCTGAAGGCACTTTTTCTCCAAACACACCCACTTCCACAAGGGGAGTGGCCAGAGACACCATTTGGGAGGAAAAATGAATGAAAAAAAAAATCACTGCTCTAGACTGATCCTTTTGTTTTAGAGATGGAAAAATAGGCTGAGAGAACACAGATGTGGCAGAGTTCCTCAAAGCGGCTTTTCTGACAGAAACCTAAATAGAAAATTTAAAGCACTTTTGAAGAGAAAGTTATGTATGTAATATATATTATATATAACATATATAAA
>NW_016809631.1:1894795-1942956 GCF_001698545.2 Rhinopithecus bieti
GAAAAATAGGCTGAGAGAACACAGATGTGGCAGAGTTCCTCAAAGCGGCTTTTCTGACAGAAACCTAAATAGAAAATTTAAAGCACTTTTGAAGAGAAAGTTATGTATGTAATATATATTATATATAACATATATAAAATATATATAAATAAGATTATAATATACATATATAAATTTACATGTCACTTAATTTTTTAAAATTTAAAAATACCTTTTAAAATTTAAGTTAACATTGTTTTATTTGTGTGTATTCATGGGGTACAAGTGCAATTTTGCAACACTGATATATTGCATTGTGGTGAAGTCAGGGCCTTCCATGCATCCATCAGGGGAGCAACACACATTGTATTCATCAAGCAGCATCTCATCATCCACCCCCTTCCGACCCCTCTTATCACTCGGAGTCTCCATTGTCTATCATTTCTTTGTTTCATTTTAAAATACCATAAAATTAACTTTTTTGGATGTCCAGTTACATGAGTTTTGACACATGTATAGTTATATGTAACCATAACCACAGTCAGAATTCAGGGTCATCACCCTGAAATATTCCCTCATGCTTCCCCTTCGTAGGCAAGCCCTCACCCTACCCCAGTCTCTGACAAACACTGATCTGTTCTCCTTCCCTATGGATTTGCCTTTTCCAAGGTGTCACATAAATGTCATAATGCATAACATGACCTCTGGAGACTGGCTTCTTTCACTGAGTACAATGTCTTTGAGATTAATCCATATTGCTGCTTTTTGGTGGTGCCATTTTATGGATGTACCACAGTTTGTTTGCCCAATGAAGGATATTCAGGTTGTTTCCATTTTTTGGTGATTATGAATAAAGCTGCTATAAATGTGAAAGTCATATTAAAGCAAAGTAATATATAATCAAAGTTCATTACTTCCTTATGATCTTACTAAATTTTAATAAGATACTAAATTTTAGCATCTGTGCCAAGGTTATTTTACATCTATTGTATGTGTGGGGGTTCAGTCAGGATGGTGGGAGAAATTGTAAAATTATAGGAAAGAAACCCTCTTGGAAGGTCTGGGGGTTTGCAATAAAGTATTTGGCTGAAGGCAGCTGAATTCTCTTAAAAAGCTTAGGGTATAGATACATAGTAATGGAGGAGTTTATCTAAATAGCTTGTTTACTCATGTGGTCCTAAAATCAACCTTTGATCATTTGCAGGCAGGATGCCCCTCTCTGGGGTGGGGGCGACCAGGTTAATTACCCACAGGTATGTTGACTCAAAGCCTTTGTCAATTAAATCTGTACTAAATAAATGTAAGCCTTGCCAGCTTAGAGGGGCAGCAAACTCTCTTTGGCCCCTGGTGCCGGCAGCGCCCTGGCCTGCTCTTTCACTGAATATTGGTGTCTGAGTACTTGTCTCATCCATTGTGCAGCTGGGGTCTTCAGGACAGATCCCCGCATGTATGGTAGAAATGCTATATACAATGGTGTGTTACTGAGGATCTGTTCTTGAACTTCCAGTGCAGTCATATTGACAGTTTGAAGTCATCCACTGTGGGAATATTTACACCATAGAGACTAGCAAGTGCTACACATCAGGACCTTTCTGCACCCCCCGAAACCCCCAGACAGTGATTAAACATTTCTCAGCACCCTACTGATTCTGATAACAATGACAGCATACACCAGAAACTTCAGAAAAATAATCCAGTAAATGTACCCTATGACTATGGGTACCATGTGATAAGGTTAGTCTTTGTGTCCCCACCCAAACCTCATCTTGAATTGTCATCCCCATAATCCCCTCATGTCAAGGGAGAGACCAGGTGGAGGCAATTGAATCATGGGGCAGTTTCCCCATGCTGTTCTCATGATAGTGAGTGAGTTCTCAGGAGATCTGATGGTTTTATAAGTGTCTGACAGTTTCTCCTTCACAGGCTGTCTCTCACCTGCCACCATGTAAGACGTGCCTTGCTTCCTCTTCACCTTCCTCCGTGATTGTAAATGTCCTGAGGCTTCCCCAGTCATGCTGAACTGTGAGTCAATTAGATCTCTTTTCTTTATAAATTACCCAGTCTTGGGCATTTCTTTATAGCAGTGTGAAAACAGACTAATACATCATGTATCCTGGAAGTTTAATGTCAACTGTGATTTTAGTGAGCAGTTCATTAAATATGCATAATTAAATGTGATTTACAATTTTAACTCATATATAATTTTACCTATTACTAAGTTCATAAGTCAAAATATCTTTTGCCAGTCTGCATATCGTATTGCCACATTTGTTTTTGAAAATCATGTTATCGAACCTCAGAGGATCACATAAATATTTGCAAGGTTGCAATGTTGATAGTTTGTAAACACTTGCAAACCATTTATTTGGGCCAGTTCAGGGATAAAATGGCGAGATACTCTGTGAAGCTTGGAGTTGGCCAGGCTTTTAGCTTGCTGTGATCTGATAAAATATTTTAGTTTACTTTTCGTTTTCGTTATGCACTAGCACTGCAGGCATTAGCTGGAAATGAATTGAAAGGCCTTAGGAACAGTGATTCTGCAGCCAGCAAGCTATTAGAATAGAATTAATTATCTGGAGGTGTTTGCAAATAGAAGTGGGCCTCCTACCTATTTGTTTCCATTTCAACGTAAGAGGTATGTGGGAATCTTGTTAATACCTTTTAAGGGTTTGGTCTCTCTACCTATGTGGCTTCTGATTCAGATGAACACATAAAATCCGTTAAAGGGAAATCATAAATAAAAGCAAATATGACACAGGAAAAATATACTTCTAAAAACGATTAGAAACTATTTATTTACACAGTGTCAAAAACTAAATGGACTCACGCCTGTAATCCCAGCACTTTGGGACGGTGAGGTTGGTGGATCACGAGGCCAGGAGTTCGAGACCAGCCTGGCCAACATGGTGAAACCCTGTCTGTACTAAAACAAACAAATAAACAAACAAACCCAAAAATCAGCCAGATATGGTGTCTGCACCCATAGTGCCAGCTACTCAGGAGGTTGAGGCAGTAGAACTGGTTGAGCCTGGCAGGCGGAGGTTGAAGTCAGGTGAGATTGAGCCACTGTGCTCCTCCAGCCTGGTAGGTAGAGTGAGACTCTGTCTCAAAAAAATAAAATAAAATAAAATAAAATAAAATAAAATAAAATAAATAAATAAATAAATAAAATTTGAGACTTAGTAAGGGGAGACTGTTACAATTGGGGAAGGTGGACTACTGCATTGGGGGAAAGGAACTATTGCAATGGGAGAATGCATTGACTATATTATCTACAAGTGTCTCAACAATCAGGCAGATTTTCTTTTATAGGGAAGAGTAAACAAGGCTAGAAAGAACCAGGTGTTGGAAGTGGGATCAGCAGTGGAGAGTTGAGCAGAAAATGTCCTTTTTTGTGGTTAGCTGGTTCTCAAGAGGGGCTGTTTAGGAGATTTTGTTACTTGTTCCAGTGTCCCCTTAGCTTCCAATGCTTAAGCTTAAGGGTGGGCCAAAGTTCAGGGGCATAGGGGAAGGAGAGAAGTCTCTAAGGTTTGGTCAAGTTACTGGGTATTTTTATCCAGATTGGCCAGTGGAGTTAAGCGTTCAACTAATTATTTGTTAGAAGAAAAAGACAATTTAGAAGGTCTGTGTTTGGCTTTGTTATAGGTAGACAAGGGAGTCATTGTCAATCTGAAACAATCAAAGGGACCAGAATGCAAGTTTAAAGAGTTTATTCAAGCAAAAAGCTGGGAATAGCCATTTGAGAGACACAGACTCCAGAGAAATGTGGTCAGTGTTCCAAAGTTAAACATTAAATTCTTCTTATATTGGCAGAAAGTGAAGAAATTTAACAGGATTACAACATTTTCTGTATGTGATTGGTTTATGAGTCATTACAATTTAATTAGTTTGTTTTATTTTCCTTATGTCTTGTTTTCATTTTTTTAACCAATTTAAAAGACTATATTTAACATTGTATCTTAAGACAATGTGATAGTCATGAAGTCTTCGTATAAGAAAGGTAAGAGAGAATAGGTGCAGGAAACCATCATGGCACATGTATACCTATTGTAACAAATCTGCACATTCTGCACATGTATCCCAGAACTTAAAGTAAACTTTTAAAAAATAGCCAAAAAAGACAGTATTTCATTAATCATAAGAACTTTATATAAAGGCATTAAATTGGCAAATAAGATTTGGCAGCAGAAGGGCAAAAAGTTTGCTAAAATGAGGCTTCCATGCAAAACACATCCTTCTGCTCACCTGTATAATATTCCTCCCACTCATTTGAGTTTTTTTTCCCAAACTTTTGGGACCAAAGTGCTTTTTCCGTAGGAAGTGGAGATACATGGCCTTCTCCCCATCTTCGTTTCCTTCTGCTTTCCTTCCCCCATAGAAAGTACCTTGAAATAGCATAGTCCATCCTTGCATGTGCACAAGTTATCACTTGCGTAAAAGTATACATGGAGTAAAAATCATATTAAGGATCAGATTCAACTTATATTTTCTATTTCTTCTTCATCTCCCACCTTCTACTGGGCAGAATTATATCTTAATCAAATTTGTATCCTGTGCCATAATGGAAATGTGCAACATACGGTATTTGTTAAATGCATTCATTTTTATTGCAGAGCAAAATAAATAAAATTGGAAGCAATTAAAAAAAGAAAAGTAAGAGGGAAATTAATCTATAATGAAGATCAACAGTGAAGGGGGATGGAGTCTTTCCTAGTCCCCTATAGCTGGTTACATCATTTCCCGAAACAAAGAAGGCTTAATTTAACGGAGAAATAAACGTTACAACTTCCTAGGTAATGGCTGCCTGTCACATGACTCAGGCCCCTCAATCATATTTATTTAAGACTCAAAATAATTTAGAGTTCCAAGAACTTAGATTTTGAATTACTTATTTTCACATCATCTATGGGCCTCTTTAAGTTATATGCAGGATGGTTCTTTACAGTAAGCTGTTTTCTGAAATACAAAAGGGTGGTGGTTGTAGTGGTCAAGGGAAAACTTCACCTTTACCCTTTGAAGTTTCACTAAAAAATCAACTCACAAAAGGCAGATTAATAGGAGAAAAGTCATACACATTTATTAACACACATGGGAGAGAACCACAGAGTGATTACCCCAACCCCCCAATGGGGTTCAGAAGCTTGTGTGTGCGTGTGTGTGTGTGTGTGTGTGTGTATATATATAAAATGCACACCATATATATTTTTATATATATGTATATATATTTATATATGGTGTGTGTGTATATATCTGGTGTATATATGGTATATATATGGTGTGTGTATATATACATATATATATACACCATCTTGAGGGTTGCAAGAAAAATTGGGGCTTGGATTGTGGCAAAACAGGTTATAATGACAAAACAAGTAGTCATGGGAGGGGAAGAAGAGGAGGCCTGGCTAGTAAAGATGGCCTTCTTATGTAGATGAAATCTCTCTGGGCAGCTCTCAGAGAGAATATATAGTGATATGTTTCTTTTAGATCTTTAAAGGTGTCAGACTCTTCGTTGATCTTTCCATGATCAGACAAAAGAAAGCCCTCATAGAAGATCTGGCTGTGTCAATGCAGAGAAAATCACCCCGCAAAAGACAGCTTTTCAGCTATTCTTGTATTTCCAGCCCTTGTGGATTGTCATTTTCAACTATGTCAAGGAAATCTATTTTGGGGTGAAACGCTTTGGCTTCCTTCGTGGTGGTGGTGGTGGTGGGATTTCTTGACCATGACTGTTTTTCCAGGAGCCCAGGGCTCAGGTAAAGTTTCATATTTTCAGCAACTAATGCAGTTTATGCTTTATTTTACATTAGGTTTTTCTTTTGTGGGAGACCGGAATATGCTACCCTTCAATATGAAGGATTGTTGAGCAGAAGACAATTAGGAAGAAGCAGATTCAGGGAATTTCTCTGCCTTCTCTCTATTTGCCTAGAAATATAACAGATTTACAAAGCTATCTTGCCCCCTCTTTCACTGGGGAGAACAAAGGTTAAACACTGAAGACTTCAAACCCTCATTGGACTGGAGAACATTCCAGAGGAATTTACATTATCAGGCTCTACTAATTAGCCTTTTTTTGGGACTAATTTACCTTTCCTCAAGTTGCTGTCCCTAGAGGCTCAAAGTTCTTTGCCTTTGCCTTGTTACTTCTCTAAAAATTCACTGTTCTTTGTTGAAGATACTCTATAAGTGGGAATTCAGAGCCACCTCTTGGAGAACTACTCATTCTCTGGGTATTTCCCATATATATATATATGAAATATCCATATTTCCCATATATATGTGAAAAATCATTATTTTTTTTTATTCATCTGTCTTTTGTAACAGGAGTTCATTCCAACTAAGAATGTATGTGGGTGATTTTTCCCCTATAGCTCTTAACTGTAGGCTCTAATGCTGTGCTCTATTTGAGAAGCTGTATCAGACATTTTTGTTTTGTTTTATATTTTCCTTTCATTTAAAAATATGTCTTCTGGAATTGCTTGGTAGGTGGAAATAAAAATTTGCCTGGGGTTAGAGCTTGTAACTGCTGTAGCTGTTGCAAGGAACCTGTATTGTCCTCCAACACAAAATCCCTAATGCTACTTACGAGACTGAGATGTCACAAAAATGTTTTAGTAACTGGAAACTGCTGTAATTCAGACTGGTACTAACTTCCCAGTTCTCTGCAACCTAGACTAAGCTCCTCTTTGAAGATAAAAAGAATCAACCTTCCTTTCTTTTATCCTCTCAATTTCTTCCTCTCTCTTCTCTACTTATTAATATTATCATTTTAACCACCATAGACAAGTTATCTTTTGCATAAAGATTCACTGTACATGGATTGCCCCATCTTCAATAATCACTAAAACAATATGGAACATATTAATACAGAATATTTATTAATATAGAATAACTATATTCTTCTATATTAGTAATATATTATTCTATATTAAAATTAGTCTATATTAATGTTTTATATTGTTTTAGTGATTCATATTATTAATATTAATATTCATGTTAATTCTTAACAGTGTTTGATTTGGAAAGCACTCAAGAATCATTTTGTGTCATTAGAACTATAAAACATGAACCTGCTGTACATCAGTGTGTGCTGCGTAGTAAAGATTTACTTTTGGTTACCTTAACATTTAAAATATACATGTACACATACACACTTCACACACATTCAAAATGAAATAATACATATTTGGGAAACCGAATGGTGCTCTTGAGACAACAGGGCCCTCTGGGTCAGACACATAGACCTGGATATGGGTGTCAGTCCTCCCCTTACTTTCTGTAAGCCCTTGAGCATGTCACTCAAACTCTCTTAGCATCTTCCCGTATCTGCAAAATGCGAATAATAGTTTTTGCTAAGGGCATTGTTGTGAGGATTAAACTGACGAATTTGAATATGCAAAAGAAAAGACTAGGTGCAGAGCAAATATTAGTTTCCTTCTCTAATTTTTTGAATGCTACTCTGTGCAGCAAGCTAGGCTAGACATGATAGAGTTCCTACTTTTAAGGAACTTACAATCTAATTGGGGAACCATATAGACATATATATGTAAACACTTATTTACATATCTTACATTTTCAGAATACTCACTTAGGACTTTGAAAAATTTATCAACATTTAAAATTAATCTTATAATTTGATTTTGATGCTTACTCATAATTAATTTTAGGAGTTTCCTTTTATCACCATCCTTCTGTAATCACCTGATGGGTTCATCTTGCCTGCTGCTTCCAAAAGCCAATGTACTGAGAACAGCAGGTTTTTGCAATTGAGGAGGAATTTAATAAACACTGAGCCAGCTAAATGGAAGGACAGGAGTTTATTATTACTTAAATCAACCACCCTGAAAATTCAGAGGCTAGCGTTTTTCAAGGATAGTTTGGTAGGCAGGGGCCTAGGAAATGGGAAAAGCTGATTGGTTAGGGATGAAATCACAGTGAGTCAGAGCTTTTCCTCCTGGACTGAATCAGTTCCTGGTCAGGCACCATAAGACTCAATGAGCCAGTTTACCAATCTGGGTGGTGCCAGCTGGTCCGTCAGAATACAGCGTCTGAAAAATACCTCAAACACCAGTCATTGGTTTGACAATAGTTATGTTATCTATAGGAACAACTGGGGAGGTTAGGAATCTTGTGGCTTCTCGTTGCTTGACTCTTGAGTCATAATTTCTAATTTTGTGGCTAATTTTTTCATTTTACAAAGGCAGTCTGATCCCCAAGCAAGGAGGGGGTTTGTTTGGAGAAGGGGCTATCATCTTTGTTTCAAAGTTAAACTATAAACTAAATTCCTCCTGTAGTTAGTTGGGCTTATGCCCAGGAATTAATAAGGGTAGCTTGGGGGTTAGAAGCAAGATGCAGTCAGTTATGTGAGATTTCTTTCACTGTCCTAATTTTCCTATGTCATGTTTTTCTTACTGTCGTAAATTTTGCAAAGGTGGTTTCACCTCTACCTTGAGTACTTGACCTTCTTGGTGGCTAAGTTTTACAACAGAAAAACTATGTCCCTTCCCACTTAGCACTGTGCAATAGTAGTAGTCCTTACTGCAGTTTGCATTGTATGCAAGAAATAGATCTGAACAGGAATCTTTGTCTTCCAGGCACATCCTTCTCTCTCTATGCACACTGGTGTTTGCATCTCTAAATTGCCCAGCACTAATTTCACTCCTTGGCAGCTACCTTCTCAAAATAAGCCAAATACCAAGCCAGTCAGATGAAATCCCCTGCCCTCCTCCCTAGGTGGATAGGACATTATGAGTAAAAGAAGAGAAAGAGAGTACCCTGGGTCAGTTGAATCCCACCGAGGCCACCTAAGCCAGTGAGGGAAGCAGCCTCAGCGAGGTTGCCACAGATGAGAGGACATAAGCTTGCAAGGGAATCAGGGAATGTTGGCCTCTCCTTGCACAGCATGATGATGAGGCTGTGAATGTATCCCAGTTTGTGCTTCACCACGCTCCAATATCTATTTTGTCCTTGGTTGGACACGGAGCTGTAGGGTTAAATTGAACATTAATGAAGCACCAGAGACCACAAATGGTTTTGTTTTGTACTTGGGACGGGTCAGTCATGACAATGGGGGTTTCCTGCAAATATGTTTCTAGTCTGTCTGGCTCTGAAACAATTTCGTTTTCCATATATGAAAAACGGGGTCATTGCCCTCAAAAGACAACTCAAGGGTTTTGTAGACATATCTTCTGAGTAGTGAGAGAAAGACTAATGACTATTTCATTACTGCAAGAACTTGACAAGGGCCATTCTTAGTCCAGCAAGGGGAGACCTTTCCATTTTAGCAGGTCCTACCCTATAACAATTACTAAAGGATTGCAAAGGAAATAAAAGTATTTTATTCCCAAGTTTACTACTTTCACATATTTTGAGAGCTGTTCAGAGGGCCAACCAAGCAAATAATCATGCTGAACCCCCCTGGGCACTTTCTAATTGGATGTCGTAGGTCCTCCCAATTCTTAGTCCTTTAATACCTGTTTTTCTCCTTCTCTTATTCGGATCTTGTGTCTTCTGTTTAGTTTCTCAATTCACACAAAACTGCATCCAGGCCATCACCAATCATTCTATATGACAAATGCTCCTTCTAACAACCCCACGATATCACCCCTTACCACAAAATCTTCCTTCAACTTAATCTCTAGGTTCCCATGCCGCCCCAAATCCCGCTCAAAGCAGCCCTGAGAAACATTGCCCATTATCTCTCCATTCCACCTCCAAAATTTTTGCTGCCCCAACCATTCACCACTGTTTTTTTTACTTTTCTTTTTAATATAAGAAGATGGGAATGTCAGGCCTCTGAGCCTACGCTAAGCCATCATATCCCTTGCGACCTGCACATATACATCCAGATGGCCTGAAGCAACTGAAGAATCACAAAAGAAGTGAAAACGGCTGGGTTCCTGCCTTAACCCAGAATTGTCTTGTGAAATTCTTTCTCCTGGACAATGAGTCTCGGATGTTCCCCACCGAGCACCTTGTGACCCCCCCCACTCCTGCCCACCAGAGAATAACCCCTTTAACTGTAAATTTCCACTACCTACCCAAATTTTATAAAACTGTCCCACCCCTATCTCCCTTCGCTGACTCTCTTTTTGAACTCAGCCAGCCTGCACCCAGGTGATTAAAAAGCTTTATTGCTTACACAAAACCTGTTTGGTGGTCTCTTCACACGAATGCCCATGATAGCCACCACTACCAAGATACCAAACTGTTGCATCACCAGAAGATTCCTTCCTGCCATCCATTTGTAGTTATACTGTTATGGGAGTTATTAATAAATTATTGTTAGGCAGATAGAGAAGAAAAGGGGTCCTTGGTAAGATTTTTTTTCTTTTCTTTTAAAACAGCTCCAGAAACGTTTCTTGTCTAGCAGAAAAGCAACTCTTAGAGCCAGGCCAGCAAGCTTTGATATGCAAATGCTAGCCATTAAAAACTGGGTCCACTCAATATGGTGATTCCTGCCTTCTTCTTCTTATCACAAGTGCCTTGCATCACGGCTGCCCCCAGATAATCCTCACTTGTGTAGAACAGTTGTTTGAGTCAGTGATATGGTTTGGCTCTGTGTCCTCACCCAAATCTCATCTTGAATTGTAATCTCCATGTGTCAAGAGAGGGACCTGGTGGGAGGTGATTGGATCATGGAGGCCATTTTCCCCATGCTGCTCTCATGATAGTCAGTTCTCATGAGAGCTGATGGTTTTATAAGTGTTTGACAGTTTCTTCTTCACATGCTCTGTCTCTCCTGCTGCCGTGTAAGATGTGCCTTGCTTCCCCTTCATCTTCTGCCATGACTGTAAGTTTCCTGAGGCCTCCCCAGTCATGCAGAACTGTCAGTCAATTAAACCTCTTTTCTTTATAAATTACCCAGTCTCAGGCATTTCTTCATAGCAATATGAAAATGGACTAATACAGCCTGATTAAACTAACACTTCATGATAGCATCTCTCATGTGCTTGGTGCTATGCTAAGAACTTAACCAAATTATCACATTTAATCCTCATTAGAACACTGGAAGAAAATATTATCTATACTTGACACTTGAGGAAGCTGAGAAACAGAAAGGTTAAGTAATTTGTCCAATGTCATCCATTTAACAACTGATAGAGCCGTGGTTTCAATTATAATCATATGGGGTCCTTTGCAATTTAGCTGCTGCCTTATCTCTCATAACTCTCTACTATGTTCTGAATGTTTATCTCCTCCTTAAAGTTCATATGCTAAAATCCTAACCTCCAAGGTGATGGTATTAGGAGGTAGAGTCTTTGAGACATGATTAGGTCATGAAGGTAGAGCACTCATGAAGGAATTACTGCTCTTATAAAAGAGACCACAGGGAGCTGGCTAGTCCTCCACCAGTTAAGGACATAGTAAGAAGGCCACCCTTCTCATTGTGTTTATGTGGAGTAACCCCTCACCAGAAGTGAAATCTGCCAGTGCCTTGATCTTGGACTTTCTAGCCTCCAGTACTATAAGAAATAAATATTGTTTATAAGCTACCCATTCTATGATATTTTTGTCATAGCAGCCCAAAAAAACTAAGGCCCTCTCACACTCCTCATACTAGATTCACTTGTTTCTTGCCCCTGATATTGTAGGCTTGAGGTTTCCTCTGCTAGGAATTTCCTTTTGATTGGGAATTCATTCTTCAAATTGCAGCTCAGGTACTGTCTCCTCTGAGAGACCTCTATAAACAGCCTCTAACTAACCCCTCAACCACCCCCCACCACATAAAGCTTGGCATTATTCAGTCTATCCTTGCTATTGGTGTTACCTGCTATATAGCTCTAATTGCACTAACTAGTGTTATAATTTATTTATTTATTTATAGGTCTGTCTCTAGGCCTTGAGCTCTAATGAAGGCAAGGGCTGTACTTATTTACTTATATTGTTCCAGCAAACAGCACATTATCTGGCCGTTAGTAACTTTATAGGCTTATCAGTTTTTTATTTTATTTTATTTTTGAGACAGGGTCTCACTCTGTCACCCAGGTTGGAATGCAGTGGCATGCCTCCTAGGCTCAAGTGATACTCCCACCTCAGCCACCCAAGTAGCTGTAACCACATGAGTCCACCACCATGCCTGGCTAATTTTTGTATTTTTTGGTACATACAGGGTTTTGCCATGTTTCCCAGGCTGGTCTCGACCTCTTAAGTTCAGGCAATCCATCTGCCTTAGCCTCCCAAAGTGGTGGGATTACAGATGTGAGCCACTATGCCTGGCCCGATTTATCAGTTTTAAAAAATTAAAGCTAATCACTGCTTATGAGCAGAAGTCATAACTTGAATGCATATATAGGTCAAATAGGTAACAGATATGTGACATGGGCTTATAAGACTGTAGAGAATGATGGCGCCTATTGTGAATGGTGGAATTTTACAGCTTCATCTAGAGACATTCCAATTAAATTTTTGCAAAAACATCATGCCAGTAAGCCCAAAATTTCAACTCCTGCCTTGAGAGTGTGTAATCTCATCAGGGGAACAAATACCTAAGAGCACAGTTGGTTCTTTGCTCTACAGGTCTCTTATAGACTGGATTGAAAAAGACCTCTTGTTCCATAGAACTCCAGGATTGAGCAGCACCAAGAAGCAGAGGAAATTATTGGGCAAGCCACAAACCACATCTTTTAAATGTTTCCCTCGTCACAGCCATTTACATCTACTTAATTAGTTAGACTGTTACTATATTATATTTATTACAATACACATAATCTAGAATTATATGTATTGGAATAGAAATATTTGTTTACATTTTTTATTCAAGGAGTGATATATTATGGTTTTATAGGAGTCAACATGCCAGATACTACTCTTTTTTCAGTTATGTGGGTTGCAGATATCTTCTTCAAATTGTAGTTTGATTTTCTACTTTGATTATAATGTCTTTTGTTATAGAGAATTTTTAAAATTTAATGTATTCAAATGTTGGGAGCAGGCCCCCCAAAATCTGGCCATAAACTGGCCCCAAAACTGGCCATAAACAAAATCTCTATAGCACTGTAACATGTTCACAATGGCCGTAACGTCCATGCTGGAAGGTTGTGGGTTTACAGGAATGAGGGCAAGGAACACCTGGCCCACCCAGGGCGGAAAACTGCTTAAAGACATTCTTAAGCCACAAACGATAGCATGAGCGATCTGTGCCTTAAGAACATGCTCCTGCTGCAGTTAACTAGCCCAACCTATTCCTTTAATTTGGCCCATCCCTTCATTTCCCATAAGGGATACTTTTAGTTAATTTAATATCTATAGAAACAATGCTAATGACTGGTTTGCTGTTAATAAATATGTGGGTAAATCTGTTTGGGGCTCTCAGTTCTGAAGGCTGTGAGACCCCTGATTTCCCACTTCACACCTCTATATTTCTCTGTGTGTGTCTTTAATTCCTCTAGTGCCCCTGGGTTAGGGTCTCCCTGACCAAGCTGGTCTTGGCATTCAAACTTACAAATACTTGTCCTTATGGTTTGAGTTTTGTTATGTCTTATTTAAGAAATCGTCTGTGCCCTAAGGTCCTAAGGATATTCTTGTATATTTTCTTCTAAATTTTTTGGAAGGTTTTCTTTTTTCATATTTAGGTGTAAATTAAATTAAAATCTACCTGTGTTGCAAGGTAAGGATCTAATTTTATTTTTTAAATAGGATAATTGTATTATTAGGATAAGGTAGTTATGTTTCATTAACACATTGAGCCCTAAGTCTTAATGTCTTAACACAACAAAGATTTGTTTCTTTCTTATAAGTGTCCACCATTTGTGGCTGTTGGGGATGGGTGAGCATAGTTGGTTCTTTGCTCTACAGCTCTTGTAAAGACTCAGGCAGAAGTGACTGCAGTTTTGTAGCTTTACCTTCCAGGATACACAGTCTCCTTTGTTAGCAATTTGGAGGAGGGGGTGGGTCATCTTTCACCTGCCATTCCTACTACTTGTGCTCATGGTCATTGGTTATTCACTGTCACATGGCCAGACCAACTGCAAAGTGGTGTGGAAGTGTGGACTTCAGGCTGTCTGGAAAGAGAGGAAAATTGGACATTGTTGAGCACTGTTAGTGTCTACCAGATTAACTGTCCTAGCAATATTTATTAAATAGTTCATTTACTCCCTGTTATCTGTAACATTATCTTTGTTATATCACATAATTTTGTGTCCATATAAGCAAGAACTTGTTTCTGAGTTATTTTTTCATTGTTCTAATTGTCTATTCTTGTCAAATACTCTAATTTCTTAATTACTATCCCTGTATAATGTATTTATATATGATATGGTGAGTTACCAAGATTTTCTTTTTCCCTCAAAATTGTCTTGTTGATTTTAATTGGCTGGTAGCTTCCATATAAATTTGAGAAACAGCTTTTCAAGTTGCATGAAAACTGTTAGATTTTGACTGCAGTTACATTTAATTTATAGATTAATTTGGTAATACGTGATATCTTCAAGATATTGCTTATTACCATCCATAAATACTTAAGTTTTAAATCCTTCAATAGAGTTTTTTTTTTCTCGATAAGATTATGGCACATCTTTTGCTAGATTTATTTCTATAGGTTATTTTAAATAATTTACATAATAGCCACAAAAAATTACATTTTCTAATAGTTTGTGATTTATTTGTGGGAATATAATTGACTTTTCTTTGGTATTATTTTAATGGTTGACAAACCATCTGAACTTTCTTTTGTGTCTAATTTTGGTCTTCAGAGTCTCCTGAATTTTCTGTGTGAAACATTATACTTTTTGCAAAAAAAGGGTGCTATTCTTTATTCCCAATGTCTGTACTCTTTCTCTCCTTCTTTCATTCCTCTTTACCTTGCCCTCCACTCCTCTTCCTTTCCTATCTCCCTTCCTTTCTTCTCTTCTCCTCTTTGCCTTCCTTTTTTTTTCCTGCTTTACCTACAACCTCCATTTGTGCTTGATAAAGCATAATAGCAGGCTTCTTATCTTTTCACGGACTTCAAAGTGAACACTGCTACTAGGTTATTATTCAGTTTGCTGCAGGCATTTAGTAGATACTGTTGCCGTATAAAGGAATTCTTCTTGTCTACATACTTTGCTAAGAGTTTCTATTATCAATAATTGGTGCTGAGTTTATTCTGCCAGCATTTCACTTCAAAAATTTTTTAAAACTTTTCTTTCAAAGCTTTTTATTAACCCATAGTTTGCTTCTGTTCATGGTCTTTCCATTATCTTGGAGTTGACCTCCACATAATGTTTCCAGTTGTTTATGGTACTTTTAATAATAAGTAGATGTTTCAATGGTTTGATGACCACAGGCCTTTTTTCCCCCTGCATGACTCTGATTCATTTTTGTATCCTATATTTAAAACTCTACTTATATGTGTGGATAAAATTCAAATGCCCTTGTCAACTTTTTCCCTGATGAGAACACTAGCAATTCAGAAGACAGAGCAATAAGTTTAGGCTGTTCCTATTCATTTCAAACTTATGGCAATTTAATAATTTATATTTTTATAGCATTATTAGAAAATCCTATTACCACAAAATAAACTCTCTCAATATTCAAAATACCATTTTTGCTCGGGTATCAAAAATGTGTAGAGTGAGCCAAAAGGGGGGTAAGGAGACAGTCAATTCTTTTATTTTTTAGATTATTGTTTCTTTTGCAATAGTTGCAAATACCTCTCAGTTCCTCCACTCCTGAGGCTTGCAGAAGCTTGTAGATCATAGTTGATCACTGAAGAATGTGGGTGGGGAGAGGGATGGAGGGGAGTTGGTTAGGGGTGCTGAACCTTGTACAGTCGAATATCTACGTGTAACTTTTGACTCTTCAAAAACTTAACTATGAATAGCCTACTGTTGGCCAGAAACTTTACCAATAATAGTTGATTAACATGTTTTATATATTATATGTGTTCTATATTGTATTCTTAAAGAAAGCTAGAGAAATGAAATGTTATTTAAAAAATCATAGGGAATAAAAAATAAATTTTCTATTTGTTAAGTGGAAATGGATCATCATAAAGGTCTTCGTCCCTGCTGTCTTCATGTTGATGGGCTGAGGAGGAGGGGAAAGAGGAAGTGTTGGTTTTGCTGTCTCCAGGGTGGCACAGGCAGAGATGGAGGATGTGGAAGAGGAGGCAGGAGAGGCTGGCATACTAGGTGTAACTTATATTGAAAAAAGTTCAAGGGTCAACTGTAATTGTACCTACTTAAAGGTGAGGGCACCCTTTCTAAAATTTCACTTGTCAGCAAAGATTGCAGCAATTCTGTTTTGTCAGTTAAATTTCACTTGTCGGCAAAGATTGCAGCAATTCTGTTTTGTCAGTTCCTCCACTGCTCCTCTCACATTGTTCTATATCTGTTAGTAAGATTTCTTAGTTAGCCAGATATCTATTGAAGTTTTCTGAGGGTAAAAAAGATAAATTTTCTTTTATAAAAAGAACTTAAAAGTTCAGGCTGGGCACAGTGGCTCACGCCTGTAATCCTAGCACTTTGGGAGGCCGAGGAGGGAGAATCACCTGAGGTCAAGAGTTTGGGACCAGCCTGGCCAACATGATGAAACCTCATCTCTACTAAAAATACAAAAATTAGCCAGGTGTGGTGGCATGCACCTGTAATCCCAGCTACTCAAGAGGCTAAGGCAGGAGAATCGCTTGAACCTGGAGAGTGGAGGTTGCAGTGAGCCGAGATTGTGCCACTTCACTCCAGCCTGGGCGAAAGAGCAAAATTCTGTCTCAATTAAAAAAAAAAAGTTCTTATCAAACTAGAGCTCTAAATCTAAGGTACTGCTGCCTTGGAGTTTATGTCCAGATATTTTGGTCTGACATGCAGAAGCTTCATACATGCCTGGTTTCTGGCTGGTTTACTGATCAGATGGGATTATGTGGGTGATAAGCTGCTACTGTCATTTTATGAATGAGAGCAAATTCTATCATGTATATAAATTGGTAACTACCCAAAAATTGACTGGGTAATAGAAATTCTCTATCTGAAAGTGCAGCCACATCTTCCCTTGTGTACTTCTGAGGTTCCATGTCAAATTATTGCAGCATGGAGTGTGTTGAAGCCTTCTAAACAGAATAACATTAGTCCTTAGCGATTTTCTTGATAGAAAGGGAAAATGGCCACATATTCACCACTCTTCAAAATGTAGCAGTTCAAAAATGAACCGGTAAGAGAAATGGTATAGCATGGACCAAACTGAGAGTTCAGATCTCTCCCCACCTAGTATACTGACTAATACTACTCCCATATGTTGATAATAGTTTCATTATTAATTAACTCAGCAGAGATATTCAAGTTGCTTTCCTAGCTCTATTCTTTTGTAAGTGGAGTATTATTTGAAGATATTGGAGAGTTGAGTATCCATCCTAAAATGATTACAGAAGTAGAATCCTCATTCCTCAACAGAGAAGCCAGGACAAGTTGATCTCATCTAGAACATGCTTATTCAAGGCCAGCAAGGTAGTAAATCATCAAGTTTGAGAACTGCTGGTGACACTGTGTGTGGCAGATCTTGCCAAATCTGGAAACCTCAATTATTGCCAGACCAATAATTGAGCCTTACATATGCCTGCAAAGCACATGGCTGGCACTCAACAGTTTGATGGACTGTTTAGGACAAAACTTACTCTGGCAATTCATGGGCTTCAGTTTCAAGAAATCAGCAGGAGAGAGCAGAGTTAACATTTGCATTAGTCCATTCTCACATTGCTATGAAGAACTACCCGAGACTGCGAAATTTTTAAAGAAAAGAGGTTTAATTGGCTCATCATTCTGCAGGCTGTACAGGAAGCATGGCTGGGGAGGTCTCAGGAAACTTCCACTCATGGTGGAAGGTCAAGAGGAAGGAGGCACATCCTACATGGCTGGAGTAGGAGGAAGAGAGAGCAAATGGGGAGGTGCTACATACTATTAAACAACCAGGTCTCTTGAGAATCACAAGAACAGCAAGGGGGAAGTCCATCCCCATGATCCAGTCACCTCCCACCAGGCCCTTCCTCCAACATTGGGGATTACAATTCGATGTGAGATTTGGATGGGGACACAAATCCAAACCATATCAATGTTCATATATCCATAAATAACTTTTTAAATCCATTTTTTTAGTCTTCTGGAATGTATTTCTCTGAAATCACTTATTACTTTGGCAATGATTATTTGTTTGGTTCCACAATTCCTTAATAGGCTCTGAGTTTCCAGAGGGCAAGCACTTTCTCACATTCAGCTCTGTGTCTTCAGTTCCTGGCACACAGATCACACTCAAAGAATCTGGGTGGGAAAATGTGTAAATATTGATGGATGCCTTTCCCTCTCCCCCACCAGTGAGGGAGACCTGTTACTTCCACCTTTCCTTACCTTGGGCAGCTGAGCAGCCTGTCTTAATTTTCTCATTGTAGGAATCATGAGAGAGGTCATGATAACAAAGAAAAAAATCTTTGAGTCTCGAGATTCAATGTCATAGGCCCAGACACATACGATAATATTTGGAAGAATACAAAATAAATAAGAACATCCCAGTCATGATAAAGATTCTCCTGACTTTGGTTGGAGTTTCTAGTACTTCAAAACCAGTACGATCCACAGAAGGAATCTCATGCTCTGCCTGTCCTCCCCTCATCCAGCCCCAGGTGATGGCCACAAATGAGATGGGAGTAGACATGGTCCAGAGACTGAGTGAGAGCACGAGGACTCCCTGTAGTTAGGAATGGAAGGAAATCACAGCTGACCCATGGAGCTCAAACACCACTCAGTGATGGCCAGGCCACAGCATCAGGGACCGGATATCTCTACACCCTTAGTATGATGAAACCTCATCTCAACACACAAAGCAAAGGTTGCAGCAATTCTGTTTTGTCAGTTCCTCCACTGCTCTTTTATCTTGGTTGTTCTGTAACTGTCAGTAAGATTTCTGTGCACCTACATGCCCAGACACCTCAAAATCCTGAGAAGGCTCAGGGGGACCTGAATTACCTCAAGTGGAATTAAAAAGATTTAAAAACTAACAATGTATACACTCCTCAATTTGTGGACTGAGGTATATACAAGCCACAAATGTTTGTCATTGTGTGTATATTTACATGCATACTTTAAAAAATATTTGTTTCTGAGGTTAGAGAGTAAATATTTTTTTTCATGTTTAAGTAAGTCTGTCTTTGGCCCTGATTTCTCAAGCAGTTTGCTCTAGTCAAAATGAGTCTCTAGCAGAGGAGACAATGTGCCAAAGAGGTAGTAGAGACAAGTGGGGTCTTTGGGGGAATGGATTTAAGACTCTTCTAAGAAGCCTTCTGTTGACATCCTCTTCAGAGGTCAGTTAGGTGGCCCACCTTTGCTCACCTATTATCTCTCATTCACATTAATCCAAGTGATCATTATTGTATAACATAATAATCTGCTTATGTATAGGATGAAGTTGGGACTGTTACAGTTTATGCCTATTATCCTGGTGTATAGAAAGAAACTGTTAATAACAGCTTCTTTCTTTTTAAAAATGGTTGCAGTTCTAATAATAAAGTTTGGGGGTATCCTATTTACATACCTATTTCTACCATCAGACCCAGTTCCTATAGGGCAAATCCTATGTTTTGGTCATCTTTCTATCCTCAGCACATTTTGGACAGTGAAGTATATGGTGGGTTCTCATTAAAGGTTTACTGATTGGCCTAAAATATTTCATAAAATATCAAAAATAATTCTTTGTACAGGAAAAAGCCATGATGAAGGAGAAATCCAAGGGATTTGTATCAATCAGGCTCTTTGCAAGAAACAGATGGCACATTCAAAATGGGTAATTTGTGGAGAGTCTAATAAAAGACTAATTGTAAAGTTGTGGGGAAATTTACTAAAAACTCAAAGGATAATGCAAAATCTGGGAGCCTGTATTGTAACTAGATCCTGCAGTAGGGGTGAGGGATAGGAGAGGGTATAGGGAAAGAGAGCTGTGTGGGGAGGGTGGCCTGACAGAGGCTGTGGTCTTTGGTTGAAGGTTGTAGCCACCCCACAATGATGCCACAGAAAGGAATTTGATGAAAAAACACACCTCAACCTTACTCTCTATTTTTCTTTTTAAAAATCTCTGGTCGGCGCACCCCTTTGGCTGAGCCCAACAGGAAGCCAAGGACTAGGGAGCCTTCTGTTACCCTCTCTACACATCCTGAGACACATAGGCTTGTAGAGAAGATGGAGAGTGGGTCTGAGGGAGAATGGAAGATTTGCAGCAGTTTTAGTAAAAGAAAATATAGGACATTAAGGGAGGGTAGAGAAGTTTATGATAATCTCTGAATCCAAGAAATGTGACAGTTACAATGATAGGATTTTCTGTGGCTCCCAGAACTACTGAAAGCAACGAATGACTACATTCTATGCTTGTTTATATTGTTTAGTGTCTATATTTCCCAATAGACTATACGCTCCTTAAGGGTAGAGATCACTAGCACCAGCACAGGTTCTGCCAGGTTCTCAGTAATTATTGGGTGAATGAATGGCTAGAAGAACTACATGGAGTTATACGGCTGCATTAGAAAGGATGCAACCCAACCAAGAAGACCTCCTTACTTTAAGCCATTGTAAACCCAGTAAAGGCCTTCAAAGAATGGAGATTTCCAGTGATGCAGAAGGTGGCAGTGCTTAATCCAATGTTCCAGGGGAAAGAGAGACTAAAGTGTATGGATCCAATTTTCCATTCATATGAAAGGAATAATCTTTGGTCAGGAAGGAATGATTCTCTAGGCCTTATCATAATGTTCCCAAGTGTAGGTTAACAGAATGGCCATAACTGAAGGAATGTTTAGCTTTTGATGACATAAGGAGGTGTAGCTTGCTATTACTACTGTTATTTGCTGATTGATTCTGTATTATATGTGATTTTCTGTTTATTAAGTTTTGTCCCAATACTCTTCCAATCATCTTGCAATAAGTCAAGAAATTAGCAAGCATGCCCGACCCAGAGCTCATATACTCTCAAGAATCCTGGGTAGGTTGGTGGGGGTCGGAGATGGGAAAAGGATTGTGTGTTAGTGCATTTTAGGAAAAGCAATATTACATGAAACCAACTGCCAAGGGACCTCATGGAAGGCTGTACTGACACAGGTGTTCCATTGTATTAGGCCTACACAGCACTCTGTCTACTCAATGATCTGAGCCAGGATTTAATGAAAGATTAACCAGAAATGATGGTAAACAACTAGCACCTGGCAGAGTGGATATGCTCAGTCAACATTCCTTAACTGTTGAGTGGAGGAGTCAGTGCCATTCTATGACTCTTTAAACAGCTTTTCAGTGCCATGTAGGCCCAGCTTGAAAGAATTATTTTCATTTTTTTTTTCCTGTGATTTTGAGAGGCAGTATAACATAGTAAAGGAAAAAGTTCAAATTCCAGCTGTATATCCTTGGTGAATTGCTTAACTGTCTTTCCTTCAGTTTCCTTGTCAGTAAAATGGAGATGTTAGTAGTATCTATAGCCCTAGGATTCTTGTGAGGATTTAATGAATAAATGTAAGTAAAGCATAGTACATAGTAAGTACTGCATAAATGTTATTATTAATATTGCAATTAGTAGTTAATCAATCTGAATTTAGCTCCAATCTTTTTTTTTTTTTTTGAGACAGGTTCTCACTCTGTCACCTAGGCTGGAGTGAAGTGGTGCCATCTCGGCTTACTGTAGTCTTGACCTCCTGGGTTCAAGCCATCCTTCCACCTCAGCCTCCTGAGTAGCTGGGGCCATAGGTAGACACCAGCATACCCAGCTAAGTTTTGTACTTTTTGTAGAGATGGGTTTTTGCCCTGTTGCCCAGGCTGGTCTCAAACTCCTGAACTCAAGTGATTCTCCTATATCAGCCTCCCAAAGTGATTACCGGCATGAGCCACCACACCTAGCCTTGAAATTCAGTCATTTTTAAGGGGCTACCTCAAGCCTGGAAAAGTACACTGGGACACACTTTTCTTTAGTTACGGCAAGTCAGATGAATATGGAGGTTGTATGACCTTTTTAACTATCTCTATTTCTATATCCTTACCACCCAGG
This sequence comes from Rhinopithecus bieti, assembly GCF_001698545.2. Classification (NCBI taxonomy): domain Eukaryota; kingdom Metazoa; phylum Chordata; class Mammalia; order Primates; family Cercopithecidae; genus Rhinopithecus; species Rhinopithecus bieti. The sequence goes on from NW_016809631.1 coordinate 1,916,750, forward strand.
TGCTCCAGATTTGTAGAGAAATTAGCCTTATTCTGAGATAAGGAAAAAATATTCATTGACTCTGGATATGGGGGCCATGGTAAATGAAAAGCCTTAATAGATAATTGAAGCATATAACTAACAGGATGCATTTCATTCCTATGTTGAGGTTTTCAATTAAATCGACTTAGTGGCAAAGGTTGAATGGAGCTAGCGGAATACTGACCTGTGGGTGATCCAGGCAATGGGTTGACATTTTTCTTGGCTGCAGCATATCACAGGAGAATGTTTGTAATGTCAGCATTCCTGACTTCCAGCCCTGTGGGGAATCTATGATGCTGAGCTAGGAGAGCTACAATAGCAAAGATTCTGCCTCACAAACATTAGAAAGAAGAGCAAAATGAATGTTTCAGCATATGAGAGAAGATAGAGTTTTCTGGGACAGAATCTTCCTGTGTTGCCCAGGCTGGAGAGTACTGGTGTGATCTCGGCTCACTGTAACTTCTACCTCCCTGGTTCAAGCAATTCCCCTGCCTCAGCTTCCCAAGTAGCTGGGATTACAGGCACCTATCACCATGCCTGGCTAATTTTTTTGTACTTTTAGTAGAGATGGGGTTTCACCATGTTGACCAGACTCATCATGAACTCCTGACCTCAGGCAATCTGCATGCCTCAGCCTCCCAAAGTGCTGGGCTTACAGGCATGAGCCCCTGCGCCTGGCCAATATAGAGTTTTATAATACTGAATAAGGACAGCAAAATAATGGTTTTTAAACCAAGGGTAATACTATATTGATCGCTTTATACGTGATCTCATTTACCTCATACAACAAACATGAGGGGCACGTCTCTTCATTTTATAGAGGAGGACATGAAGGGTCAGAGAGGATAAGTAACAGCACTAAAGGAGTCCTGCTATCTTAATAACTCAGTTAAAGAACAGGCCAGTATGGTATACTAGCATAGAAAATGTCGGTAACACTAAACCAAGTTGAGGGTTGCTAAGTGGTAGAGTCATTATTGGGCCAATCTCTGATTCTGAAGCCAAAGATTCTCCTGGCAGCATTCTGTTTCCCACTGTGTGGTGTGGGGCTCCTCTGTTACTCACTAAGAAAGATTTCTGAGACTTATTGCAGGAGTAATTTGATAAGTATTAGAAACAGAATAGAAATATGGGCATGCCATGGTCCCGGTCATAGTCATTGATTTATTTATAGCAGGATCCACAGTCTTTCTCTTTGTTTTATTTGTATCAAACAGAATCTATTTGTAGGACTGAAGTGAGTGGTGCTTCTGACCACAGAACAGAGTCATCTGTGGGCAGTTAATTCTTATCAAGATACCAGTTGAAGCAAAGTGGAAGTGGACATGCTGGGAACTGCTAGCATTTCCACCATGGTGGCTTCTGGTCAAAGGTACCCAAAGTAAGCAAGGAGGGAGGAATCCCAGTAGCCTCTGACCACTTTCCCTTTCTTTACCTTACCAACATTTGAGTCAGTCACTGCTACCAAACTCCATCTATTGATTGTATAATATATACTGACACTATAAGACAACTTTGTCTTGTTATTTTTAATTCTAATCATAATATTGTCAAGTAGGTAATTTTAATTCCATTTTACACATGAAGATATTGATGATGAGAGGGGTTACATGTGTTATGCTGGATGGACCCCTATTGACTTCAATAGGGATAGCACCATGTTCAAAAGGTTGAAGAAGATACCCAGCAACTGAGACTTAGGGATTATTGAGGGAACTTACATACAGGGCAGTCCGGTGGTGGTGGGCTGGACAGCAGAACAGCAACCACTTGTAAAAAGCATGCAGTTTATACAGCATTTTCATTTAGCACCCTCTCTCTAGCAACTTCCACCCAGCATCCTTCATTTAACCCAAAACAAAGGGCCTCAATCCCCTGTACTGCCTGGGTTCCATGAGATGAACCAGGGATTCAGATGTTCTTCCTGAGTAAGGAATCAATCTCTGGGTCAGCCACTCCTATTTTCCTTAGTTCACAATTCTTAACACATTCTTCTTAGACCACCGGGTCATTCTGAGGGTACGCTTAGTTAAGTTATTGCTGTCAGGTGTGTCTGCTATATAACATGGTAAATGGTTGGCATATGTGGGATTTGAACAAAGAAATGCCTGATTATAAGACAGATTCTGATGTTGGTTCTTGTCATTTAATTGGGCATTGCTAAGACTTCATAATGCAAGGAGGTGGGTACACACAGTGTCTCTAGGAATACAGGCTTTAAATTTAAAACCAACCCTTCAAAGTGCATGGTCATGGAGAATGGGATGAATGTGGAGCCTGTGGTCCTACAATAAATCAGTCTGAGGCTCCAGGATTAGCTTGGTTGTCAAGAAACTCTACAGGTAACAGATAGATACAATTGCTTGAATAAATTACCATGTCTTGGAATATGTCAGAAACTTACAAATCATAACTTCTATTTCCTCAGGGAGAAATATCCAGAAAAAATCCAAAACATTTGACTTTCAAATTTGAGTTTCTAGGTTTAATGTATTATACTTTTCACTTCTTGTTGCATTAAAAAATTCTGAGGAATAAGTGAAGGGTAGAAGTAGTTCCAATTTAAAGGAATTGCCTGCAGTAAATGGGACAGCAGGTGTAAATGGTAAATTTAGACTAATGGTGGGAATGCGAGTGGAAAATAATGTTGGAAACTTATTGGATAAGGCATTTAGCTGAATTACAATGCTAAGGACTCGTTAGTAGTGTTCTTTAACTATAGCTCTTGTGTAATAACCTTATTTTGTGGAGATACAACTAAGATATTTGAATTGACTTGCTAATCATTGTATGTTTCTCTTTGATTAATTGTATCATTGGCAAGATGGAATTATTAGCTTAATTTTGAATGCACTATATGGGAATTATTTCTTTGGAAATACGTAGTACTATATTAAGGACAACTCACAACTCTAGAGCCTCAGTTTTCTCACTGAGAATTGAAGAGGTTAAATAGACAAAGCCTACAATACCTTACATTTTAATATTTTATAAATTGTTGGTACAAGGTGCGTGCAAAAGTAATTGTAGTTTTCACCATTAGAAGTAATGGCAAATTATTTCACAATTACTTTTGTACCAACCTAATAATAGCTTCGGATGTTTTTGGTGGGAGTGGCGGATGATACTTGCTCTTGGTTTAGAAGCTTTTTAGAATTATGTTTGTCATCTAGTTTGAACAGACGAAACTTTAGAGAGGAAAACAGAAGTTTCTATTGTCCTCCTTTGGGGAATGCTTTTCCTGTGGTAATTTGTCAAATCCAATCCTTCCCTTTCAAAAACACGGATCTCTTGACAGAGTGGATAGCATATCCCCTCGTGCAGATGGTGACAGTAAATTGGTAGCTTGGTGGCCAGGGGTTCAACTTGGCTTCCTTCAGGAGCGGGTTTCAAACCTTCAAGAGGCAGCAGATGCTGGGCTCTTGTCAGCACCATGCCCTCACCCAAGTTCCACTTTTTGGAAAATATATTAATATTGGTGTAAGACTGAACAAATACATTTTGAGAGATTACATAAACATGTGCCTTAGCAGTAGGCATATGATAATTCATATACTTCTTCCTGATACATACACAATTTATAAAATCTAGATATTGGAAAACTATAAGCCAAAAGTACTGTTGATGCAAATATCCTTTTCTATATGCCATCGGGTTCACCAAGCAAATGACTACAAACTAAATCAATAGCAGTGATACAAAGCTAATACTAATTTATCATTTAAAATGAAAGAGCAACAACTGAAAACAATAAAAAACAACACAATGGTCATCAGGTTTTGATAAGAAACTTGGGAATTCAAGCTACATGAAGGGGGCTAGCAAGAGTCTTGCTGTACTGAATTGTGTTTTTCAGTAAACTGTTAAAATACACATCCTAGGAATATCAAATTTTGTCATGACAACAGAAATTATGGTGCCAGCTTTGCCTAGAGCTTCTTGCATAATTTTTCCTTTCTGTACATCCCCTCCCTGTCTTCTGTGTGCCTTTGCTTCTGTTGACTTAAACCTGTGATTCTATTTGGAGGCCTACCCTTAGGTACTGGAGCTGCTTTGCCTGGTTGTACAGAAATGCCTGGGAATCAACATGCACCCAGGGTGGCCTTTAGTCAGTGACTGACTGGTTCCCAGTCAGCACAAAAGTCCAGCAATCCTGCCTTGAATCAGGACAAATTCAGAAGTACAGCTTACACTTCTGCGTTCCCCCACGGGATCAAACTGAAGCTACCCTTTGTGGGACTTTGTCTGAAATTCCATCCTTGCCTGGCCTCTTCTACTTTCCTGTCTTGCTTCTCCCATTCCCTTATTGGTTACTGTTGGAAGTACTTCCTAAATGAATCATTTTACAAGAGTTCTCATCCCAGGGCCTTCTTCTAGGGAAGATGATTTAAGACCTTTTCATAACTGACATAGCATGTTACAAGTAAGAAGTCTTTAGCTTCATATAAAAATAAATACTTGTACTTGGCTGTAGGAGATCTCACAGGTATCCAGGACTCTGAACCAAAACATATGCCTTTAACTGTGTTAATTTGAAAGCAAAATGAGCAGTTATGGATCAAGATTTTTTTCCTAGGGGCTTGGCTTATGATCTCTAGAGTGCCTCTCAGGATTATACAAAGTTGAGGAGAAACCCTATGCATTTAATCCTTCATTAACCCCTGCTGGATGTCATAATTTGCCACTTTAGAGTTGTGCTCACATTTATGACATTTGCTTTGCCTCTAGAGTCTGCTTATGATGTTGGTTAAATATAAGATTGTGAAATTAGATAGTTCTCAAAAGGTAAATAACAAAATACTTCATGATTTTTTGTTTTTTTTTAGAGAGTGGGCTTTGATGTAACAACATCTTGACAAAGTCTAGTTCCATAGTTAGGCCATACTTCTTCTTTATTTCATTGGCGAGCAACAGACCCAGCATCATATAGAAGTTTCATGAGGCGCCTAAAGTAACCTTTCCCCTGAGCCTTATGCATCCAGGCATCTAAGTAATGTAATGTTTTCACAGCAGAATCTTGCAGGCTTTGAGTGATGTTGTTATTTGCTGGAGTTCTCAGCAGTGCAGCTCTTCCACCCATTGCACCCAATTTCACTGATCAGTAGCTCTGGCTTAGAGTCACCTTCATATATTCAATAACTCATGTGGCAGGTGCAGGGTAGACACATCTAAAAAAGAATTGTAACATATTGGAAGAATAAGGAAAGTACTTACTGTTTACTCTTTCTTGAATTCTAACATTTAATTTGGATATGAGGAGGATCAGTGGTTCCAGTATATTTTGGCAACAGAGGTATTTGCTATTATTTTATTAAAAGATGAGTTAGTTTTTTATTCTTTCTCTTGCAAAATGTTCTCAATCTGTAGATTCCTCTCAAATATCAGGAATATCAATTGGTTGTTGAGATGTCGCCAGGCACTGGGCCATGGTGTTAGGCTGGTGAAGCACAAGAACAGACCAGAATTTGAAAACCAGTGAGCATTTTCCCTCACAGAAGCATCTTTCTGAAATTGCAGTCATGCTTGGCAGCTATGATTATACAGACTTTTTTTTTTAATACTTATTTTAAAATAATGTAAACTTTATAGAAATGATGGTAAGATAGTATAGAGATTTCCCCTATACCTTTCACCCTGTTTCCTCTCATGTGACCATCTTATATAACCATGCTATATTTGTTAAAACTAAGGAAGTGTCGTAAGTACAATACTCATAACTAAGTAGTGACTTCATCTGGATTTCCTCAGTTTTCTATGACTGTCCTTTTCCCAGGATCCAATCCAAGGTCCTACAATGAATTTGGTCAGCATGTTTACTTAGTCCATACACATATCTAAAAAGGTCTTTTCAGGTGATGTGGATGTAAATTTGTACATTTTCAGAGCCAGTACATTTTCAGGGTTCCAGTCATGGCTCTGCCACTAATTAGCTGGGTAAATTTAGCACGTTATTAAACCTTGCTGTGCATGATTTGTAACTTGGGGATAGTAACAATACATCATCTGTACTTGAGTGTCAAGTAATCACATTAACCTCATATGGTATTGTGGGGATTGATCAAGTGAGTTCATGTGAAAGAGATGAAAGCAATGCCAAGTGGAAGTCCTAGCCAGAGCAATCGGGCAAGGGAAAGAAATAAAGGGCATCCGAATTTGCCAATGTTATGATCTTATACCTAGAAAACACTAATAACTCCTCCAAAAGACTCCTAGATTTGATAAATAAACTCAACAAAGTCTCAGGTTATAAAATCAACGTACATAATTCAGTAGCACTGCTATATACCAACAATGACTAAGCTGAGAATCAAATCAAGAACTTGATCCCTCTTATAATAGCTACCAAAAAATGCATCAGAATAAAAAGAACAAATCTGGAGGCATCGCATTACCTGACTTCAAATTTACTATAAGGCTATAGTAATCAAAAATAGCCTGGCACTGGTATAAAAGTAGACACATAAACCAATGGAACAGAATAGAGGACTCAGAAATAAAGCCAAATACAACCAACTGATCACTGACAAAGCATACAAAAACATAAATTGGGGAAAGGCCACCCTATTCAATAAATAGTGCAGGAAAAATTGGAAAGCAACGTGTAGATCCCTATCTCTCACCATATACAAAAATTAACTCAAGATGGATCAAAATTTTAAATCTAAAACCTGAAACCACAAGCATTTTAGAAGAAAACCTGGGAAAAACTCTTCTGATTATTGGCTTATGCAAATAATTCATGATGAAGACCCCAAAAGCAAATGCAACAAAAACAAAAATAAATAAATGGGACCTAATTAAACTAAAAAGCTTCTGCACAGCAAAAGAAATAATCATCGGAGCAAACAGACAACCTACAGAATTGGAGAAAACATTTGCTGACTATGCATCAGGCAAAGGACTAATATCCAGAATCTACAAAGAACTCAAACAAATCAGGAAGAAAGAAACAAATAATACCCTTGAAAAGTAGGCAAAGGACGTTAACAGATAATTCTTAAAAGAAGATATACAAATGGCCAACAAACCTATGAAAAAATGCTCAACATCACTAATGATCAGGGAAGTGCAAACCACGATGAGATACTACCTCACCCCGCCAGAATGGTCATTCTTTTTTTTTTTTTTTTTTTTGAGACGGAGTCTTGCTCTGTCGCACTAGGCTGGAGTGCAGTGGCCAGATCTCAGCTCATTGCAAGCTCCGCCGCCCGGGTTTGCCTCGGCCTCCCCGGTTTATGCCCATTCTCCTGCCCTCGCGCTGCCGCAGTAGCGTGCGGGTGGGTACTCAGGCGCGCCCGCCACCTCGCCCGGCTAGTTTTTGATATTTTTTAGTAGAGCGGGGTTTCACCGTGGTTAGCCAGGATGGGTCTCGATCTCCTGACCCGTTGATGCCTCCAGTCCGGCCCTCCCAAAGTGCTGGACTCTGACAGGCTTGAGCACCGCGGGGCGCCGCGCCCTTGTTTGTTTGTTTGTGAGACAGAGTCTCTCACTGTCACCCAGGCTGGAGTGCAATGTGCTGATCTCGGCACCTCTGTCTCCGGCCCCCTGTGGTTCAGCGATTTCTTCTGCCTGCAGACTCCCACAGCGTAGGCTTGGGGTTACAGGCACACACCACCACGCCTGGCTAATTTTTTGTAATTTTTTTGCGTTAGAGACAGGTTTCAGCCCATGCTTGCCAGGCTGTCTTGAACTCCTGATCTCAGGTGATCTGCCTGCCTTGGCCTCCCAACAGGTGCTAGGATTACAAGGCCGTGAGGATTATAGGCATGAGCTACCATACCTGGCATGGTCATTTCTTAAAAAAGTCAGAAAATCAATATGAGTTGGTGCAGATTTGGTGAAAAAGGAATGCTTTATTCCCTCGCTGTGGAAATGTACATCTGGCAAAACATCTATGGAAAACGAGTATGCGTGATTTTCAAGGAAACTAAAGATAGATCTACCATATTGATCCATCAATCTCACTACTGGGTATCTACCCAAAAGGAAAATAGATTATTTCAAAAAGACACCCACACACTATACTTTTATCACTGCACATTCATAATTGCAAAGATATAGAATCAACCTAAATGGCCATCAATCGATGAGAGGAAAAAGAAATGTGGCATAGTGGCTGCCATGCGAGATACTACTCAGCATGAAGGAAAGGATGTTAAATAAGTGTCTGTTTGCAGCAACGTTTGATTGGACACTGGAGGCCATTATTCTAAGGTGAAGTAACTCAGGCGACCGGGGAACTGGAAAATGTCAAGATAGTAGAGTGTGCAGGGGTTGTTTGTGTGCGGAGCTAAGGCGTGCGTATACACAAGGCAGAGGAGTGGCTATCATGGACATTGGAGACTCAGAAGGCATGCGTACTTGGGGCCAGGGTGTTGTGGGCCGTCGGATGGCCCCCCATGAATCTCCAGCATGTTAGGAGGCTGGGCAGGGCAGATCATCTGAGCGTAGCGAGTTCAGACCAGCCTGGCCACATTGCGTGAAACTCTCATATCTAGCAAAAATATAAAAAATTAATGCCGCGCATGATGCGATTGCGTGCTACAATCCCAGGCTACTCAGCGGAGGCCCGACGGGTGGGTGAGTCGCCTGTTTGAACCTGGGAGGGCGAGGGGTACGCCCCAGGGTGGAGCCTGAGATTGTGCGGCGCGAGGTACACACGCAGCATTGGGTGGGACAGGCGGACTCCATCTCAGCATATAAATAAAATAAAAGTAAATAAAAAATATAAAAATGTCAGAGGAGTGACAGGGGCTGTGGAAGAACCGCTACCGCGCGCGGGCGGGAGTATATTGGGTACCAACTGGTGAGCACTATGTCGGGGCGGTGACCACGGTCGAAACTAGAAGTCGCGCCCAGACTTTACCACTATGACGCAGTTCATACGTGTAACCAAAAACCACTTGCTACCCCTAAAGCCTACTGCAACAACAAGTTGTTTTAAAAATTGAAGTACTTAAAAATAAAACAAACAATATGAATTAAAAAACAGCTGCCAAGCACATGATAACGATACTCAGTGCATGTTAACTGTGATTTTTACGGTAGGGGTGGCTGGGGTATGTGAGGCCATCCAGTCTCACTATAAATTCCTTTTCTGCGGTGTGGCTCAAGACTCGGAGGTACGCCCTTCTTGAGTAATTATTTTCTTGAACTAGGTTATAGCGATGTGCACAGCACTGCGGAACAATATTCTACCATACTAAAGGGTGCATAGAAAAAATTTTTTTTTTTGTTGCCTTTCCCATCTCTTGTTCCTCAGTCCTCTGGTCTTTTCTACCCTCTAGCAGATCCGCTCCTATCATCTACTTACCAGTTTTCTAGTACACCTTTTCCAAAATGTTCCGTGCACATAGAAATATGGTTTGTTTGAATATCTCTTCTACTTGGAACTTTTTAAAATCATGGTAAATCCATGGCCGACGCCGGCATGGTGGCTCTATGCCTGTAATCCTAGCACTTTGGGAGGCCGGGGCGGGAGGATCACGAGGTCAGGAGATCGAGACCATCCTGGCTAACACGGTGAAACCCCATCTCTACTAAAATACAAAAAAAATAGCTGGGCGTGGTGGTGGGCACCTGTAGTCCCAGCTACTCAGGAGGCTGAGGCAGGAGAATGGCGTGAACCCGGGAGGCAGAGCTTGCAGTGAGCCCAGATTGCGCCACTGCCCTCCAGCCTGGGCAACAGAGCAAGACTCCGTCTCAAAAAAAAAAGGTAAATACGACAGGATGAATATTATCTAAAGGTAAAAATTAGGTTTCCCTCATTTGTATTATGATTAATAGTAATGGTAACATTAGCTGTATTTTACTGAGCACTTGCTATGTAGCAGGCATTCTTCTGTTTCCTCTTTCTCAATATATTATCTCATTTAATACCATAAGAGCTGTATGCAATAGGTTCTATTAGCATTCCCATTTTATAGATAAAGAAACTGAGGCCTAGAGAAATAAATAGCTTCCTTAAGATCACTTAGCTAATAAGTGGTAGAGCAGGAATGGAAACTTAAGGAAGTTTTAGAAAAAAAGATCAGAATTCAGATACATTGGATTTCTTTCTTTGATTGCCTTTTTTTCTCCTTTGTTTCTATCTCTGTTTACATTCCACCATTTTTGTCCACTGGAAATAAGTCACAATCTAGACTCTGCACAAACTGTTTTAGTTCACCTTGCATCGTCTCTATCATTTGCGCTTTCCATAATTCTACTTTCATTGAGCCTTTTGCTTTCTCAAAAAGCCTCATTGGCTCTTCACCTCCAAGAGAATCAAGTATAAATCATTTACCCTGGCTTCCGGGGCCTTTCATCATCTGGCTTCATCTGAACCAGCTGGTCTCATTTCTTATTGTGAGCTTAGCACACCAAATCACAAAGAGCAGAGCAGCCCCCAATAAATACTTGTAGAATTTGGTAACTGATAGGCCTAACATAGAAAAGCTACTTAGCCATTTCTTTAACAACACATATGGAAATAAAAAAGGAACTTAAAAAATACCCTTCTTAGAGAACGGGGGATGTTTAACAATTTCAGTGTTCAATTTCGGTGATTTGGATAGCACAAAATTACCTTTTCTGTGCCCTTTATTAATTATATTGTTTGCAGCTACAGATTAATTATTGATGGAAAATTAGGAAAGGTGAACCGGCAGCTGTGCATCCTAATCCCTTCTCCTGGGGAGCCAGAGTTTGAGACATGGGAGTGCTCCTGGTCAGACACTGCCAAATGCCAGTGCTCTCGCTTAAACTGGAGCAGGCTCAGGGGCTTGGCCTGGACGGGGAAAAGGGCCTGGCATGAAGGTACAACTTACCTTATAGTTTTGAGAATGGAAAACCACCATCATAGAGCCAATTATAAGACTCACAAAGAACCCCCTGCTAACACAAGAGAAGTTTAAATATTGCCCTATTTCAGAGGAATCACATCACGGCTTGGTGATAATTTTTCCTGCTGAGTTTTTGGCGAGGGATGATAGCACAATTTGGCAGGGTTCATTGAATTGTTGAAAGAATGGATTACCTTGGCCTGGTGCGTGGTTTCCTGTCCAACAAGTCGGGAGTGCCCTGCTTGATAGCATGGAGTCTCATCTATCACTTTTCTACGAGCACGTGTCGAGGCCCTAGAATGCCGGCACTGTCTTGCTTATCTCTTTATTCCTAATGCCAAGCACATTTCCTGGCACATAGTAGGCACAAAGGAAATGTTTACTTGGCAAACAAATGGATGCAGGCATTGTTTATCCACAGAGGGGCTTTGGATATCAGCTTCTGCCAAGCCCAATAGAGCTGGTCCATAGAGTGGGCAAATTTCCTAGTATTAGAGAACTGTAATATGTAAAATGGGAGTTTCTGGCCCATGAAGCCTCTTAACTACATCCAGGGGCCTATAGGATTAGAAATAAAAACTTAAAAGCATGCTGGTGATGTATGATAAGGCATTTTGAGCACCAGCTGTTCCCTGGCAAGTCATGGGTCAGTCCTCAGAAGTGTACTTCTGAGCAGAGGAGCCAAAAAAGCCTTATGCTTCATGCTTATGTTAATCTCAGTCATTTTCTCTTTGATCTCCTGATGAGCTCTCCTGAGCTCATTTGGAGAAACTGAGACAGCATGGTGATTTCTATGATGTGTAAATAACATTTTTTACTTGTTTTCTTGAGGAGAGACTTGAATATTTAGGATCTAGGAGAAATTACAGTTAATCCTGGGAGGACTTCAAATGACTGGAGAAATAGAGATGAGCTAAATGACAGAGTAGGGGAAGTTTGTGTTCAGCTGTAGACATAATTTCTGTTTTCTACATTCTACTGATTTCCAAGGTGTTAGAACTGTCGTGTCCCCTCAGGCCCTCCTTCACAGCAGAGACACTAAGCAATGCTGGGTACAGAAGCCTGGCCCCCTCACCTCAACTGGGACAATTTTCAAGGCTATACCAGTTCTAGAGCTTCTGGTAGGATCTCCTGATTCCTCTGTTGGAACTGTGGTTCAGTTTAGCTCCACCTCTGTCCAATCTTCCTTCACAGCTCTTGTTCTCTAAGGCAATCACTTGTAAACCTCCTGTATGCAAATCTCATAGTCTTAGAGTATGTTTTCTAGAAAACCTCAGAAAAGTGCTTTTTATTCTTCTTGGTACCCTGGGATGGCATGCGTTTTCCTTCTTTTCTGAGTCAGAACTTGCCCTCAGGAAATAGTCTAACAATTCCTTCATGCTAAAATATAAATATAAATGTATTAATCTACTCCCTCTTCAGCAGTATTTGCATTTTAACTGGCCAAACTTTTGAGGATGGAGTAATAAATTGCTCTTTATAAAATTCCAGGACATTAAGTGGGGGAGTCCTTCTTGGTGCACAAAAGGAGGCGCTATCCAGGCCATCCCATACGTGGTCTGCTGGTGCTGAGGCTGCTTCTGCTGTAGGAGCCAATGGCTTGTCCTGGCCCTGCACCCAACTGTGAGTCTGAGAGCTACAGCCCTTCTGTTGGCACATTGGAAGACAAAAATTCAGCTTTCCCCCCCACCATTTCCTTGGGCTTCACCACAGGAAACATCCAAATTTCCTGCTCCTCTAAAGCTGAATATTTTCAAGGGAGCAAAAGGTAAATAGTTGAAAGTTAATAAGCAAGTCTTGAGCAGCTCCATTGTTTCCTTCATGTGTCATTTCCCCACCGTCCCAGACATTAGTCACTCCTTTTTCTGTCCCAATGGCACTTTGTCCATATCTATAGATCACTTCATGCACTATATTTTCATTTTTTAAGTTACTTGTTATCAGTTCATTAGTCTTTTGTGTCTGTCGAGGACAGTGGTGGTGTCATTGTCATTCCTGAACTTCTAGTCCCCAGTCAATATGCTTGCATATAGCAGTACTTACTGACTCTTTGAAGGTTGAATAAATGAACACCTGGTATGTTCAAGGCACTATAAAACACAAGGGGGAACAAAAATGATACAAATAGTTAACACTTCTTGAATATTTGTTTACCTTGTGTTAACTATGACTTTGAATAAGCATGACTTACAGGATACAATTATAAGACACCTTGACTTTTGCTTCTCTTTATCCCCCCAAGTCATTGGTTACGTTTAGGTAAGACAGGCAACTAAAATGCCCATTTCTATGTTATAGTAAACATGTTGGACTTGATTTGACATTGAGGTTTATCATCCTCCATCTCAGACTTGACAGAGAGGAGGAAAAGAAGTAGCTGGAGATGGGAATGTGGTTGGCTTCCTCTCCTCATCTGATTTTCCCTATCTCCTTCAATTATCTTGCTAACTGTAGTTTCTGAACGTCCAGGGTTGGCTTGACCAGAAGAGAAAGGGGAACAAGAATGTGCTTACCTGGCCAGAACTATTACAAGCACAACTCCTCCTCTCGGGGCAAGGCAGGTATTTAGGCTGATTGGCTTTTGTAGATTCTTTGTAGTCTACCCATTCATCCTGTCCTGCCTGCAGTAGCTGGAGCCTCTTGCCTGCAGTTCTCTTGCAGTGGGTGATGTGGTGTTTTAAAACTTGTTGCTAATCCTTTCTCAGCACCTGGCCATCCAGTGGTACTTTCAGCTTCTCTCTGCTGAGGTCTATTTACCCCTCCAGGTGATCTTCTCAGGCTGGATCTAATCCAGTGCTGGTTGGCTCTCTTGCTCTCCCCACTGAGCCCCTCAAACCCACTTGTCTTCCAAAGATAGTTCTTCTCTGCCCTCACAAACACTGTGACTACTGTCTCACCAATGAAACCTCTTCTCTTTTGATTCATCTATCATCAGCTCCTGGCAAGAACAAATGCTGGGCTTCAGAATTTTCAGATGGGCGACCAGTCACTGTGGGGAACTCATGAGCTCTCTCACTGGTTTCCTTGGAGCCCTCCGTTGTAGACTTGAGAAAAAACATCTGACACCTTTGTTCTTTTCACTTGGCATACCAACTATTCATTGCAAAGACTCTGTCTTCATTATCTTCCTTTTAAATTTCTCCAGACATTTTTATAGCTGGAGGTGGGTGGTCAGCTAAGTTTTGCAAAACCAGTTTTCTGCCACCTCTCTTTAGTAAGTCCTGTGTGGTTGTTTTACTTTGAAATACAGCATCTACTGTCTTTAGGTAACCAAAACCATGGGAGGAAAAGTCACTTTAATGTCTGTCATTCCGTGTTCCGGGCACTGACCTCAGTTTTCCATGCATTAACTCTTTAAAATATAGAAAATCTATAGATGAAAAAAATGAGGTACAAGGAAGCAAGGTAACTTGCCAAATTTCACTCAGCTAGCAAGTGGCAGAGCCAAAATGTAAACCCAGATAATTTGGATTTGTAGCCTGTGCTGTTAATCACTGCTCTGCTTCCTCTTATAAATGAAACACAGTACACACCCTTGAGAAATTTACAATTTAGTGGGGAGGAGTTGAAAACTAATTAAATAACTGTAAGACATGAAATAATGAAATAGGCATCTCAAGAAAATTCTAGGCAGATTCAAAACACATCTGAATTGGGAAACAAGGAAATGTTTCATGGAGGAGACTGGATCTTTAAAAATGAATAGAACTGGCTGGGTGTGGCAGCTCATGCATGTAATCCCAGTGCTTTGGGAGGCTGAGGCCAGAGGATTGCTTGTGTCCAGGAGTTTCAGCCCAGCCTGGACAACATAGGACACCCCATCTCTACAAAAAGTAAAACATCAGGAAAAATCTTCTAATTTTTTAAGTGTGATGGCATGCCTGTAGTCCTAGTTACTCGGGAGGGTGAGGTGGGAGGATGGCTTAAGCCCAGGAGTTCAAGGGTGCAGTCAGCTATGATAGAGTCACTGCACTCTGGCCTGGGTGACAGAGTAAGACGCTGCCTCTTAAAAAAAATAAAATAATAAAATAGAACCTCTGCTGGTTAAGATGGCAGGAAGAGGATTCCCAGTCATGGCAAAGCAAGAGTAAAGTAGGAGGTAGCTTTGGGATCAGTGGGAATGCAGTTTGGCTGAGGCAGAGGATGGTTGGGGAACTTGTGGGCCATGGGACTGAAAACATGGCTTTACTGTGACCTTGGATGTCAGGGTGAGGATTTCATTTGATTTAGAGTGTAATGGGGTACCACTGAATTTCACAGGAGTCAGCAAAAACAGGTAGGAATAGGTGAAAGAGACACTGTAGAGATAGAACCAAAGGACCAGGCCATTGATGTGATGCAGGAGACACAGGAAAGAGGGGGCTGAAACCCTTGGGGTACTGAGAGAATGGGCCACTGAGGGAAACAGGGCTGGAAGGAGGCCCTGTCTTTCCACCGTCTTTTACATTTTGGTAAAATATGTTAAATTAAGATTTTTGATGAACCTAATATTTAATGAGTGCTTATGTGCTAATCGGAGTATGAAGCACATACAATTTCGTTATATCTCACAAATAAAATCTTATTACATAGTTCTAAAGATTTGTTTTTCTTTCATCTTGGCTTTCTCTTCCATTGGATTTCTGGGAAGAAGGATGTTGTAGTCACCATTGAACCTGAGAATCTAGCAGAGTGACAGACACATAATAGGTTACCACAAATGAACATCTGAACTTATCTCTTCTGCAAATAGGGCACATGCTCTAGCCCTGCCTGGAGCACACAGGAGTGAGTGAGCTCTTCAGGCAGGTTCTTTTGGGAAAAAACACAACTGACCCATTTCTAGGGCATCTATGTTACCAGAGGCAGCTAAGCTTTAAATGGAACAGTAAGTCTTAGAAGGAGGGCATCTTTTACAACTGATTCATCATTGCTAGAAGTACCTCTGTTGCATGGCGGTCATAATCAAAGGTGGGATGAAGAGAAGGGGTACTTTTAATTGGCCTGAAATAATCTGGAGTACCAAGGACTTGTGAAGAGTGTCCTGGACAAGTATCTGAAAAACTAAGCCACTACCACGAGCCCACTAACCAGCTTCATGGATACTGGCTGTAGTTCATTCAGTGGCTGTGGGCAGTTAGATTGTTGAGATTTACATGTTTGTTTTCTTTTAATTCCTTGCACTCTGGGAACTGAGGCTAACCTATCGGGCTCCTGTCTTGGCTGCTTTTGTTGGACATGCCTTTGTAAAGGGCTCCTGCATGTTTTTCTGAGCAGTGTGCTGTGGTTGCTGAGGAAAAATCTTCTAAGGTCTTGGTTACCTCTGACGGTACCGATGGATTTCTTTGGATCCATCTGCGCAGCCTCAGCCATCTTCCCTTCAACAATCAGCCCTTGTTTTAGCGAAAGGTGCTTTGAGTTAATGGCGCAGTCCAAACCCCTGGAAACAGGATTTTATTTATACAGATCTTTAGGATTACCGTGTAGACTGAGATTCACCCAATCTGTCCCAACTTGATAAATGACAATACGATTCTCATAATTGTTCAGGTTAAAAACCTGGAAGTTATCCTCGACTCCTCTTTTTGTTTCACTCTACATTAAGCCCCTCAGCAAATCCTGCCAGCTACTTTTCAGAATATATCCAGGATCTCGCCACTGCCACCCGAGTGTAACCTATCATTAGCACTTGCTTGAATTGTTCTGGTATCTTTATTGCTTTCCCAGACTCCATTTGTATACTGTTAGGACTGTTTTACACACCGTATCCAGAAGATTTCTTTTAATAAGCAGTTAAACCATTTCATCCTTCTGTCCTAAACGCACGCGCGCGCGCGCGCACACACACACACACACACACACACACACACACACACAGTTTAACTCCCACAACCACCCCACATAGTTCATCATGTACGTGGGTGCTGTAACCACCTAATCTAATACTCAGATACTCTGATAAGAGCAAGAACAAGCGTGCTTTCTCTGCACGGCTTTTTGCAGAAAAAAAGTGTCAGTAAAGATTTGGAGGCGGTCATTTCAACTTTTAGTCGCTAGGTGGCACTCTGGGACCATGCAAGGTCTTGAGTGGTTTGTCATTTTTATGGGACAGATTTTTCAGTCATTTCAGGCTGAAATTCTTCTGTATGAAGCCTGGACTAAAACAGACTGAGATGACCAGATTTTATTTTAAAATGTAAATATATATATCTTAGGGGACAAACTATAGCTTAGAAAAATAAATTAGAAAGATTCTGAATTCTAAGGGAAACACTGAAATTTCTGCTATTTGAAAATATAGACTCACCCAGGAGGTTGGGGGTCAGGAGTGGTTGGGACTCAGATTCTCTGTAGGAACCTATGGGCACAGCTGAGGGGTGACTAGGTAGTGGTTTTGGCATTCAGGAAAAGAGTTTGAGGTCCTAAAAGTTTTATTCAAAGTCATCGTATTTACAAAATGTCTGAATCTTTCTTTTGAGGCTGAAGACAAGAGCTCATTAACCAAGAATTCAGATATTAGAGGCAGGTGGTCGGAAGGTTTCAGGTGTGTGGGTGGACATTGGGTAGAAGAGTCAGTTCTTTCCCTCTCAGTGGCTGTGGGGGTTACCCTGCATGTCTGTGAGTGTGTATTTGTGAGTGTATGAGTGTGTTTGTGTGAGAGAGAAAAAGAGGAGAGAGAGAGAAAAGGGAGAGAGGAGAGAGGTAGGGAAGGACAGACAGAGAGAAAGAAGGGAGAGAAAAAAAATGGTTAAGTCTAAATTATTCTAATTGTTTTTTTCCCTTGAATTAAATTCACCCTGCTTCCTACCATAAAGGCAAGTAATTGATAAAATATACTTTCTATGTTTGATTCCAAATGAACAAACACAAATTTCATTGGTGTAATTTTTTCTGGTTTTCAAAATACTTTCATAGGAAATATCTCATTTAGCCCTTACAGTACCTCCTTACTGCCATTTTACAGAGAGATGCTCAGGTTACACATTTATTAGTAAGAGAATTTCCAGGACCACATAGGTGTTAAGTCCAAATCCATGCTTGTTCTGTTGCACCATGGTACCTTTTAAATTTCTAGTCTATGGAACAAAAGTTCACCCATTAATTCTTAGTAGTGTCCTAACTTTTAGTAGCCAGAGATAATCTCACAGCCCATACAAATAAGGTTTTCTTTTTTCTGGCATAAGCTTCCTCTTAAGAATCAGTGAGAGAAAGGAATGGTCTTAGCCTCATTT
Source organism: Rhinopithecus bieti (assembly GCF_001698545.2). Taxonomy (NCBI): domain Eukaryota; kingdom Metazoa; phylum Chordata; class Mammalia; order Primates; family Cercopithecidae; genus Rhinopithecus; species Rhinopithecus bieti. The sequence goes on from NW_016809631.1 coordinate 1,934,805, forward strand.
GCAGAACAATCTCCCCCCAACAAATAAACCATAATAGACTCAGCTCTCCTCTACTCCACAATCCATGAAACAGACCCACAAATGCTCTTTGTTTAAACATGGAGAGGATTGTCTTAGCCATTTGGATCTGACCTCAGAAGAGTTGGCACATCCTTTCTTTATTATTCAGAGACCTGGTTCCTTTGGATGGGATGATTCATAAATGGCCTGATATGATTCGGCTCTGTCTCCACCAAATCTCAACTTGAATTGTATCTCCTAGAATTCCCCCATGTTGTGGGAGAGGCCCGGGGGAGGTAACTGAATCATGGGGGCCAGTCTTTCCCGTGCTATTCTTGTGGTAGTGAATAAGTCTCATAAATTCTGCTGCGTTTATCAGGGGTTTCTGCTTTCACTTCGTCCTCATTTTCTCCTGCTGCCACCATGTAAGTAGTGTCTTTTGCCGCCTCCCATGATTCTGAGGCCTCCCCAGCTACACAGAACTGTAAGTCCAATTAAACCTCTTTTTCTTCCCAGTCGCAAGTATGTCTTTATCGGCAGTGTGAAAGTGAACTACTACAGTAAATTGGTACCAGTAGAGTGGGGCACTGCGGAAAAGATACCCCAAAATGTGGAAGCAACTTGGAAACTGGGTAACAGGCAGAGGTTGAAACAGTTTGGAGAGCTCAAAAGAAGACAGGAAAGTTTGGAACCTCTTAGAGACTCATTGAATGGCTTTGACCAAAATGCTGATAGTGATATGAACAATAAGGTCCAGGCTGAGGTGGTCTCAGATGGACATGAGGAACTTTTTGGGAACTACAGCAAAGGTGACTCTCATGTTTTAGCAAAAAGACTGGTGACGTTTTGTCCCTGCCCTAGTGATTTGTGGAACTTAGAACTTGAGAGAGATGATTTAGGGTATCTGGCAGAAGAAATTTCTAAGCAGCAAAGCATTCAAAAGGTGACTTGGGTGCTATTAAAAGCATTCCATTTTAAAGGGAACACAGAGCATAAGAGTTCAGAAAATTTGCAGCCTGACGATGCAGTAGAAAAGAAAAACCCTTTTTTTAAAGGAAGAATTCAAACGGGCTGCAGAAATTTGCATAAGTAGCAAAGAGTCTAATGTTAATCCTCAAGACCATGGGGAAAATATCTCCAGGCCATGTCAGACACCTTCAGGGCAGCCCCTCCCATCACAGGCGGGGAGGCCCAGAAGGAAAAAGTTGGTTTTGTGGGCTGATCCCAGGGTCACCCTACTGTGTGCACCCTAGGGACTTGGTGCCCTGTGTCCCAGCCGCTCCAGCAGTGGCTGAAAGGGGCCAACGTAGAGCTCAAGCTGTGGCTTCAGAGGGTGGAAGCCCCAAGCCTTGGCAGCTTCCACGTGGTGTTGAGCCTGTGGGTGCACAGAAGTCAAGAACTGAGGTTTGTGAATCACTGCCTAGATTTCAGAAAATGTATAGAAATGCCTGGGTGCTCAGGCAAAAGTTTGCTACAGGAGCAGGGCCCTCATGGAGAACCTCTGCTAGGGCAGTGCAGAAGGGAAATCTGAGGTCGGGGCCCCCACACAAAGTCCCTACTGGGGCACTGCCTAGTGGAGCTGTGATAAGAGGGCTACTGTCCTCCAGACCCCAGAATGGTAGATCCACCAACAGCTTGAACCGTGTGCCTGGAAAAGCTACAGATGCTCAATGCCAGCCCTTGAAAACAGCCAGGAGGGAGGGTGTGCCCTGCAAAGCCACAGGGCTGGAGCTGCCCAAAACCATGGAAACTCACCTCTTGCGTTAGTATAACCTGGATGTGAGACCTGGATTCAAAGGAGATCATTTTGAGGCTTTAAAGTTCTACTGCCTGGTTGGATTTTGGACTTGCATGGGCCCTGTAGCCCCTTTGTTTTGGCTAATTTCTCCCATTTGGAATGGCTGTATTTACCCAAAACCTGTACCACCATTGTATCTAGGAAGTAACTAGTTTGCTTTTGATTTTACAGGCTCATAGGCAGAAGGGACTTGCCTCGTCTCAGATGAGACTTTGGACTGTGGACTTTTTGCTTAATGCTGAAATGAGTTAAGACTTTGGGGGACTGTTGGGAAGGCATGGTTGGTTTTGAAATGTGAGGACATGAGATGTGGAGGAGCCAGTGGTGGAATGAGATGGTTTGGCTGTGTCCCCACCAAATCTCAACTTGAATCGTATCTCCCAGAATTCCCACATGTTGTGGGAGAGACCTGGGGGAGGAAATTGAATCATAGGGGCTGGTCTTTCCCATGCAATTCTCTTGATAGTGAATAAGTCTCATGGTATCTGATGGGGTTAGTAGGAGGTTCTACTTTTGCTTCTTCCTCATTTTCTCTTGCTGTCACCATGTAAGAACTGCCTTTCACCTCCTGCCATGCTTCTGAGGCTTCCCCAGCCATGTGGAACTGTAAGTCCAATTAAACCTCTTTTTCTCCCCAGTCTCAGGTATGTCTTTATCAGCAGTATGTAAATGAACTAATATACTGCCTAAAAGAGTTGGCACATAGAAGCCCCTCAAGTTACTCATTAATCCATTTAACACATGTTTATCCACCTCTTAAAACATTGTTTTACGGACTAGGTATACATCTGTAAACAAAATAGAAAAAGTTCCAATTCTCAAGGAGCTTACATTCCACCGAGGAAAACAAGACAAGTTAACAGCAGTACCAACAGTATATCAGAAGATCACAGATGCCAGAAGAGAAAGAAGGCAGGGGAAAGCGATGGAGGGTGAAAAGCCTCAATCTGCCATTTTAAGCCACAGTGTCTCTTCTTAGGTGACATTTGTATGGAGATCTGATTGAAGTGGGGAATAATACATTTCAGTTATGTTTCGTCTCCTCTCCCCTCTTTTTTTCTAATAACCTGGGCAGAGCATCTGAGTAGACAAAACATCATTCTTAAACCTGAACTTTTCTTATCTTGCTGCCACCATGTAAGACGTGCCTTTCGCCTCCTGTCATGATTCTGAACCCTCCCCAGCCATGCAGAACTGTTTGCTAAATCTTCCAAGTTTTGTCCTGTCATGGAAACTTTCTGTCTCTTTGTTTACTTATCAACAAAATGAGATAATACTTCTGTACTTACCACAAAGTTGTTGGAAGGATAAAATGAGAACATGCATGGGAAATCATTTTAAAACTCAAAATACAATAAAAGTATAAGAAATGTTTTCAATTTTTATAATTCCCCTTTCCAATTAACAATACATTTTCTTTGCTTTGATTTTCAAAGAAGTATTCTATCTAAAGTCACATTCACTTGCTGGTTGTATTTTTCTACATTATCAGATTAGAGCTAGATCCATCCTGGTTGGCAATTTAGTATCATACAGCACAGCTGTGTTGCTTGATTGACAATGGCTACCTGGAGCACTGGGCTGCGAACTTCAGTTTTCCCACCAAAAAAGCCCATCTTGCACAATGGATATACCCAAGTATACCTAACTTCCCTATCACTCCTCGTGCTCCCTGAATCATATATATTGGGATTATGTGAAGTTTTTGTGATGCATTAATTACACCTGTTTTTGCCAAGGAAGAGTAATCCAGGGGCATGCCTGCTGGGTGCCTGTTGACTCTTATTTGGATGCCAGTCACCTGTCCTAAAGTGATGTATGTTGTTGGCTCTGATACCCTGCTGCCACTGTGACATCTTCTGAGCCTCTCCAAAGCAGAACAATTCAATGCTCTTGGTCCTAATGTTGATAATCCTGCATCTCTGCATCTTCACAGGCTCCCTGCCTCCTCTTGGCAAGCAGACTGATAGATACAAGATGCTGCCTCTTGCTTTCTTTGATTTTTCCTTCTAAAATGTGACCTGGCCCTTCCTTATGTGACTATCTGACTCCAAGTGTTGGGTCATTTTATATTGTGCCAGCTTTGAAAAAAAAAAAAAAAAAAAGAAATACATTTGACATCCTAAATGAGTTTTGGGCACAGAATTTCTTTCAGAGCAAGTATGCCTAGTTAGAAAATTTGAGACTCATTAAAGAGAGTAAAAATATGAGACATAAAAACTACAGGAGCTGGTTCACGTAAGACCTTACAGGTCTCTATGTTCGATGAAACTGAGAACTGCTGCAACGGGACAAACCCATGGTCCATGGAATCCAGCCCTGAAACCCAGCGTTCATGGACATATTTAGGGCAGTCTATCCTTCTAGGTGAATTTAAAGGAAGGTTAAATTATGGCTTTGTAGTTGTGACTCAAGCCTGTGGATTTGACATCTAAAGTATCAGGCAGAAGCAGCAGATAGGACTAACAGCACAGCCAAGACAAGAGAAGAAGTGTGGAGAGGGTTTTCTGGAGCCTGAACAATGAAGCAGGTGGGTGAGATCACCAAATTCAATTTGAAATGGGGCCCTAGGGACCAGCTTGCATTTAGCAGTGCTTTCTTCTCAGGGTATTTGAATTAGCAGGCTATTACTCAGCATCCAGCCTGTCTTCTGGTGTCACAGCATTCATCAAGGTTAGATTGCCCTATCCATTACCAACAAGATTTAGACTTAAATACCCCACTTCTCTCCATGTTTTTTGCTTTATTTCTCTGTGTTGTAAGTATTTGGGCTCTATTTTCCAAACTTATTACTTCTCTCTTAGTAACTGTCTAACCCAGTATTTTTTTTTTAAGATGCAAAAACCTTTACATATATTTATTTTATGTTAAATTCCAGGGTACATATGTAGGATAGACAGGTTTGTTACCTGGATAAACATGTGCCATGGTAATTTACTACACCTATGAAACCATCACCTAGATATTAAGGCCCTCATGCATTAGCTATTTATCCTGATGCTCTCACTTCCCCTGCACTCCCCCACAGCCGTAGTGTGATTTTTCCCCCTCCTTGTGTTTACATCTTCTCATTGTTCAGGTCCCACTTATAAGTGAGAACATGTGGTGTTTTGGCTTTCTGTTCCTGCATTAGTTTGCTGAGGATAATGGCTTCCAGCTTTATCCATATCCCTGCAAAGGACATGATCTCATTCCTCTTTACGGCTGCATAGTATTCCATGCTGTATATGTACCACATTTTCTTTATCCAGTCTATCATTGATGGGCATTTAAGTTGGTTCCATGTCTTTGCTATTGTGAATAGTGCTGCAATGAACATATGCGTGCATGTATCTTTATAACAGAATAATTTATATTCCTTTGGGTATATACCAAGTAATGGAATTGCTAGGTCAAATGGTATTTCTGGTTCTAGGTCTTTAAGGAATTGCCACGCTGCCTTCCACATTGGTTGAACTAATTTACATTCCCACTGACAGTGTAAAAGCATCCCTATTTCTCCACAGCCTCGTCAGCATTTGTTGTTTCTTGACTTTTTAATAATCGCCATTCTGACTGGCGTAAGATGGTATCTCATTGTGGTTTTGATTTGCATTTCTCTAATGATCTGGATCAGTGATGTTGAGTTATTTTTTCATAACTCATGTTGTTTCTTCTCAACTTATGTTGGCCACGTAAATGTCTTCTTTTGAGAAGTGTCTGTTCACGTCCTTTGTCCACTTTTTAATGGGGTTATTTGTTTTTTTCTTGTAAATTTGTTTAAGTTTCTTGTGGATTCCAGATACTAGATCTTTGTCAGATGAATAGATTGAAAAATTTTCTCCCATTCTATAAGTTGTCTATTCACGCTGATGATAGTTTCTTTTGCTGTGTGGAAGCTCTTTAGTTTAATTAGATCCCATAAATCAATTTTTGCTTTTGTTGCAATTACTTTTGACATTTTCTTCATGAAATCTTTGTCTGTGCCTATGTCCTGGATGGAATTGCCTAGATTTTCTTCTAGGGATTTTATAGTTTGGGGTTTTACATTTAAGTCTTTAATCAATCTTGAGTTAATTTTTGTATAAGATGTAAGGAAGGGGTCCAGTTTCAATTTTCTGCTTATGGCTAACCAGTTCTCCCAGCACCATTTATTAAATAGAGAATCCTTTCCCCATTGCTTGTTTTTGTCAGGTTTGTTGAAGAGCAGATGGTTGTAGTATGCAGTCTTATTTTTGGGTTCTCTATTCCATTCCATTATTCTATGTTTCTTTGTACTAGTACCATGCTGTTTTGGTTGCTATAGCCTTGTAGTATAATTTGAAGTGTGATGACTCCAGCTTTGTTCTTTATGCTTATGGTTGTCTTGGTTGTATATGAATTTTAAAAAAGTTTTTTTCTAATTCCATGAAGTATGTCAATGGCAATTTAATTGGAATAGCATTGAATCTATAAATTACTTCGGGCAATATGGCCATTTTTACAATATTGATTCTTCCTATCTGTAAGTATGGAATGTTTTTCCATTTGTTTGTGTCCTCTCTGATTTCCTTGAGCAGTGGTTTCTAGTTCTCCTTGAAAAGGTCCTTCACTTCCCTTGTTAATTGTATTCCTATATATTTTGTTCTCACTGTAGCAATTGTGAATGGGAATTTATTCATGATTTGGCTCTCTGCCTGTCTGTTGTGAATGTATATGAATGTGATTTTTGCACATTGATTTTGTATCCTGAGACTCTGCTGAAGTTGCTTATCAGCATAAGGAACTTTTGGGCTGAGACTATGGGGTTTTCTAGATATAGGTTCATGTCACCTGCAAACAGAGAGAATTTGACTTTCTCTCTTCTTGTTTGACTACCCCTTATTTCTTTCTCTTGCCTGACTGCTCTGGCCATAACTTCCAATACAATGTTGAATAGGAGTGGTGAGAGAAGGCATCCTTGTCTTGTGGTGGTTTTCAAGGGAAATGCTTTCAGCTTTTGCCCATTCATTATGATACTGGCTGTTGGTTTGCATAAATGGCTCTTATTATTTTGAGGTATGTTCCTTCAATACCTAGTTTATTGAGAGTTTTAGCATGAAGGGATGTTGAATTTAATGGAAAGCCTTTTCTGCATCTGTTGAGATAATCATGTGGTTTTGGTCTTTGGTTCTGTTTATGTGATGAATTATGCTTATTGATTTGCATATGTTGAAGCAGACTTGCATCTCAAGGATGAAGCTGACTTGATCATAGTGGATTAACTTTGTGATGTGCTGCTGGACTTGGTTTGCCATTATTTTATTGAGGATTTTTGCATCAGTGTTCATCAGGGATATTGGCTTGAAGTTTTCCTTTTCTTGTTGTATCTCTGCCAGGTTTTGGTATGAGGATGATGCTAGCCTCATAAAATGAGTTAGGAAGGAGTTCCTCCTTTTTAATTTTTTGGAATAGTTTCACAAGAAATGGTACCAGCTCCTCTTTGTACGTCTGATAGAATTCAGATGTAAATCCATCTGGTTCTGGGCTGTTTTTGGTTGTTGGTAGGCTATTTATTATTGCCTCAATTACTGGTCTGTTCAGGGTTTTAACTTCTTCCTGGTTCAGTCTCAGGAGGGTATATGTTTCCAGGAATTTATCCATTTTTTTCTAGACTTTCTAGTTTATTGGCTTAGAGGTGACTATAGTATTATCTAGTGGTTGTTTGTATTTCTGTGGGGTCAGTGATGATATTAACTTTTTTTTATTGTGTCTATTTGATTATTCTGTTTTCTTCTTTTTTTAGTCTGGCTAGCAATCTATCTATTTTAATAATTGTTTCAAAAATCACCTCCTTAATTTGCTGATTTTTTTGAAGGGTTTTTCATGTCTCTATCTTCTTCAGTTCAACTCTGATCTTAGTTACTTCTTGTCTTCTGCTAGCATTGGGGTTTGTTTGCACTTGATTCTCTAGTTCTTTCAGTTGTGATGTTAGAATGTCTATTTGAGATCTTTCTAGCTTTTTGATGTGGGCATTTAGTGCTATAAATTTCTCTCTTCATACTGCTTTAGTTGTGTCCCAGAGATTCTGGTACATTTTCTCTTTGTCCTCATTAGCTTCAAAGAACTTCTTGATTTCTGCCTTCATTTCATTGTTGACCTAGAAGTTTTTTTTTTTTTTTTTTACTAGTCCATCATTTACTACCATAAGATATACACAAGTCTATTATACAAAGTTAAAATTTATCAAAATTTATGCACACAAACACAGGCTATTAGTAGTTAAGTTTTGGAGGAGTCAAAAGTTATATGTACATTTTCACCTGCATGAGGGTTGGTCCCTGTAACCCTCACATTGTTCAAGAGTCAATTGTATATTGCTTTTTTTTATATTTTTAATTTTTTTAATTAATTAAT
>NW_016809631.1:1946609-2009227 GCF_001698545.2 Rhinopithecus bieti
CAGTATTGGGGTGGGAGGTACCCGATCTTGCGTTCGTTGCGAGGCTCCGCTACCCTGGCTAGGAGAAGGGATTCACTTCCCCCTTGCGCTTCCCAGGTGAGGCGATGCCTCGCCCTGCTTCAGCTCTCGCTGGTCAGGCTGCAGCAGCTGACCAGCACCGATTGTCCGGCACTCCCTAGTGAGATGACCCCAGTACCTCAGTTGAAAATGCAGAAATCACCGGTCTTCTGTGTCGCTTGTGCTGGGAGTTGGAGACTGGAGCTGTTCCTATTCGGCCATCTTGCCAACACCGACCTAGAAGTCTTTCAAGAGCAGGTTGTTCAATTTCCATGTAGTTGCATGGTTTTGAGTGAGTTTCTTAATCTTGAGTTCTAATTTGATTGCACTGTGGTCTGAGATACTGTTTGATTTTAATTCTTTTGCACTAGCTAAGTGTTTTACTTCCAATTATGTGATTGATTTTAGAGTAAGTGCTATGTGGTGCCAAGAAGAATGTATATTCTGTTGGTTTTGGGTCGATAGATCTGTAGATATCTATCAAGTCCACTTGATCCAGAGCTGAGTTCAAGTCCTGAATATCTTTGTTAATTTTCTGTCTCTATGATCTGTCTAATGTTGATAGTGGGTGTTAAAGTCTCCTACTATTACTGTGTTGGAGTCTAAGTCTCCTTGTAGGTCTCTAAGAACTCGTTTTATAAACCCGGTTGTTCCTATATTGGGTAAATATATATTTAGGATAGTCAGCTCTTGTTGAATTGAACCCTTTACCATTATGTAACACCCTTCTTTATCTTTTTGATTTTTGTTTGTTTAAAGTCTGTTATATCAGGAACTAGAATTGCAACCTCTGCTTTTTTTATGCTTTCTATTTGCTTGGTAATTTTTCTCCATCCTTTTATTTTGAGCCTATGTGTGTCTTTGCATGTGAGATGGTCCCTTGAATACAGCACACTGATAGTTCTTGAGTTTTTATCCAGCTTGCTATTCTGTGTCTTTTAATTGGGCCATTTAGCCCATTTACATTTGAGGTTAATATTTTTATGTGTGAATTTGATCCTGTCATCATGATGCTAGCTGGTTATTTTGCAGACTTGTTAATGTAGTTGCTTCATAGTGTCATTGGTCTTTGTACTTCAGTGTTTCTGTAGTAGCTGGTAATGGTTTTTCCTTTCCATATTTAGTGCTTCCTTCAGGAGCTCTTGCAAGGCAGGCCTGGCAAGGCCTCAGCATTCCCTCAGCATTTGCTTGTCTGGAAAGCATTTATTTCTCCTTTTCTTATGAAGCTTAGTTTGGCCAAATATGAAATTCTGGGTTGGAAATTATTTTCTTTAAGAATGTTGAATATTGGCCCTCAATCTCTTCTGGCTTGTAGGGTTTCTTCTGAGAATTCTGCTGTTAGTCTAATGGCCTTCCCTTTGTAGGTGACCTGGTCTTTTGGTCTGGTTGCCCTTAACATTTTTTCCTTCATTTTGACCTTGGAGAATCTGATGATTGTGTGTCTTGTGGTTGATCTTCTCATGGAGTATCTTACCAGGGTTCTCTGGACTTCCTGAATTTGAATGTTGGCCTGTCTTGCTAGGTTGGGGAAGTTCTCCTGGATGATATCCTGAAGTATGTTTTCCAGATTGGTTCCATTCTCCCTATCTCTTTCAGTGTCCTAATCAGGTGTAGGTTTAGTCTTTTTACATAATCCCATAGTTCTCAGAGGTTTTGTTCATTCATTTTCATTCTTTTTTCTCTAATCTTGTCTTCCTGTCTTATTTCATCAAGATGGTATTCAGGCTCTGAGATTCTTTCCTCCACTTGGTCTATTCAGCTATTGATACTTGTTGCATTATGAAGTTCTTGTGTTGTGTTTTTCAGCCCCATTAGGTCATTTATGTTTCACTCTAAATTGGTTCTTTTGGTTAACAGCTCCTGTAATGTTTTATCATGGTTCTCAGCTTTTTTGCATTGGGTTAGAACATACTCCTTTAGCTCACTGAAGTTTGTTATTACCCACCTTCTGAAGTCTACTTCTGTCAGTTCATACATCTCAGCCTCAGCCCAGTTCTGTGCCCTTGCTGGAGAGCTGTTGTGATCATTTGGAGAAGAGGTACTCTTAGCCCAGTATTTAACCATTATATCAACTTTATAAAAAGATTCAATGGCTCTTTAATTTATAGAATTTCTTTTCTTCCTCAAATCTGGTTGTTAATTTAAAATAGTGTCATGCCTTTAACTTTTGGGTTTGTTCCTTTACTTCTCTGGACTTTAAAAAACACTTATTTTAAAGGCTCTTTCAAATTATTCTATATTCACCACTTTTAAGTGTGAATTCTTTCATTTACTGCATTGTCTGTCTTTTTTACTGGTGGATTTCCTCTTGTTCTTCTAAATCGTATGTATGGATTCTTCAGCGGGAATTTTCTTCTTTGGGAGTCCAAGAGGTCATTATGGTGATTGTTTTTATATGAGTTTCTTAATGTGGATTTTCATACTTTATGAGTAGTGAAAAGAGGGCTCCACATCTGCACATAGAGCAAATTTGGTGTTTTGAATTCTCAAGATTCACTTTTCACCAAAAGCTTAGAAAATTATGTTATAGTAGGTAGCTAGTCAGACATGAGCAGGGCAGGAGAGGGCCATCCAATCCCAAGGAATATCAGGCAACCATCAGGTGATGGTCAGGCATTATTACACTGTTTCTCTAAAATAATAATTGACGCTGCCAGCACCAGGGAAACACAGTCTCCCAATAGATAGAAAAACCTGACGCTGGTGATCAGCAGCTTACTGATAATACCTCTGGACTTGGGTAATGGGCTCATGTATGTGCACTAAGAGGCAAAATGGTGGAGTTGAACTGGTATGTAACCTTAAAGAAACACTTGACTGATAAGGGAAGAATGCCTCAAGTGAGCATGCATACAACTCCAGTAAACACACTGTGCATGTTCCCCTCCCAAGTGCTAGCAGGCCATTGTGCATGCGGACTGTCCATCCCAAGGGAAAAATCGGGGGGGAAGGGATTCAAAACCCCAGAATTATGCCAACATATACAACCCTATGTCAAAGGTCAAATGGTGCACTTGATCACTCAAGTCACCCGCTTGGCCCTCTTCCAAGTGTACCTTGAGCATGGCTGGGTATTTAAATAATTATTTCTTATATTGAAGTAATCATTTTTACATTATTTCAGCTTTTCTTGTTTTCAGCAAGGGAGCAAGGTCTGAAGGTTGAGGTATGTCACTGTCACAAGAAATGGCTATATTGCTTCTGTAAGTGATGTGAAAAGAAAAATTTAGCACTGAATGGTTTACCAACACAAATCTGCATGTAGAAAAGAAATGGAACTGCATGTTAATTTTGACTCTAGATGTATTCTAAATAAGATTAAACACATAGTTTGAAAGAAGTCGTCACATATATGCTTAAGATGAAACTAAAGTACCAGTTGAATTGATATAGAAAAATAATTGTACCATAACAGAAAGAGGTTGTCATTTTACTTAATTAAATGCATTTATTCATATGATTAATGTTGGGTCATTTAGAAACCATTGTAAATTAGATATCAAATTATTATTAAAAATGCTTTAAATCTGGCTTGGCAAGGTGAGTCACATCTGTAATCCCAGCACTTTGGGAGCCTGAGGGGAGGTGGATCACCTGAGGTCAGGAGTTCGAGACCAGCCTGGCCAAAATGGTGAAACCCTATCTCTACTAAAAATACAAAAATTAGCTGGATTTGGTGGTAGGCACCTGTAATCTCAATTACTTGGGAGGCGGAGGCAGAGAATCACTTGAACCTGGGACAGGGAATTTGCGGTGAGCTGAGATCATGCCACTGCACTCCAGTCTGGGTGACAAGAGCAAGGCTCCATCTTAAAAAAAAAAAAAAAAAAAGCCACACACACACCAAAAAAACCCAAAGATTTTAAATCTTATTTAAAGTTTGATCAAATTTTAGTGGAGTACTTTCTACTTTATGGCAACTTAAAACATTGAGAAAAATTTGTCTAACATGAAATTAACAATTTTAAAGAATAAAATTTAGTGGTATTTAGTGTATTTACAAGAATCACCTCTATAGTTCCAAAACATTTTCATCACTTGCAAAGGAGACATTGTTTCTTTTGCAGTCACTCCTCTTTCTCTCCTCAACCAGCCACTGGAAACCATTAATATACTTTCTGTTTCTATGGATTTACCTATTCAAGATATGTCATGTGACCTTTCGTGGCTGACTTTTTTTACTTAACAATGTTTCATCCATGTTGTAGTAGTATGTATTGATACCATTCCTTTTTTTTTTTTTTTTTTTTTGAGACGGAGTCTCTCTCTGTCGCCCAGGCTGGAGTGCAGTTGCGCGATCTTGGCTCACTGCAAGCTCCGCCTCCTCCCGGGTTCATGCCATTCTCCTGCCTCAGCTTCCCGAGTAGTTGGGACTACAGGAGCACACCACCACGCCCAGCTAATTTTTGTATTTTTAGTAGAAGCAGGGTTTTACCATGTTGGCCAGGATAGTCTCCATCTCTTGACCTCGTGATCCACCCGCCTGGGTCTCCCAAAGTGCTGAGATTACAGGCCTGAGCCACTGCGCCCGGCTGATACTTCATTCCTTTTTATGATGGAATCATTTCCCATTGTAGGTATACCACATTTGTTTATCCATTCATCCATTGATGTACCTTTGGGTTGTATTCATCTTTTGGCTATTGCTAATAATGCTTTTTATGTTAAATTTTATAAAGTGATGGCAATAATTCAATGGCAACATAATTGTGATTTAACCCTAAGGGATAAGTTAATAGCATAGTACATTATCATGGCAAAGCAATCAGTGTGAAGCCATTTCATATTTCTTATTGAACTATATAGATCCTGAATTGATTGAGCAACAGTAGAGTCATTGATCTCTGAACATCTCCAAACTTCTCTATGTTTTAGAAATAGAACTATTTCATTGCTGTAGCATTGCTCTCCAACAAGCAACACGTGGCTTAAAGGAATTCTTTCTCTCAATGATAAGAATTTGTTTCTGGATAATGAAATCAGGACCCATAGAAGCAAGAGGGAGTGCCAAGGAAACAAGTTCTCTGCTGGCTGAGCTGGTTGGTCTCCGCACAGGGTGCTCATTTCACTTGTTACATTAAAGTCTGATTCTTCCGTGACCAAGACATTGACTCTGCCATTAAGAGATTGACTCTTGAGAACAATTGAGATGGCACCAAAAGCCAATAGACCATGCTGGTGTGAGGTTTTAAAATTTAAAAATGAGGTCTTGTTGTTGTTAGACTGTGCTGGGAACAACTCAGTGAAACCTGATTGTGCCTTGTCACATGGAAAGAGCAAAATGGCAGCCCAGTCCACACAAAGGAACCAGTTGGGCAATTTTGAATCCAAGGTTTTTGCTGTCATACCTGGCTGCCAGAAATCTCACAGGGTTAATTTTCTCAGTATTGGGAAAACTTGGCAGGCAATGACGTAACGATAGAATATCTACTTTTCTTTCTCTACTCCCAACTCACTGCAGGAGAAAAAATATGAGTCAATGTGAAAAGCACATTTTCATACTCAAAGACTTTCCTATTATTAAAAGTCTTGTGAGGGTGATACATCACAATACTTCACAATTCTGTTGAATCAAGAATTATCAGTTTAGATCAGCTACTCCTTAGCTGTGTGTCCTTTTCCAATTAAAATTGCATCCGACTGAGTAGGACTAAGGCTTCCAATATTTAATTTATTGATAAAAACCAACAAAATCTGACTATGATTTAATCTCAGTTAATAAGTTAGTCTAATTTTGCCTGACGTGCTTATGTACTTTTAATGACCATAAGCAATGACTTGTTATTTGGGAGCTGAAGTTGATGAGGCAGATATTTGCTAAGTTCTTAATGACTATTAAAATCACATTATAACATTAATGTAACTTGTTTATTTCGTTACTTCTTGGCGTGGATGTTAAGTTAATTTTGTTAACTATCTTCTAAGAGAAACTATGCTGATACATGTAAAGTTCCTAATGATTCATTTACTGTAATTGTTTCATATAAATTTATTTTGAAACACTTCCCATTTTTATAGGCAATAGTAAACACATTTCTCCCAGCCAGGAGAGGTAGCAGTAATGATTTCTTGAGAACAAAAATCAGCCTTTTGTGAAACACAACATTTTTTCATGTAAGGACTTCCCTTTCAGTAAATTGTATTAGGATTGTCAAGAGCAAACATTACTGGAAGTACATTAATAAAGCATGTCATTTACAACTCCAGTTGAATTTTAATTGAGTTCTGCAGGATTCCAGAAGGGAGGTAGTTGGTCAAACCATTGCCCCTTCTGCCCTTTATTCTACTAATGACGCTCTCATTCTTCACAAATAAGCCTTTATCTCACATAATCATTCAGGACAATTTTTTTGTACAATTACCCCAACCCACTTAATTAACTTCTGCATTGTAAAGCCAATTCTTCCAAAGTCATCTTTAGAAACTCTTTTAGGAGGTCTATAATTTGGTTTTGTGAATATATTAATAAAGTAATTTTTTTGGCTAGGCGCAATGTCTCATATCTATAATCCCAGCACTTTGGGAGGCCAAGGCAGGCGGATCATGAAGTTAAGAGATTGAGACCATCCTGGCCAACATGGTGAAACCCTGTCTCTACTGAAAATACAAAAATTAGCTGAGTATGGTGGCACGTGCCTGTAGTCCCAGCTACTGGGGAGGCTGAGACAAGAGAATCGCTTGAACCCGGGAGGCGGAGGTTACAATGAGCTGACATCGTGCCACCGTACTCCAGCCTGGTGACAGAGCTAGATTCTGTCTGGAAAAAAAAAAAAAGTAATTTTTTATTCTTTTCTGCCTTTGCTTTCATTGCTAAAGAAGGAAATGGTCAAGTGAGTGCATTAGATGGCTGAAGTTCTTAATGAATCTGCATTTATGAATAATACTTACTGAATTATTTTGTGCATGGTAATCTGGTAGACTAGTTCCTATTATCACCATAAAAGGTTTTCTACCCCCATAGCAAATCCCTAACTATAAGTCAGATTAAATTTACTTCAGAAGTTAGAAAAATAGTGCTCTATGTCTCTCTATAAAGGTAGTTTTCAAAAGCCTTATGTCTGTTACAGAACTTAAGGAAATGCAGATTCCAAAGAAAGTGAGTCATTACATCTAAGGTGTGGCCCAGGGATCTGTATTTTAAAAAAATAAGAATCTGTGGTAATTCTGATATAAGTGGTCCTTAAAACTTAATAAAATAAGCATCATGTTTAGAACTTCATGATTTTAATAGTGAATTGTTATCATGATGCAAATGCTTAAATATATTGTTTCTGACAAATTTCAATATCATGTATTAAATCTGGTCATTTGATCCCGATCTTTTACAGAGTCAAAGTGTCTTTTAAAAATCAGTTGTTTTTTTTTTCTTAATCATTCAGCTAAGATACTAAAATTCTCAAGTTGCACTTCCCTCTGTTTAATTGAATAATTTTTTAAAAAAGCCAAAAAAAGAAATAAACCACCTTTCTAGATATAATAAAAATGAGTCATATCTGTTTAAAATTTAGGAAATGATACTGAAGAAAAGAAGAAAATCTTAATGTAGTTTGTAGGAAGAGAGGGGCATGTGAAAAGAAAACAAACCTAACCTTTCATTATGTATTAAATGAGAGTCTCCAATCCACAGTGCACATGTAACATCAAAGTTCTTAACTAAAATGGTTTCTTATTAGCATTTAAGTAAGATGTTTATCTGGTTCTATCACAGTCAGGGGCTGAAACCAAAGGAGCTTAATAAGCACCTCATCATGGAAGGTCAGGCATCTCACAGAGCATTAATTAGCAGATGGAACATCTTACTATCTGAAAAAGTTATGTCAAAGAAACTTTTTTTTTGGTTGTTGCCAGATTGCCCATGTGGGCAGAAGAGAGCCTTAAATATCTTGCAACTGAAGCAGAACTAAAAGAAAACAAATGCTTGGTTTTTTCCCCCCCACCAACCAATTCTCCAATACTCTGGACACCAACTGAAAAGTCCTACAATTTAATTCTGAAACTTACTACCTGGGGTCAGCAAAGACCCCACAGAATAAGGACCCAGGTCCACAAGACTGCTTCCCACTTTAGATGCCAATTTCAAGTGCCAGGTTTTCACCTGTACTTCTGACCAACCGGTTATAAATTGAGGGTTCCCATAATTCTCTCCTTAGATTCAACAGTTTGCTATAATGGCTTACAAACCTCAAAGAAACATTATAGTTTAATATAAAGTATATTACAAAGGATACAGATGAAGAGCCAGATAAAAAGGGACCTAGGGTGAGGTCTGAAAGGGTGCTGAGGGCAGGAGCTTCTGTTGCCATGGAGTTGGGGTGCACTGCACTCCCTGGCATGTGGATATGTTCACCAACCTGGAAATTCATCAAGTCTCATTGTTCGAATTTTATAGAGCTTAACCTCCAGCCCCTTCGTGGAGGCTGGTGGTTCTGGCTGAAATCCCAACCCTCTAATCACTTGGTCTTTCTGGTGACCAGTCCCATCGGGGGCTATCCAGGGACGCTACCCTAAGTCACGCATTAGCATAAACTCAGGTGTGATCAATGGGGACTTTTTATGAATAACAAAAGACACTCTTGTCACTAGGAAATTACAGGGGCTTAGAAGTTCTGTGCCAGGAACCGGACAAAATCAAATATATTTTTTATTATACCACAGTAACATGCATTTGTTTCCTACAATTTTTAGATATTTTCTGTGCTTACAGTTTCTCTGCTGTAGGAACTGAGTCATGATGGGAATGGTAACAAGAGAATCAAACCTTACTAGGAAAGTGAAACCAATTTAGAGGCAGCTAGTGTTTCTTGAAGCAGCTATATGCAGTAATTGCATTTATAAAGCATAAGGATAATATGTGGGTATTTATAGATGCATAGAGGCTTTAGGTTACAAACTACAAAAAACAGACTGGGGACTACAAGGAACGACTTTAAACTATCAGGGCTATTTTGAGTGTCTTTTATTTCTGAAGGCTTATTATAATAATCTGGCATCATTCTGTTTGATTTCTTTTTCTAGGTTCTTTTTGGTTGTGTCCTGGTTCCTAGCATAAAACCTGAAGGTTGGCTGAAAAATCACAGACATGAGGCTGATTGGTTGATAGAAGAAAAGGCACACAAACTTATTTAACATGTATGCACAGGAACCTTCAGAATGAAGACCCCACCCCCAATGAGGTACAGAAGCTTATACACCATCCTGAAGTTATAGAAAGAATGCGGGCTCAGAGTATGGTCAAAAATAGGTAGGTTACGTTGGTAAAGCAGGTGTTAGTGGCAAGACAAGTTGTGGGAGGGAGAAAGGAAGAGGCCTGGCTAGCAAAGGTGTCCTTGTTACGTTGATGAAGACTCATAGATAGCAGCCCTCAGAGAGAATAGGTGGCGAATGTCTCTTTTCAGACCTTTAAAGATGTCAGACTCTCAGTTTAATCTCTCTAAGATCTGGGAAAGTCTTAGAAAGGGAAGCCAAGGCTGCATTAATGGGCATTCTTTACAGATACAAATTTCCCCTACAAAGACAGCTTTGTAGGGCTACTTGTGTCTGTTGGCCCTGTGGCAGTCATTTCAAAATATGTCAGATAAATATATTTTGGGGTAAAATATTTTGATTTTCTTCAGTTGTTCAAGGTTGGCTTTGAGTGTTATTTGAGGAGCCCTGAAATCCCCCCTGTAATCAAAGCCATTTCTCAAGTGGCTGTTGAGAGCCCTGAAACCAGACATTTTTTTGTTTTTAAATTAAGAAGGTGCTTTGTATGGAGAGCCAGTCCAATGCAAATTTGCTACGTTAGGGTTGTAATAGACATGGGCAAGTGACCTATTACTTCAACACTCAGTCATCAATTATCAAATGAGTGACCTCTCATTGTTTCACAGATGTTTGCAGATAGAAGGTCCCTACTGATTCTGCTAATAGCTATTTGTTTTATATTAGACAAGCCACTTAACCTCTCTGGCTTTCATTTTTTCCACAAATAAAATAATTGCATTGGACTTAAAATTCCCTAGGATGCTTTTGACTCCAACAATCTATTGATCTTGGAATTTTAAATTTTTTACTTAATACATACTGTTGAATTTTCTAAACTTTTTTTCTTACCTTGATCTGAAATGCAAGTATTTGATGGCTTCAATTTAATAAATTCAATTCAAAGTAGGAGAATTTAGTGGCAAATGTACAATGCACAAGGAGCAATAAATAAATATCCCTACAACTCATCAGCATACGACAGAGTTTTTATATCAACTATGATCATTTTCTCCAAATTTTCAGGGACAGTCCTGATTTACAATATACTGTGTCATTGTTCATATAAACCGAGGGTCAAAAACTCATGTACTGGCCGGGCGC
Source organism: Rhinopithecus bieti (assembly GCF_001698545.2). NCBI lineage: Eukaryota > Metazoa > Chordata > Mammalia > Primates > Cercopithecidae > Rhinopithecus > Rhinopithecus bieti. The sequence goes on from NW_016809631.1 coordinate 1,957,011, forward strand.
GGTGGCTCAAGCCTGTAATCCCAGCACTTTGGGAGGCCGAGACGGGCGGATCACGAGGTCAGGAGATCGAGACCATCCTGGCTAACACGGCGAAACCCCGTCTCTACTAAAAATACAAAAAACTAGCCGGGCGAGGTGGCGGGCGCCTGTGGTCCCAGCTACTCAGGAGGCTGAGGCGGGAGAATGGCGTGAACCCGGGAGGCGGAGGTTGCAGTGAGCTGAGATCCGGCCACTGCACTCCAGCCTGGGTGACAGAGCAAGACTCCGTCTCAAAAAAAAAAAAAAAAAAAAAAAAAAAAAAAAAAAAAAAAAAAAAAAACTCATGTACTATAGGCCATATCCAGCTACCGTATGTGTTTTTATATTTCATAAGGTGTTTAAGATAATCAGTCATGAAATAGAGCACGTGATCTTCAGTTTACTACAATCCTGGCTGTCTCTATTGTTTTCCTAATTCTGTTTCATTTGTTTACATTACCTGCCCACATCTTGAAAACTTTTGAGTTTACAATCCATGTTAAACCTCATAAAAGCTGTATTTTCTGGATTAGCACTCTCCAACAGAACTTTCTGTGATGATGGAGACAATCTACATCTTTGCCGTTTGATATGGTAGCCACTAGCTACATGTGCTTTTGAGCACTTGAAATGTGTCTAGTGTGACTGAGGACTACATTATTAATGGTTCAAAATGTAAATGAATTTAAATAGCCACACGAAGAAAGAAAAAAAGAAAGAGACGGAAAGAGATAGAAGCCAGTACAGTGGACGATACAGCATCTAGACTGTCTTCTTAGGTTATCTCTTTCTGTACAACAAACCACCCAAATTTATTTTGCTCGCAGATTCAGCAGGTCAGAAATTCAGGGCAGAGCACAGATGACTCATTGGGGCCTTAGATAGGAAGTTTCAAATGATGGGGTAACTCAGACAGCTCAGGCTGGAATTATCTGGAAATTGCTTCACTTATGTCTAATGCCTGGACTGGGACAACTTGAAGGCTGGGTTCAGCCAGGACTGCTGAAGAGAGCACTTACATGTGGCCTTTCTTTATGGCATGCGCTTGCCGCATCATGGTACGTGGGTTCTGAAAGGTTCTGTTGTACATTCTGGATATGGCCTGTAGTACATACAGATGTGGAATGTTCCTAGAGAACCCGGGGAAGTTGCATGACCTATTCTGACTTAGCTTCAAGAGCTATGCTCTGTCACCCCTGTCTGCCTCATTCTATTGGTCACAAGCAAGCCACCATGGTCAGCCGCAATTTAATGAGGTTGGTATTAAACTCTACCTCTTGATATAAGAGTGATAAGGTCTCAACACATAAGAGCATGTGGGATGAGAGATATTGTGGTGGCCATCTCCAGAAAATACAGTCTGCCACAGTCTGACCTATGGCCATGGCAGTACACATCCTTCCCATATGTCAAACACATGCCTTCTTCCTCAAATGGAATGCATCTGCTTATTATGACATTAGCTCGAAGTCTAGGATCTTCTTATTTAAATCAGTTCAGGTGCAGATGTGGTTCTTTGGCAATGGTCCCTCTCTGAATCCAGTCCTTCCCCTTCTAAAGACCAATAACCTAAAGAAACAAGTTATCTGGCCCCTTTCCCCTTCTATGCACCCAAGATACAAGGCAGACCCAGTGACAGACTGATGGCAGTAGACACCCCCATTCAAAGAGGTAGGGGAGGAAGAGGCATGAGGAGCACAAGGACATTGCTGGTGTACAGAATACTGAAATTCAGCCATCATGTGTCCCCAGTTTCTTAATGCAGGCTTAGTACTGTTTCCTGGTAATGATTCTCTATGGCTTTTGGCTCCATCACTGGTCTCTTAGTTTTACCCTTTGAGTCATCCTTTTTTTTTCTATAAAAATCAAGCTATGTTTGCAGTTGAGAGTTGTTTTCTCAGCCTGATTCCTGTCCACAGCAGTTTGAAGGTACAAAGACTTCTTTTCCTTTTGTACTATCTGTGATCCTTTTGGCTTGAGTGGGCGGTGCTTATACCCATATACATTTCGTGGATTCTATGACTTTGTGAAAGTTCACTCCATTTGACAAAAACCACAACCACAATTTTCTTCAAGTCAGGGCCCTCTCTATCTTGGGATCGCTATGAAGCTGCTGGGGGGCAATACCCTTAAGAGTCCTAAATTATTGTTTAACAGGAAGGATTTTTCAGGAACATCTGTAAGCTCCTTAGATGGTCTTTATCTAGTTGAATCATGAGACACTTATGATCCGTTTCTGAGGTCTTAATAAGGATCCTACAGCCCAACCTGGATTTGATCTTTGCATTGAAGCCATTTCCTAATTTGAGAATATTTTGCTATCTAGATTGAGGATCTGGTATTGAGAATCAGTTTTATTATTGACTCCAGCAAATCCTACTTCCTTTATGTACCTCTAAATTCTTCTCAAAGATGGAATAATTCCTTGTTAACACTTCTCCTTTTTTGTATCTTATTATATCCAGGGAAGATATACCAGTTGATATTTTGTCTGGAAATCTTAAACAGATCCATCAATTCATTAAGTAATTTCTGTATTACTCTACGTGACAGTCCCGCTAAACTTTCCACCATTACATAACAAAGATCCCCTTTTCTTCAACTTCCAAAACATTTTTCTCACTTTCCTTGAACCTCTTATAGATAGTTTCCTTGAAGCCTAGCAGGCTTTCATTTCCTGTCCAATCCCCAAACCGGTGAATGATACATGCTTTAGTGACACGAAGTAACAACCATCTTTAAATGCCCATAGGTTCTATAGATCAGGAAATTGTATATAAGCATGGCTGGCCTCTGCTCCACCATGTCTGGGGCCTTAGCCAGGCTGACTAAAATGGCTGAAGACTGAAATAATTTAGAGGTTTCTGTGTTCACATGTTTTAGTGGCTGGAATAAGATGACTTGAAGGCTGAGTTCACCTGAGTCTTTTATCTGAAGTACCAAATATTGGTACTTCATGTGTCTTGGGTTTTTCATAACATGATGGCTGGATTCTGAGAGGATCTGTCTGGGGAGGGATCATCAAGAGAGCTAATGCTATAAGAGAAATTGGGTAGACGGAAGCCATGAGTGCTTTTTATATATAGCTTCAAAAGTCACACAGCATTGCTTACATTGCATTTTATTGATTACTAGAGCTAGTAAGGTCAGTTCAGATTCAAAGAAAGAGAATTAAACTTTACTTTGTGATAGGGGAATGGCAAGGCCATATTGCAGAACAGCATATAAGATGGGAAATGTTGGTGGAAACATCCTTGGAAAGAAAATACAATCTTTCACACTTGTGTAAAAATCATTTTGATGTAGGGAACTTAGAAATTTCTGAAGACTTTTGTCACAACAATTTCTCGTTATAATAGTAAGTGCTTTGGATGTAGGGCTTTGAGTTGTTGTAGTTCAGATAGTTGTATGAAGAAGCCTATCAACCAGGCCCGGTGGATGGCTCATGCCTGTAATCCCAGCACTTTGGGAGGCTGAGGCAGGCAGATCATTTGAGGTCAGGAGTTCAAGACCAGCCTGGTCAACATGGTGAAACTCCGTCTCTACTAAAAATACAAAAATTAGCCAGGCGTAGTGGTGCATACCTGTAGTCCCGACTACTTGGGAGCCTGAGGCAGGAGAATCACTTGAACCTGGGAGGTGGAGGCTGTAGTGAGCCAAGATTGCACCACTCCAATCTGGGTAACAGAGCGAGACTCTGTCAAAAAAAAAAAAAAAAAAAAAAGACCTACCAACCAACCAAAAACTACCAGGGGTTCACTGACAACCAAAAAATGCTAGGCTTATTTAGCTTACTACAGCATAGAAGAGACATATGAGAGGACCTATTAGGTATTTTGGTAAGGAGTTGGTGGGGGGTAGGTCTTGTAGAATTTGTGCTTGTACTGGCTAGTTGTAAGGAGGGATGAAGGAAAGTGGAGTCTAGTTCTGGATAAGCTGCTGTCAGGAAGTGAAAGAGCATCAAGGTAGATTTTATCTGGAGGTGGAGAGATTCAAGTGGGTTTCACTATTCATTGGTAAAGAAACAGTAGTCACTTGTGTGAGCCAGCACAAAGGGAAGTTCAGATATTTTTGTATTTGTGGAGCATCCTTGTCTCTGTCTTGTGTTATCTCACAGTGCAGCCTTGGTTTGCTCAATTAGTGTTCATACTGAACAAAAGTTGGTTAGTTTTCTTGAAGACATTAAGGCCTACCCGTCAGGTGCTGGGGCTATTTTTCACCCTCTCACAACTAAAAGTCATCTTTGCCTTTTCATATGAATAGGCTTAGGTATAAATAAAGCAGTTAGAAATGAATCCCTAATTGTAGTTAATTCCCCTTGGTGAAGATGAACCAAGAAGCAATGGGGTCACTTTCTGCCATTATCCATTGTACAACCAATAGATTAAATGGTTTTCCCCTTTCTGAGCCTGGGTGTTGAGTGCTTACTTTCTCTTTGGTTTCTTTTGTGCCAATTAAAGAAGGAGAAAAATGAAACTTTCTGTTGCTGAAAGTGTTATTTTTTTTTGGGAAGCTGAAATCTGGTATAGAATTTTAGGATGTGGTAAGATCCCACAGGAAGTCCAAGACTACTGCCATCTGCTTGGTCCTTTAGAAACTTAAAATCTCAGAAAGTATGACATTTAGAAAAAAACAGAACTATATCTTCGGAAGTATGACATATAGAAAACCTTCCTAGGTATATGGGAGGCTTGCTTGCCCTCTCAGGACGTGGCCTATAAACCTCAGACTTCCACTTTTTTTCCCCTCTCATAATTGCAGTTGGAACATTTGAGATACCACCCAAGCACTAGGAGCTCATCTAAAATATTATTTATCAATTAAAAATAAAAATGACTTATAAGTCCTCAAAGAAAAATACTTGTTCATCACACCACAGAGCTAGTATCAGATCCTCCTTTGAACGTTGAGCTGATTTGAAATTGAACAAGGCCAGACTGATGTAGCAGTCCCTGATCTGAATGTGTCTTTCAGACACGAACAAATTCCTAAGAACCTAAGAGCAGAAATGTGCTAACATGAATCCACTTTCTTGTGAGAATATAAGTTGTCATTCCTAACGCTGCCTGAAAACAAAGTCCTTCCTAGTCCTTATTTCTCAGTGCAGGGCTGGCCCTGTCTGGATGGAAAAAGCAGCGATGGGAAGGAAGGAAATTGATGCTTCCCTACCCACCTTAGCACTTGCAAATTTCACAATCCTGGTACCAGCCTTCTTAGGTCTTCTTTCATGTATGTCATGTTTTAACCTGTGGGACCCATGCCTGTTGCTTATTTTAGGTTCTCTTGCTCTAACTATGTAGTTCAAATTCTAGGATACCTGGCATCTCATTTTCCTTTGATGTGTAAATTAATTTTCCCTTTTTGATCACATACAATGTATACAGAATTGAATGAAAGAAGAAAGAGGGAGGGAGGCTCTATAGAAGAATTGTTTTCTTCCCAGATATTTTTTGCACAGTTGCACAATTTACCAGAAAGCTGAGTGCTTCTTGCAAGGGCAAAAAATACTGGGGGAAAACTGAGAGGAGAGGGAAAGGGAAGGCAGAAATCCTGGAAAGAGGCACCATATTGCACCAAAGGAGAAAAAGTCATCCAAAGATGTGCAGAAGACCATGAAGGTAGAAATGGGAGCTGGGATGAGGCTCTGACTATAACTTCTCCTTGCTGCCCTCTCTGTAGAATACTCACTTAATTTTCACACACAGTGTACCACTAGTCTGGCAGAGCCTCATTTCTAGGCTATGCATATGGCTTGGAGGTAGGGAAACACCATGAGGGGCAGGGTGGATGGGGTGAGTCAGTTGTTGACCTTGTCACAGTAAGTATCCTTCCTTGTAAAGAATCTGAAGACTCATTCTAGTAAAAGCCTTGTTAAACATGATGACCAGATTCTGCAGAGTAACATCTTATTGCCAGAGTTTAGCTTCAGAAAGTTACACACAGGTCTATGGTAATGGCATTCTAAAAATGCCTCCTTCCTGCCCCCCTGCCCCCACCCCCACCCAAATCCCTGTCCTTTGGCTATTCAATCACACACTACTCTAGGTGCTGCAGTGAAGTGATTTTACAGATGTAATTACAATCCCAAATTATTTGGCTTCAAAGTAGGAAGATTATTCAGATGGGCCTGATCTAATCACATAGGTTCATGAAAAGAAGAGAAAGTGAGAGAGATTCAAAGGCCAAGAAAGAGCTGACTTCTTGCTGCTGGCTTTGAAGATGGAAGGGGCCATATGAAGAGGACTGTAGGCAGCCTCTGGAAGTTGAATGTGGCTCCCATTTGACAAACAATGAGGAAACAGAGATTCAGTCCTTTAATGCAAGGGACTGACTTCTATTAAGAGCAGGAATGAACTTGGAAGTGGATTCATCTCCAGAGTTTCCAGAAAGGAACACAGCCCTTTGTGAGACCCTAAGCAGAGAATCTAACCATATTGTTCTGACCTACAGAACTGTGAGCTTATATATTTTGTTGCTTTAAGGTATTATATTTGTAGTAATTTTTTTTTACAACAACAGCAAATGAATACAAGTCCTATTTGCAGGGAGTTTTTAGTAATGCTCAGGAAAATGACAAAAAGGCAGAGTTGAGTAAAGCAGACTTTTCTTTAAAAGAATGTATTATTCTTGTTATCAAAGGTCTAAATTTAATATTTAGTACCAATGAAAAGTCTCCAATGTGAAAACAAATGTGGAAAACTCAATTTCTCTATAAAACAGGCTGAATTACATGTCAGCACTGCTGTATCTATCTTCTTGGGGCAACAGGAATATTAAATGTGTTCTTCAAACAGATTGTTAGCAATTCTTTTTAAAAATTCACATAGAGAAATTACAGTTGAATGGAATGGTTCAGAGCACAGGTGAACTTGGATTGATACCATCTCATAGGAATGTTGTGAGAATTAAATGGCATAAGTTCTAAATAAATGTCGGCTATCATCATCTTAGGTCTCTATACCAAAGGGAATGCAAGTGTTTTAGGAAAATTTTTTACTTAAAATCAGAAGAGAACTTCTTTTCAGGTCCTTAATTAAATATTAGTCCTTTCTGTAAATTGGCACTCTAGGGTGGACATCAGTAAAAAGAGTTTTAATGTATTATTGTTAGTAATTACACATAAACGAAACTGTTTTTTCAGTTCTTGAATTGTGTGGTTTCTGTCTTTGAACTCTTTCTAAAGGCCAAACTTATTCCCATTTTTTTCTCCCTTTACCTCCAGTCTTGGTTTTGTTTGTATAACTTGGTCACTGCTTCCTTGCAGACAGGGATGACCTGACTCCCTGTTTTATGTAACATCAGCTACAACTTTCCATTCTTTATTTAGTGCACCAAATGCAGGCTTTCTCTCTTTCTTAATAGATTATTACAAGGAAGCAAAAATCCAAAAGTTCTCCTGATATAATACAAGATGTAAAAGATATTGAAGATTTTCTCATTATTTCATTTCCTTCTTTTTGACTTACATGCATTGTCTCTTAGGAAAATACCATCTTAATCCTTGTGGTACTGTGTACTTTTGGTGATGGTTTATTAAGAACATCTATTTTCCAGATGAAGGGAGGATTGCCATATACAAAATGTTCTGATAATTGAGGCAGGAGAGCCCAAGAACTCCTTGAACATCAAGAAAAGTCAACTCCAAAGTGGATTAGCTTTGACTTTGGTTTTTCAAGTATTTGCTCAAATTCTGCTAGTTTCCAGTTTGCTTTTGTAGCCGAAAGTAAAACTGTCCTTATAAACTTTGTAAAATTAATTAGGAAAAAAGGGAGGAGAAGAAACAAAATAAACCAGACTTGCAGCACATTCAGCATTAATCATTAGGTCAGCTTGCTTTCTGACCCGTTCTGTCATGGTTGTTTGTGGCCTGTTGCTTCAGAACCATGCAAACTCTGTCGTAAGATTATAGTTCCCCTTAACAGCTCTGTAGATAACAATTTGAACATCATGAAATGTTGTTTTCCATTTGAGATATTCTTTCAGATCCTGCATACCAGTGAAACTACTGACACCAGTTACTATGAAGGACTCCATGAGGAGCTGATTCAACAAAGAATGAAATTTCCACATCCTGATGCATTCCTCCTCCTTACCCCCTGCTCCAACCAATTAACAACCCCAATTTTTCAGCCCCTCACCCTCCGTAATCCTCCTAAAATCCACAGCCCTAAATTGTGGTTAAGGAAATTGGATTTGATGGTCTCCTTCCATCTCCTCATTTGGCACCTTGCAATCATTAAACTCTTTCTCTGCTGCAATCCTTGCTGTCTCACTGTATTGGACTGTTACTGCACAGTGAGTATACAAATCTGTTGGTCCTATAACAAAAGTTTACATTATACTCACCAGAGGGCATTATTGATTACTGTCCAGTGTATGTTCAATTTGGATGTGAGCCTTCTATACTTCTATAGTGTGTATTATCCACAGAATGCTAAGTTAAATACTCTTGAATTAACAGAGGAAGATAAAGATGAGGCCCTGCCTTCATTAGACAGTCAACAAATATGTATCAAGCACCATTTTTGTGCCCGGTACTGATACAGGCGCTGGGGGTAAAATGGTAGACAAGGCAGAAGTTGCTCCTTCCTTATGGTAACAGTGGCAAGACAGTTATTAAACAGCAATGTGCAGTGTGAGGAATGTTGTGAAGAAAGTGTCCAGAGAGCCTTTAAGCATCTTATGTTCTGTGAAAGAACAAGAGCATGTAAAGCAGGATTATAATTGTTAATTCAAAGACTGATTTTTGCCAGAAGGTATGCATTGTTGAGTCTATGGTGTTTGCCCATACAGGGTTTTAAATTTGATTTAGTTGTTATTGGCTTTCTAAAATGCAAAAATAATGTAATAATCCAGATTTATAGTTCTTTAATAACTGGAATTTCTAGCAGTGTTGAGCCTCCTTTCCCACATGTCAGTAAATAATTGTTAGAGCTGAGTAGTGTCCTGCTATGGTTTGGCTCTGTATTTGCACCCACATCTCATCTCGAATTGTAATACTCATGTGTCAAAGGAGGGACCTGGTAGGAGGTGATTGGATCATAGGAGTGGTTTCCCCCATGCTATTCTTGTGATAGTGAGTTCTCATGGGATCTGATGGTTTTATAAGGAGCAGTTTCCCCTGCTCCTCTCTCTCCTGCCACTTTGTGAAGAAGGTGCTTGTCTCCCCTTTGCCTTCTACTGTTACTGTAAGTTTCCTGAGGCCTTCCCAACCATGTGGAACTGTCAATTAAATCTCTTTCCTTTATAAATTATCTAGTCTCAGACAGTTCTTTATAGCAGTGTGAGAATGGACCAATATATACTTTATAGAAGTTTCTTGCATTTTTTATTCTGTCACAATCCCTGAGAATTCCTACTGCATCTCTGATACTGAAGCTGAAGGTCATGCGCTTTCACAATTTGGTGGTGTATTTTACTCATTTACGTTACTGGCAGAGCTCCTGCAGGTGTTTGAGTCTGTGAACCCTGACTGCCACAGGAAAAGTTTATTGTGTATATACAGTGAGGTTTAATAGAACAGAAATACCTGGGAATCAATAGAGTAAACAAAGTATTTTGTAGAAATGAGTTTCACTTTGGATGATTTCACAGAAGTGGTGATGCTTAAAAGCATTTCAAATGAGGCTTTGCCTGATTTCTTAAGATGAGAGGATAAACTATTTTTTTGTGAAAGGATTATTTGTTCAAAGCCTTAGAATTGCCAATTGAATATGTCACATTTATTTTAACCAGAGGGGCTTTTAAAACACATATATCCAGTCATTACTTCCCGAGATTTTTTTTTCCTTTTTTTTTTTTGAGACAGGGTCTTGCTCTGTCACCCAGGCTGGAGTGCAGTGGTAGGAGCACGGCTTTGACCTCCTGGGCTCAAGCAACCCTGCCAGCTCAGCCTCCCAAATAGCTGGGACCACATACCACCATGCCTGGCTAATTTTTGTATTTTTTATAGAGATAGGATTTCTCCATGTTGCCCATGCTGGTCCCGAACTTCTGGGCTCAAGCAGTCTGCCTGTTTTGGCTGTACCAAGTGCTAAAGTTACAGGTATAAAAATGGCCACCACGCACAGCCATTTTTTTCTTTCTTGAGACATTGATTCATAGTCTGGAATGAGGATACAAAATGAGTGGTTGGCAAAAGTACTCTAGGTGGTTCCCATAAGTACCTTCTCCCTGGACTCCTGCTTTGAAAACTACTAAGCTAGAGCATACTAGATGGTCAAGGTAAATGGAGGAAGAGTAGGACTTTGAAAATCATGATTTAGGGTTTATATTTGATTTGAAATAACAACCAGAATTAAAAAATAAGATAAAAACAGCAATAACAGCAACAACAGCAGTTACTGTGTGACAGGCATTGTTCTAAACACTCTTCATGTAAGAAACTCATTTAATCTTTGCAATAAACCTAAAATAGGTATCATTCCCAGAGATGCTGAGTAAATTGCTCAGGTCACAAAGCTGAGATAGGATTCAACTGAAGAAGTCTGGCTCCAGAGCTCATTTTCTTAACCACTATCAGTGGTACCCAGTAGATGAATGAACTATAATGTGGTCTTCTGAAGACTGAACAAGCAGGAAGATAAGGGAGGGAGAAATCCAGATCTTCATAAGATGGCTTACAGTGAGGAAGACTTAGGAGGTAGAAAGATTTAGTGTGATTCTTTGGGTCAATTTTCACATTCTTATATCCTGGGATTTTACCGTAACTTTGTGGTATTTTGGCAATGATTTATGCAATTGTTCATTGTTTAATAAAGAAATGGGCATGATTTGTAGGTATACTTCCTGTGCCCATCATGGAAGGCCATTAATTGGCTTTAATTGCTCTTATGATGAATCATCTTAAGAAAATAAGACCTTTAGTTACTTCTGATTTTAACTGCTTACCCAAAATCCACTTTAAAAAGTCTATTAACTTAAAGAAAGCATTTTTCAATGGTCTTGCTGCAGTTTTAATGTTTGCTTCCTCCCCAGCCTTACATGCTGATATCCTAATCCCCAAGGTGATAATATTAGGTGGTGGGGCTTTGGGAGATGATTCAGTTATGGGGGCAGAGCCATCTTGAATGGGACTAGTGTGTGTCTTAGTTGCTTTCATGCTGCTGTAACAGAAGATCACAGACTGGACAATTTATAGAGAATAGAAATGTATTGGCTCATAGTTTTGGTGGCTGGGAAATTGCATATCAAGGCACCTGCAAGTTTGGTGATTCTAATTCCAAGATGGCTCCTTGAAGGCTATATCCTTGAGAGGGGAGGAAATCTTCCTCTTCACTTGGAGAAAGGTGGAAAGGCAAAGAGAGAGGTGGCAAGGAGGCCAGAACTCGCCCTTTTATAATGGGCATTAATCTCGCGTATGAAGGCATAGACCCCTGGCCTAATCACCTCGTCAAGGTCCCACCTCTTAACAATGATATAATGGAAATTAAATTTGAACATGAGTTTTGGGGGAGACAAGAATTTAAAGCACATCAGTGGGCTTATTAAAGAAGTTAGAACCTCATACAGTGGCTCACGCCTGTAATCCCAGCACTTTGGGAAGCCGAGGCGGGAAGATCGCTTGAAGCCAGGAGTTTGACACCAGCCTGGTCAACACAGTGAGACCTCTGTCTCTTGAAAAAACAAAAAAGCCCTGTGTGGTGCGGTGGTGTGGGCCTGTTGCCCTAGCTAAATGGGAGGATCATGAGGTGGTGTGCTGTGATTGTGTCACTGCCCTCCAGCCCAAGTGACAGAGCAAGAACTGTCTCTTTAAAAAAATGAATCTAGAGACAGACTCTTCTTGATGGTTCTGCCAGGTGAGGTTATAGTGAAAAGACTGCTCTGAACCAAGAAACAGACCCTCACCAGACACTAAATCACCAGGTTTTGTGTTAACACAGATAATGTTATTACGGTGGTAGCACTGATATCCACTTATGGATTAAAAAACTCTTGTTTTGCATTCATATTGAAGGGCCATGAAGTACAATGTTTAGTCTCTTGGGTTTACCAAACAAACCTATATTGGAATTCCAGGTCTGAAATTTACCTTGTGTGACCTTAGGCAAGTCATCTAACTCTTAAGCCTCTGTAAAATAAAGATTTAAAAGAATACAAAGTTACTATAAAACTTGAGTGAACTCGAGCTCTGCTAAGGGACAGACTGCCTCCTTGAGTGGGTCCCTTACCCCCGTGCCTCCTGTTGGGGAGACACCTCCCAGCAGGTGTCAACAGACACCTCATACAGGAGAGCTCCGGCTGGTATCTGGTGGGTGCCCCTCTGGGATGAAGCTTCCAGAGGAAGGAACAGGCAGAAATCTTTGCTGTTCTGCAGCCTCTGCTGGTGACACCCAGGCAAACAGGGTATGAAGTGGACTTCCAGCAAACTCCAGCAGAACTGCAGCAGAGGGGCCTGTTAGAAGGAAAACTAACAAACAGAAAGGAATAGCATCAACGTCAACAAAAAGGACTTCCATAAAGAAAACCCATCCAAAGGTCACCAACATGAAAGACAAAAGGTAGATAAATTCACAAAGATGAGGAAAAATCAGTGCAAAAAGGCTAAAATTCCAAAACCAGAAGGCCTCTTCTCCTCCAAAGGATCACAACTCATCGCCAGCAAGGGAACAAAACTGGACAGAGGATGAGTTTAACAAATTGATGGAAGTAGGCTTCAGAAGGTGGGTAATAACAAACTCCTCTAAGTGAAAGGAGCGTGTTCTAACCAATGCAAGGAAGCTAAGAACTTTGAAAAAAGGTTAGAGGAACTGCTAGTTAGAATAACCATTTAGAGAAGGACATAAATGACCTAATGGAGCTGAAAATCACAGCACAAGAACTTCGTGAAGCATGTACAAGTATGAATAGCCAAATTGATCAAGCAGAAGAAAGGATATCACAGATTGAAAATAAACTTAAGGAAATAAAGTGAGAAGACAAGATTAGAGATAAAAGAATGAAAAGAAATGAACAAAGCCTCCAAAAAACACGGGACTATGTGAAAAGACCAAACCTATGTTTGATTGGTGTACCTGGAAGTGACAGGGAGAATGGAACCAAGTCGGACAACACTCTTCAGGATATTATCCAGGAGAACTTCCCTAACTTAGCAAGACCGGCCAACATTCAAATTCAGTGAATACAGAGAACACCACAAAGATACTCCTCAAGAAGAGCAATTCCAAGGCACATAATTGTCAGATTCACCAAGGTTGAAATGAAGGAAAAAAATATTAAGGGCAGCCAGAGAGAAAGGTCAGGTTACCCACAAAGGGAAACCTATCAGACTAACAGCAGATCTCTCTGCAGAAACGCTACAAGCCAGAAGAGAGTGAGGGCCAATATTCGACATTCTTAAAGGAAAGAATTTTCAGCCCAGAATTTCATATCCAGTCAAATTAAGCTTCATAAGTGAAAGAGAAATAAAATCCTTTACAGAAAAGCAAATGCTGAGAGATTTTGTCACCAGCAGGTCTGCCTTACAAGACTTCCTGAAGGAAGCACTAAACATGGAAAAGAAAAACCAGTACCAGCCACCGCAAAAACATATCAAATTGTAAAGACCTTCGACAATATGAAGAAACTGCATCAACTAACAGGCAAAATAACCAGGTAGCATCATAATGACAGGATCAGATTCCCACATAAAAATATTAACCTTAAATGTAAATGGGCTAAATGCCCCAATTAAAGACACAGACTGGCAAACTGGATAAAGAGTCAAGACCCATCAGTGTGCTGTATTCGGGAGACCCATCTCACATGCAAAGACACATATAGGCTCAAAATAAGGGAATAGAGGAATATTTACCAACCAAATGGAAAGCAAAGAAAGAAAAAGCAGGGGCTGCAATCCTAGTCTCTGATAAAACAGACTTTAAGCTAACAAAGATCAAGAGACAAAGAAAGGCATTACATAATGGTAAAGGGATCAATGCAACAAGAAGAGCTAACTCTCCTAAACATATATGCACCCAATACATGAGCACCCAGATTCATAAAGCAAGTTCTTAGAGACCTACAAAGAGACTTAGATTCCCACATAATAATAATGGGAGACTTTAATACCCCACTGTCAATATTAGACAGATCAATGGGACAGAACATTAACAAGGATATTCAGGACTTGAACTCAGCTCTGTATCAATCAGAACTCAAGGCATCCATGGAACTCTCCACCCCAAATCAACAGAATATACATTCTTCTCAGCACCACTTCACACTTATTCTAAATTTGACCACATAATTGGAAGTAAAACATTCCTCAGCAAACGTAAAAGAAGAGAAATGACAACAATCTGTCTCTCAGACCACAGTGCAATCAAATTAGAACTCAGGGTTAAGAAATTCACTCAAAACTGCACAACTACATGAAAACTGAACAACCTGCTCCTGAATGACTATTGGGTAAACAACCAAATTAAGACAGAAATAAATAAGTTATTTGAAACCAGTGAGAACAAAGACACAATGTACCAGAATCTCTGGGACACATTTAAAGTATGTTTAGAGGGAAATTTATAGCACTAAATGCCCACAAGAGAAAGCAGGAAAGATCTAAAATTGACACCCTAACATCACAATTAAAAGAACTAGAGAAGCAAGAGCAAACAAATTCAAAAGCTAGCAGAAGACAAGAAATAACTAAGATCAGAGCAGAACTGAAGGAGATAGAGACATGAAGAACCCTTCAAAAAAAATCAGTGAATCCAGGATCCGGTGTTTTGAAAAGATCAGCAAAATAGATAAACAGCTAGCCAGACTAATAAAGAAGAAAAGAGAGAAGAATCAAATAGATGCAATAAGAAATGATAAAGGGGATATCACCACTGAGCCCACAGAAATACAAACTACCATCAGAGAATACTATAAACACCTCTACGCAAATAAACCAGAAAATCTAGCAGAAATGGATAAATTCCTGGACACATACACCCTCTGAAGTTTAAACCAGGAAGAAGTCGAATCCCTGAATAGACCAATAACAAGTTCTGAAATCGAGGCAGTAATTAATAGCCTACCAACCAAAAATGTCCAGGACCAGATGGATTCACATCCAAATTCTACAAGAGGTACAAAGAGGAGCTGGTACCATTACTTCTGAAACTATTCCAATCAATAGAAAAAGAGGGAATCCTCCCTAACTCATTTTATGAGGCCAGCATAGTCCTGATACCAAAACCTGGCAGAGACACAACAAAAAAAGAAAATTTCAGGCCAACATCCCTGATGAACATCGATGTGAAAATCCTCTTTAAAATACTGGCAAACCGAATCCAACAGCACATCAAAAAGCTTATTCACCATGATCAAGTGGGCTTCATCCCTGGGATGCCAGGCTAGTACAGCATACGCAAATCAATAAACGTAATCCATCACATAAACAGAAGCAATGACAAAAATCACATGATTATCTTAATAGATGCAGAAAAGATCTTAGACAAAATTCAACACCCCTTCATGCTAAAAACTCTCAATAAACTCTATTGATGGAATGTATCTCAAAATAATAAGAGCTATTTATGACAAACCCACAGCCAACATCATACTGAATGGGCAAAAACTGGAAGCATTCCCTTTGAAAACCAGCACAAGACAAAGATGCCCTCTCTCACCACTCCTATTCAACATAGTATTGGAAGTGTTGGCCAGGGCAATCAGGCAAGAGAAGGAAATAAAGGTATTCAAATAGGAAGAGAGGAAGCCAGATTGTCTGCAGATGACATGATTGTATATTTAGAAAACTCCATGGTCTTAGCCTCAAATCTCCTTAAGCTGATAAGCAACTTTAGCAAGTCTCAGGATACAAAATCAATGTGCAAAAATCACAAGCATTCCTATACACGAAAAAATAGACAAACAGAGAGCCAAATCATGAGTGAACTCCCACTCACAATTGCTACAAAAATAATAAAATACCTAGCAATCCAACTTACAAGGGATGTGAAGGACCTCTTTGAGGAGAACAATAAATCACTGCTCAAGGAAATAAGAGAGAACACAAGCAAATGGACATTCCATGCTCACAGACAGGAAGAATCAATATCATGAAAATGTCCATACTGCCAAAAGTAATCTATAGATTCAGTGCTNCCTAAGACCTAGAACCATAAAACCATAGAAGAAAACCCAGTCAATACCATTTAGGACATAGGCATGGGCAAAAACTTCATGACTAAAACACCAAAACCAATGGCAACAAAAGCCAAAATTGACAAATGGGATCTAATTAAACTAAAGAGCTTCCACACAGCAAAATAAACTGTCATCAGAATGAACAGGAAACCTACAGAATGAGAGAAAATTTTTGCAATCTATCCATGTGACAAAGGGCTAATATCAAGAATTTACAGAGAACTTAAACAAATTTACAAGAAGAAAACAAGCCCATCAAAAAGTGGGCAAAGGAGATGAACAGACACTTCTCAAAAGAAGACATTTATGCGGTCAATAAGCATATGAAAAAAAGCTCATCATCACTGGTCATTAGAGAAATGGAGATCAAAACCACAATGAGATACTGTCTCACTTCAATTAGAATGTCGATCATTAAAAAGTTAGGAAACAATAGATGCTGGAGAGGATGTGGAGAAATAGAAATGCTTTTACACTGTTGGTGGGAGTGTAAATTAGTTCAACGATTGTGGAAGACATTGTGGCAATTCCACAACAATCTAGAACCAGAAATAACATTTGACCCAGCAATCCCATTACTGGGTATATACCAAAGGATTATAAACTATCTACTATAAAGACACATGCACACGTATGTTTATTGCGGTACAGTTCACAATAGCAAAGACTTGGAACCAACCCAAATGCCCATCGATGATAGACTAGATAAAGAAAATGTGGCACATATACCCCATGGAATACTATGCAGCCATAAAAAAGGATGAGTTCACGTCCTTTGCAGGAACATGGATGAGGCTGGAAACCATCTGTCATTCTCAGCAAACTAACAGAAGAACAGAAAACCAAACACTGCATGTTTTCACTCATAAGTGGGAGCTGAACAATGAGAACACATGGACTCAGGGAGGGAACATCAGGGTCTGTCGGGTAGGGGGCCTAGGGGACGGATAGCATTAGGAGAAATACCTAATGTAGATGACGGGTCGATGGGTGCAGCAAACCACCATGGCATGTGTTTACCTATGTCACAAACCTGCACGTTCTGCACACGTATCCCAGAACTTAAAGTATAATAAAAAAAAAAAATTGGAAAAAGTTCACAAAATTTTAAGTTCTGGGACATGGGTGCATGTATTTGCTGATAAAGTAATTTCTAGTTTTCACTTTGAAACATCTAATTAAATTTAAAAAGAGCAAATAGGAGATGTGAAAGTGGAGACTAAATCTGGTCAACATTTGTGAAATTTTTGAGAAATGGAATAGGTATTGGAGGAGAAGATGAGTGGGTGGAATTTTTTTTTGTTGATATTTTTGTATTTTTGTCCTTTTAAAGATGGGAAACATGAAAGCATCTCTGTGTTCTCTGGGAGTAACTCAGTGGAGAGGGAGAAATTCAAAATTCAAAATGCAGTAGAGAGGGGCATAACTATAGGAGAAAGACTTGAAACTGCAAGAGGGAGTGGGCCCTGGGGTATCAGAGTTGGAAAGGCCTTTGCCAGAAGCAGGGACCCTGCAGGCTCTGTAACAGTAGAGAGCCCTGGAGGGAAGGGGAAATGTGCAGCTGCAGGGATGTGGAGCTCCTAGCACTGGGGCTGGGACAAAGAGCAGGGGTAACAGCACTGCACTCGGGAAGCTTGGAGTCTGCCTTGAGGAGCTTCCCTTGCATGCTATTCTTTCTTCTGTCTGCCAAACAAGCTTCCCATTGCTCAAAACTCAAATCTTATTCTCTGTGAGTTTATGTAACGCCTAGCACACACCTCTGTTCAGGTAGTTTTGCACTAACTAAATTCATTTGTTCAAAAGTCTATTTCTCCCATTAGAGGTTAGTTCTTTGAGGGAAGAATCTATTGTTTTAGTCAGTACTTTTCTTCATTTCCTAGCAGTTTCAGACATATAGTATTTGCTTAGGAAATGCTGAAGAAATTAATAAAACATGTTCTCTTTAATAGGTAAATGTTCATTTTAAATCTTGCTAATATTATTACTTTTTAATTTTATTTTTCATAGTGAGCACAAAGGTTAATGTTGCCCAGAATTTTATGGATGATAAATTCTAATTTTTGTGATACAAATAAATAGATATTGTTAAAGTGTAGGGAGGAAGAGCAATAATAAAATATGCAAATCATATGCCATCAATTATATACCAAGTTAATACAAAAAATATGTCACACTAGTGTAAGTACATGTATTTAAGCTGAATTATCTGCTCAAAATTTTAGCTTTTATAATTTAAAATATTTTGCTTTTTTTAACATGAACTTTCTTCTTCATGCATTTATAAGTATTTATTTTCTTAAATGTTTCTTCAGACATCCAGTATAAAAATATATCACTTTAAGGAAGAGATTATTCATTATTGAATTTAAATTGATACATATTTCAGAGCTACCTATTAATGCCATAGTATTCATCTTTTTTGATGTCACACAGATTTATTTCCATGACTCAATGTAAAATTTATCAGTATTTTAATGCTACCCAATTTTGTCATAAAGATTTCTTTGTGAATGATTCTCTGTTTATTTATCAGCATCAGCACTCATTCTCAAAATATATGCAAGACTCAAATCTTTAGGAACAATGGGAAAATGAAACATACATTGTTCAGCAAGTGAAGGCGGAAAATCATAGACATTAATAGGAATTCTACAATGTTGTGTAGAATATGTTTATTATTGTTCTGTTAATATAGCAACCCTGGCTATTATCATTTAAAAAGCCTACTTACAAGGATGATCCTTGGCTGGCTTCTGGGAACTTGGATTTTGGGAGGGTTCCCATCACACTAACTGGCCAGAGTGACTCACTGTCTAAACCATGCAAACCATGTGGTTTATGCTGAACACCTGCTTTCCTCTGGGAGTCTGGAAATTTTGGTACATGTTAAGCAGTGGGTACTTGGATGACCAGCTGCAATAAATACCTTGGGCACCAAGTCTCTGATGAGCTTTCTTGGTAGACAACATTTCACACATATTGTCACAGTAATTGCTGGGGAATTCGGCACTCCACTAGGAGAAGACCCTTGGAAGCTTGCACCTGGTTTCCTCTGGACTTTGCCCTTTGTACATTTTCTCTTTTCTGATTTTGCTTTGTGTCCTCTGTAATAAATCATAGCCATAAGTATGGCCATTTGATTAACTGCATATTTTAGTTAGTAAAATCTAAAAATTTGGCCTTATTTAAGTTCTGATTCACCTTACTTGGTTATTGAGTACATGGTTATTGTGTAATAGATGTGACCTAGGAGTTGATTCAGCTACTCTTTGATGTATGTTAAGATAGAAATGGAAGTTTAAAACTCCAGCAATGCAAATTTCATCCCAATGAGTTTATACTCTTATCTTTAAACAAGTGGTGAATCTGGTTGAAATCTTTCAGGACTCATTTGGTGTATCAAATGTTTCACAGTCTATGAAAATTTGTTTGCAGTTTACTTTCATTGATTCTATCCAAGTTCTTCCTTAAACTGCTGTGTTCATTCATTCATTCATTCATTCATTCATTATTTTTCTCAACCAGAATTCACTGGACACCTCTTTGGACCAGGCACTGTGCTTGGCACTGGTGATTCATGGTGAACAAGACATAAAAAACTTGCCATCATATACCTCCCATCTAGTAGTGATGAAAGGTGTGTGATAGAAATGTGAATGTTACAGACTTTGAAAAAGGATCTGTGTTGTGATAGAGCTCAACCTAAAAAAACTGGAGAATTCCCAGAGGAGAGTTTATCATGACAGAGTGGTGATTATCCTCTCAGTGGGCTAAAGCCTGGCCCCTAAAATATATGTGTATTAAAACTGCTGTGAGTAGAAGCATCTGGATGACTAGGAAACTGTGCTATTAAGGGAGGTCAACACCTAAAGCATGGCCTTTTCCATTGATAATTAAGTCCAAATAAGATAAGAAAAATGATCTCAAAATCAGCAAAACAATGTGCTTTCTCCCTATAGTAAAATGTGTGGTTGTTTTCCTCTTGAAGAGAAAAGCAATCTACCTTTAAATTAACACTAGTTATGGTAGAACGAATAATACTGCCCCCTGCCTCTCCAAGATGTTCCTAATCCTATGAATATGTTACCTGTTATGACAAAAAGGACTTTGCAGCTGTAATTAAGGTAGCAGATGTTAAAATAGGGAGGTTATCCTGGATTATCTGTGTTGGACTTATATAGTCACATGAGCCTTTAGAAGCAGAAAACTCTCTTTGGTTGAGTCAGAGAGAGGAGAAGGAAGTCAGATTCCAAGTAGGTGAAGGATTTGATGCATCGTTGTTGCTGGTTTTGAGATGTAGGGAGGTTGTGTGTAAGGACTGGAGAGAGGGCAGTTCCCCACTGACAGTCAGCAAAGAAATGAGATCCTAAGTTCTACAAATGAACGGAATGAAAGGAGCTCAACTCTGTCAACAATATGAATGAGCTTAGAAGTGGAGTCTTCCCTGTGGCCTCTAGTAAGAAATGTAGCCTTGCTGACACCTTAATTTTAGGCCAGTGAGATGTGTGTTGGACTTCTACCCAGAGAACTGTGAGATAATAAGCGGATATTGTTTTAAGCTGTCAAGTTTTTGGTAATTTGTCATAGCTACAGTAAAAAAGTGATACATGAGTTCATTCCTTTATTTTAAACTTAGACAACCATTAACATTAGGTCTAAGGCATCTTTAATGTATGTATTTTGAGAAATACTAACAGCAGTCAATCAGATAGTTTCTGGTTTGGTTTGTAATATTTAATAATCCTCATATGTTTACTTACTGTTAAAATCAAATTAAAATGATACTTATCAAAAGTGATTTTTGTAGTTTGAATAAATTAAAATCCCCGATTAAATGTATATTTCATGTGTTTTCTGATAAAGGAAAAAATTCAGTTTTTTCAATTACCTTCTTCAAATAACATGTGAGGTCCCAAGTTCCCAGTATCTACTTGGCCCTGCTGCCGAGCAGCGGCTGGTCTCTTGAGTATCTGGGTGAACTCAGTGACACAAATGCACTGGGGTCAGCCTGGTGGCCCATTCTGAGTGGCCCCTGAGACATTCTCCTTTTTGCTAAGGACAGAGCATACTTACTTGTTATGAAACGAACACTGCAAGAGCAGGCAGGTAGCGCAAGTCTGTGTCTTGCACAAGAAATTTCAGGCAGTTGTTGTTGATGTCAAGGAAATAAATGTTTCATTTAATGCTGCCCTGGCTTCCAAATAAAAGAAGTCAGATCTTACCCTTGGAGAATAGAATTCTGTGCCTTATTTATCACCGAGAGCATGACAAGGGAAAGGATCATCTCTTTCCTCTTGAAATTTTCCAGCAAGAATTGTTTGCTATTCATAATGTGCTCAGAAATAGTTATCTTTTGATACAACAAGAAGAACATGAAATGTAGGAACTCAAGTTATTTTTAATTTTCCTTTATTATGTGGTAGCAGACAGAGATAATTGTAATGCTTGACATTGCATGTGGATAGGGTGTGTCAAGTGTCTCTTCTCCTACAGAAGAGGCAGAAGCTGTTCTTTGGGCTGGCACTTGAGGGAAAA
Organism: Rhinopithecus bieti; assembly: GCF_001698545.2. Classification (NCBI taxonomy): domain Eukaryota; kingdom Metazoa; phylum Chordata; class Mammalia; order Primates; family Cercopithecidae; genus Rhinopithecus; species Rhinopithecus bieti. The sequence goes on from NW_016809631.1 coordinate 1,978,680, forward strand.
CTTGAGGTTAAACACAAATTACAAGATGACTTTTCCTATTGACCTTGACCATGGTCTCTGTGTCTCCCGACCCCCCCAGCTATTCATTTTCTATACGAAGATTCAGATAAAAGAAGAATGGTATTTTCTAAATTAAGTAAAAAATAATTAATGAGAAATAATCTGAATTAAGCAATGTTAAATAAGCTTATTTGCTGCAAAGGTTTTTTCAGAGCCTTTAGATGCAGCTACTAATGCTAGTAAAATGATAATAATAATAACAAACATATTAAACACTAAGTATATGCCAGGCATTGTTCTAAGTGCTTTGCATGATTTAATGAATTTAATATTTACAACAAACCTATGTGGAAGTTACTGTTATTATCACACCATTTTACACATGTAGGAGCTAAAGTCCGACAAAGAAAGTCACTTGCCCAAGGTCATTCAGCTTGTGAGTTTGAGGATAGTATCAGTACATAGTATTTCTCAACCTTATTTGACTATAACTTTACTTCATTTCTTTTTGTTGTTGTTGTTGTTTTTTCCCTGTAGCATGTTATGGGATTAATGTTCCATGAGAAACAGTTTTGAAAATGTTGGAGTAGAGAGAATAAGATGCAAGAGAATTGAGAAGGGCGTTGAAGTACGATTTGTGATTTTTTAGTCGTATGAGATCAGCATTCTAGCAACCCCCAAAGATAGGGGAGTCCATCCTCATCTCAGTGATCAGATATACTATGTTCATGGCCAGGATTTAGCATTTTAAAATCTGTGATTTTCATCCCAGGTGGTGTCTTTCCATGTCTGGTAAGTAAGTTGAGTGTGTGCAGCGGGGTGATATTTGGAAGTAAATAAGGAAACAGAGGAAATTCTGACACATTGCCACATACCACTCAAAAAATAATCCCTAATTTTAGAAACATGTTACTTCACTTGATATACATCCTTGACCCCTGTGTCCAATGCCTAAACCTGCCCCTGAGCAGATTACAATGAATTTTAACAGACTGTATAAATTCTCTTTCTGTACCGAAAGGTCATTTTTCTGAAAGCATATGAATAGGAAATATATACATAGCCACAAAACATATGAAAAATGCTCATCCTTAACCAGAGGAATGGAAATAAGAACATAAATTAACATTTTTTTCCTATCTCACAAATTGGCACATTGAGCAGTTTATAAAAAATAGGATTGAAAAGATCCTTTTACACACTTTTAGTGGGAGTGCAAATTATTACAATATTTTTGGAAGTCTCTTTGGGAGTCTCAGATAAAAACAGTATAGATATATGTTATGACCCAGATATTCTTGAAATCTCTACCTCCAGAATGACCTTCCTCCATTCTTCCTTGTGCAAAACCATATTCCATACATATATACCACTTGGTAGATTGCAGTATCGTACTGTTAAATTACATTAATGTATTATTGTTGTATCATTTGCTCCCTCTGAGAAGATTATATATTGTCACTTTTTCCTAAGTGATTTGCTGTGCTTAGGATAAGTATATTTGCTACCTCATTAATGGTTGGGTTGGCCATGTGACTTGCTTTGGACAATGGAATATGAAAGTAACACATGCTAGGACAGAGAAGACACTTCAAGAGCATCATGTAGTCTCATTATTTTTATCTCTTCCTTCTACCAGCAGATTAAAATAAGGCTGCTACTTTAGCCTGGGTCTCTGGGTAAAGAAAGCATTGAACAAAACTGAAGCCAGCCCTCAGATATCACTTATGTGAGTGAGAAATAAATGTTGGATGAGCCATTGAGATTTTGCTCACCTGTTAACCCTAATGTTGTAACTCAGAATAAATGAACAGAAGCTTTTTCAACAAAGCCTTCATTCAATGTTCACCCTAGCATGTATATATACATATATATATATATATAAATTCTTTCCAAATCTATAAAAATTTACAGTCTATTATACAAGGCTTTTAAAGTGTGATTTTTTTTCTAATATTGATTTCCCATTATATTAAATATGCCATTGCTCCCCCAAGGTGTATAATAAATTCCCTGAAGCCCCATGCCATGTCTTATTTTTTATAATTATTTTCTCTGGTCCTGGAAATAGAGTAGGTACTGAATAAATAAACATTCTTCAGCAAATACACCTACAACTATTTGTTGAGGGTCCTAATATGTAAGCCATTCTTGCTTTTTTCAGTTGATAATAATGATAATTGAGAACTTTATTTCTGCCCAGGTTAGCAAGGAATGTTTATCCATTCCCTCAGAAAGAGTTAGCTGGTTCCAGAAAGATTTATGGGATGATTTGTTTACAGAGGCTCTTGTAATGACTGACTTCCTCTACATGACTTGTGTTTTCATCTGTGAAAACCTGAGGAAATTTAAAAAAAAATACTCAACTCAAAGAGGCCCCATTGTCACTGGATATAGAGAAGGATGTGGCTCTGAAATCTAGACAGCAACATGCTTGCTTATTTTTACAGTGAAGTAAAAAGGCAATTATTTGGTGTGTTTAGATTTTCTTTGCAGATAAATTACTTAATAGGGAATGTTTGTGTAAAGTGAAGAGTGCAGAGGCAAGAAGACAGAAAAATAATGATCAGTTCAAATTCTTCCTGAAACAACTCCTGTTTTCTCTGGGATATCAGTGGCTGGGCTGGTATGCTTGGCACAGGGTTTATAATTTCTTAAGAAGGAAGACATTATGCAATGCATTTAAGCTATCTACTCATCTGAGTTCCAGGCCGTGTTTCTTGATACAACAAGGTAAAACTGATTTTTTTCCTTCTCATCTTGAAAGAAACTCAGCTTGCTGAAACCTGTAAATGGCTTCCAGTGACTTCATATATGAGGCCCTCTGGCATATGGTGTGATTAGTCAGGATCCTAGTGAGGAAGGAGGGAAACCACCATTAACATTTTAAGTAAAGTTGAATGGCATTAATCTGAGAATAACGATTGTCTGGGCTAAATATTTCATACAAGGGGAAGCAGAGTAACATAGCTGTACATTTTCTATTTTTCTATTTTTGCTGAATAGCTATAACAAGTGCATTACATTACTATTGTTTTCTGTACTATAATCTCATAATATTTTGATCTTTAGATAAATGTTATTGAATCATTGCACAGTTAACCTTGTGAGGTGTTTTGAAGCTAACAGGCCAATGTAATGTGAATTGATAGGCGGCATTAAGTCAGGACTAAACAGTTATTACTATTAGGTGGTACATAAGGGCATTTTAATGTCTGGCAGGAGGATGAAGTGCTATTATTTCTCGAGGGAATGCATATAGGGTGAGGTTATATTCCTGATTCTACAATGGGCTATGCACAACAGTTGGAAAATTCCATCCTCTCTTCATGCTTTAGTTTATTTGTTGTCATAGGATTTTTACAATTCTATCAGGGAACTTTTTCACTCTTCAGAAGAAAATATCCAGAAAAATTCAGAGAATCTTACATTTGTAGAGTTGCAAATGACCCTAAGATTTCTGGTCCAACCATCTCTTTATTGGTGAATAAAATGGGCTCCAGAGTCATTAAATAACTTTTCTGAATTCACATTTGGTATTAAAGCTGTGATTAAAATATTAATATTAAGGACACACTTTAGGTAAAGAAAATTTGACAAAGAAAATAATAAAGAATTCAATTCAGACTGAAGGTTATCACTGAGAACTTTGTCGGGTGGGACCAGAAACCTGTTCACTGCAGTGGAAGGGCCACTCAGTGAGGAGCAGGGAAATGCTTCATGTTAGGGAGGGAAGCGCATTCATGAACACTGATGAAAACCTGAGAATAGATGCAGAACAGGGAGATGATCTAGTGTGCTGTTGACCACAGTCGTGTCATCCTGGAGGGATTTCTTATGTGATACGCTCTGTGGCTTAGTCCTTTGCACTCAGCTGCTCAATGTTCTGTGTAGTTGCCTCAAAGGAATCTATGTCTACTGGTGATGAGAAAACACAAATATGGATGTGAAGAACAGGATTAGGACCAAATACTATTTACCAAGATGTGAACCTTTAAAAAAAATTATTTCAGTAGTTTTGGGGAGCAGGTGGGGTTTGGCTACATGGATAAGTTCGATAGTGGTGATTTCTGAGATTTTGGTGCACCTATCACCAGAGCAGTGTATACTGTACCCAATATGTAGTCATTTATTCTTCAACCTCCTCCCATCCTTCCTCCCTTAGTCCCTAAAATCCATTGTATCATTCTTATGCCTGTGCGTCCTCATAGCTTAGCTCCCACTTATGAGAACACACAACATTTGGTTTTTCATTTCTGAGTTGCTTCACTTAGAATAATGACCTCCAGCTTCATCCAAGTTGCTGCAAAGGCCGTTATTTAATTCAGTTTTATAGCTGAGTAGTATTCCACGGGGTATGTATACCATATTTTCTTTATCTACTCATTGATTGATGGGCATTTATGTTGGTTTCATATTTTTGCAATTGCAAATTGGGCTGCTATAAACACGTGGGTGCATGTGTCTTTTTCATATAATGACTTCTTTTCCTTTGGGTAGATACCCAGTAGTGGGATTGCTGGATTGAATTGTAGTTCTACTTTTAGTTCTTTAAAGGATCTTCATACAGTTTTCCATAGTGGTTGTACTAGTTTACATTCCCACCAGCAGTGTAAAAGTGTTCCCTGTTCACCACAGCCATGTCAACACAAGATGTGAAATTTGAGCCTACAATAAGTAAAAATGAGAAGAGAGCTAAGAGAAATAACTAAAACAACCCCCCAGAATTTGCATAAGTTCAAGATTGGTGATGCTTAGCTTGACAGCATTTCAAGTGGCACACCCTTGGGTGTTTTAGTTGCCCACAAACTCACTGTAGTCCAATATTTTGTCACAATAATGCAATGTTAGGCTATTTTCATAGACATGTTAGATTTTTGTTCATATCAAAACATAGAACAGAACAATAGTATTCACTTGTGGTCAGACATTGCTAAAATTGTATCACTAAGCATGACCTTTGAAGGTAATAATGAAGAATTAAAGTGGTGGTTTCTAAACTTTCTCAGGTTGACTGACCCTTTTAAGGCTCCTTTATTCAGTTGGACCACTTTGAGTGCTGCATCCTTTCTCCTCAGAATATCATAACATTCACATACAGTTTCAGATAATTTAAAGGTGCAGGTCAAGAACTCAAAGTAGAGATGACCAATAGGAAGGCAATTAGGAAGATGAGGGCTGTGGAAACTATGTCATATGAAAATCAATTGAAGAAATTAGCAACGCTTAACTTGGAAAAGGAAAGCTCTCAGGGAGATGTTAAGAAGTCATTACCAGAGATCACCAACATCCATGTCTGTTTTTCCCAGTACTTGGAAGAGTGCATTTTTCCCCTTTGAAGCTGAGTAGTCCATGTGAGTGGTTCTGACCGATGGAACAGTACAGGAAGGAATGTGTGTCACTTCTGGGCTGGAGTATTTGATTCCTCATCTGATTTCTTCCATTCCCATCTTCTCCTGCTTGTTGATCAGGTTATATTCTCTGGTTGAAACAGCTAAAAGATGGTGATTCCTCCATCAGTCTAGGTCTTTCAGTGATCCGTGTGAAACACATTTTCTGTTAACTTGTGTTTTTACTGATCATCATTCATTCAGGGCGGAGGTAGGTGGGCACGGAATGTACTTACATTGCTTCATTCAGGGCGGAAATTGTGTGCCCCTAATGGCATCAAACACAATTCCCATTTGGGAAAGTGCTATATGTTTCTCTCTGCTCTTTTACAGAGAAAACTCCTATATGTTTCTCTGTATTCTTTTATATTATATTTTACAATATAAAAGCACTACACACATAATCTCTAAGAAAAGGAGCTTTATGTAGGGGATTTGCTGACATTATGTGTTTCTCTCAGTCTTTGAAGCTATGTGGTCTATCCTCTTGTAGGGCCATTTGGATTTTTGATGTCTTATTTAAGACTAGATAGCAATCATTGGCTGCTTCTCCATGAGAAAGAAAAATTATTTGCTACTGATTATTTCATGCCTCATGAAGGGAATTTCTCAAATAGTAAGACAAGACCTTGCTAAACATTACAACTGTCTGACAATTAATGATCTGGGAGTCTTGTAGGGGTTGGAATTCGTCAAATGCTGATTATACAGAAATGATTTGGGTGCTAGGTAACCTTTTAGTTCCCATCATGTACTAAGAGTCTATGGTTTTTTTCTCTAGATTTCCCCAGACCCATCTATTTTCTTCAAACATTTTAATAACCATTGTTAAAACTATCACAGAATATCTTTGTAATGCAAATACATAAATGTTTATGACAAATTCTAGAACATTATTCTAGAAATCATCTAAGACATTATTACTTTCTTTTATTGCCAAAGTCCAACTTACAGATGCAACAAATAGGCTCGTGGTTTGGTATATATGAAGTTGATAATGGAATTATTCATGAAAGTGCCAGGGAGTACATGATGAACAGTCTTTATTAAGGGACTCTGCACCAAATCTAGGCCCAGATACCATCTTTTTATCTTTTATGTCTAGACCAGTAACCCATGTTTCCTAATATTTAGAGGAGTGAATCCTTGTGAATTGCCTGATTTAGGAACACATCCTCCTTGTCCCCTCTCCCCATTACAGGAGTTACCACACCCCCCTTGCATGGCCCTCTTATGGCCTGTTTTGCCTGAGTCATAAAATAAATGTGAGTACAATTCCCAAGAAAATGAATCAGACACTAGTAGATGTTGGCTGTTTTCATTTGTATGACATGTAAAGAAAAAGAGAATCATGGCTTCATGAAACAGGTCATAGCCATCCACTAGAGTTACAAAGACCTTGTGTGAAGCTGCAGTGATTCCTTTGCCTGGAAATGTGAAGAAATGGGTTCATGGAAAAGGTAGATCTACACAGAGGTGATTTATTTGAACTTATATTCTCTGCTGCCTACATTTGGCGATATTCCCAAGGGAATCAAGTGCAGTGAGGCTATGTTACTTGCTGGTAAAATAGCACACTTCTTTAAAGTGAATTGTGATAAATTCCATTGGTAATTATGTTGAATATTGTGGATTAAACATAAATAGAGAATGAATATTTGCATCAGAAAAAGTGTGACATTAATGACACATTAGCCAGAGGCATGAACGCCCTATAAAAAGTGAACTTAACTATTTCTAGACATGTGATCTTAGAAAAAATCTCCTTAAGTGTTGGTGTTCTAATGTTTAAAACGGGAAAGATAATTTTACCTGTACCATACTTTTATTGTCAAGATTAAGTGAGAAAATGCATATAGAGTAAGTGATAAACTGCCTGAGATGCAGTAAGTACTTAATCAATATTTGCCTTTTTTGTTTTTGTTTTTGTTATTAATGTCCACTTTTGGTCAGGTTGGTGGGAAGCAACATTGTGGTAGAAATGGTACCAGGAGGAATTGGCAGGCCTGGCTTCCTGTTCTTTCTTTACCACTAAACTGCTGTGTGGTTGTCAGCAAATCATTTGCCCATTCTGGACCTAGATTGAGTATTGTCTTGTTTATTTTCCTTTTGCATGAATAAATAGATACCTAGATTTGAATTTCTCTAATTTTTTCCAACTATAAAAATCTGATTTTATGTAACTTAGTATCACACATACACAAGCAACTATGTGAGTTGATGGATATGTTAATTTGCTTGATTTGCCCGTGGAAATCATTTCAGTATGGATATGTACACCAAAACATCATGTTGACCACCTAAAATATATACAATTAAAAAAGAAAATTTCAGCTATGTGAATTTGAGTATTAATGCTCTCCTATTTGTATCTATTTATGGTGAGTTTGCAAGAAAATAAAGCGGAAAAATGAAATAATTGAATCTGTCAGAAATGTAATACCAATTCAGCACACCAGTTCAAAGAGTAAAACAGCAGCTCTGGAAGAACCACTGACATTTTCATGATTAAAGTCAGATAAAATTTGTTGGGCATATGCAAGAGCCCGGGCCTCCTTTTTCTCCCTTTCAGGTCTTAAGGATCAAAATATCTATGTCATGGACAAGTGAAATGATCTTGAATATAAATGAACACCCAGACATTGTAGGGCTGAAGCAATTGAGCTGTCTGAGGTATTTCTCACTGAAAGTATTTCTCACTGCCAGTTTTAACCTTGGCAAAGTTTTATGATCAGACATTGTTATAAATTCACTTTTCAGTTAAGAACTGTGGATAATTTTGCCCTAGAAAAAAATTTTGCACAAAACCTATTTTCTTTAAACTGTCAATGTTAGTGTCATGGAGAAGAAAAAGGCTTAAGGGATAAAAGGAAATTAAACTTCTAATAATTCTCTGTCTCTCACGTTTCAAGAGGGTGGTGATGATCCAATGTGAAATGGGAAGAAAGAGATTTCTCACAAAATACCAAATAATGGAGAGGGAAGAGTTCCTGTCCATCTCAGGTTAGGAATTTCCCTTTGATTTTTCTGAGTTCTTAGTATCTTTGATGATGGAGCATGGAGAATGCATGCTGACAACTAGAAGTGTTGGCCAATTGTCATACTCTTCCGGTTGGTCAGACTTTGAAGTCACGAAGAGAGAGGGCAAGATAGTAAAAACTAGTGTGGAGAAAGACTGGCTTACATGTTCATGTTTGCTGATAGCTGATGGTTTATTGGTTGAAAAACTGTCTGAGCTCCCTATGTTAGATATGTAGAGCTTTCAAAGGCAAAGGAAAAGTTAAACAACACAAATGAGTGGAAAGTTTTGCTTTCCTTAATTTCAAGTGTCCATAGCAATGGAATGTGCAAGAGGAAATAATCTGGAAAAAAACAAGTGAGTTAGATTATAGAAAATGTCTAACAGTAGAAATGTGTTTATGGAATATATATTCTATTAATATAACCATATTTATAGAATATTCTTATATACATATTTAATATATTTATACATATACATATGTATAACTATATTTGTATACTATATAATTGTGTTTTATTTTAATGGATAATCATACATATTTATGAGTACTGTGTGATATTTTGGTACATGTATACATTGTATGATTAATCAGAATAATTAGCTTATCCATTACCTCAAACATTTCTCATCTTTTTGTGGTGAGAACATTCAAAATCCTCTTCTANAAAGTTAAACAACACAAATGAGTGGAAAGTTTTGCTTTCCTTAATTTCAAGTGTCCATAGCAATGGAATGTGCAAGAGGAAATAATCTGGAAAAAAACAAGTGAGTTAGATTATAGAAAAATGTCTAACAGTAGAAATGTGTTTATGGAATATATATTCTATTAATATAACCATATTTATAGAATATTCTTATATACATATTTAATATATTTATACATATACATATTTATAACTATATTTGTATACTATATAATTGTGTTTTATTTTAATGGATAATCATACATATTTATGAGTACTGTGTGATATTTTGGTACATGTATACATTGTATGATTAATCAGAATAATTAGCTTATCCATTACCTCAAACATTTCTCATCTTTTTGTGGTGAGAACATTCAAAATCCTCTTCTAGTTGTTTAAAAATTTACACAATATTGTTAGTTACCCTACTGTGCAAGAGAATTTTGGAATGTATTCCTCCTGCCTAACTGTAATTTTGTATCCGTTGACTAATCTCTTGTACAACATTTGTATTTCTGGAATATAGAATATGAATATCTTCCTGAAATATAAGTAATTAGGGTTTTTTTGCATATAAATCATCTGATGCAACTAAGAATTTTTTTTGTGATACAAATATTTACTTGGCAAATGAGATTGGATATTTTAAAACTTGCTTTTCTAATAGAAGTGGTACCTGCCCTTGATATTTTCACTTTTGGAAATCGATTACTTGCTGCCTTTTGGACAGTGATCTGAGTCCAGATATCAGTATGAGAGATCAATGTCATATTTTGCCAAGGATATTAGCTTGGCCTTAATGTTAAAAATTCATAGCTTACAGAACTGAGACATATTCAGTTCTTAAAGTGCTTTGGATAATATCTTATTGCTGGATCTAGTGGCTAAATTCCTAAGATGAAAATACTAGCTTCATCTCTGTTCTCTTTCCTTGCTTACCAGGCTTTTCTAATCTTGGTCATCCAAACACACAAATATTCAGTCCGTTGCAACTCCCAAATCCCCTAAACCTGCCAGGTTGTTTTGGTTCTAACTTTGCCTTAGAAATGCCATCAAACCAAGTTTGATAAATTTGGATTTTGTTTTTCCAGTCTAAAGTGAATCTAAATGATTTGATTAAATCCTTTTAGGAGGCATAACTTGCTTTGTGTATGGCTTGTAAGTGTATGTCCATTTGAGGTCAAGTCAAGGGTCCTACTGCTTAAGGGGCTGATGGTCACCATAACCTAGAGTGGATATCAACCCTGCTTCTGTGGTTGCATTGAACTGGGTCTGATCTCTGATCTGGCTATGCTCTTACAGCTCTACTATGCTAGTGGGGGAAAAAAAAGTCAAATTACCCTGGACCACGATGGGCTGATTTGCTGGCCTGTTCAGCAAGAGCAGATTTATTCAGTAATTATCTTTAAATGTGTGACTTCATGGCTTCCAGGGCTTTTCATTCCCCTGCATTCTATCTTTATATAGTGAGTACTTGTTGATCTGATGATTTAGCAGCACTTAGAGTGTTGGGGTACTGTTTAATGAAGAATTGATAAAAGAGGAAAGTTTTCCTATATTTTAGGTTAACCACAGAAAGTATTATTTTAGAAATGTTCACAGGGAGCTGCATCATGGAGTCTATGAGTTTTCTGGTATAACTTCTCATCTAATCCCAGAATATATTCTCTTACATTCCTGTTGAAAGAAAACAGGTGGTCATTAGTAAAAGGAAAACGATCCCACTTCTTACACACAAATTACTGAGTAGAGTTATACTACATCTAACACATGCCTTCTCTGTGTCAGATGCTGTATTGGGCATTGGTAATGTTTAAATGATAAGTCTTGGTTCCCCTCCTCAAAAAATGACTTTTTGTTGTATTTTAGCACTTTAAAATCCACATACATAACCCATGAAATTAAAGATTTTCCATGTGTTTCCTTGCTACATGCATATAAACATAGAAAATTATGCGATAAATAAGTTTCCAAATAGAATATTAGTTAACACTGTTTATTTCTTGTGTCCCAACTCAATTCTACTGGTTATAATTTCATTAAGAGTCAGAAGTATATGGTAATTCTTTCCTTTTTGTTTATACCAGAGGCCATTAATTAATAGTCCACATGCTGAATATTGATAGTAGATGTATTTTTTGGCTTATACTTTATTTCAAATGCATTTGAACTGACATTTAAAACTTGAAAATTTCAGTAAAATAAGGTTGTGGCAATAGCTGTACAATTTGTGAATGTACTATGTGAATATACCTTGAGTGACTGAATTGCATGGTATATAAATTCCATTCACTGAAAGTATTAAAAACCAATATATCCGGTTTCTCTTGAAAAATGCAAACTCTCTGTCAATACTGGACCTACATTCCCACATGGCAACCACCAGTGGGAGCTGAGCAGCTGCTGCTTTTAGGTGCAACACGAGCTCTCCTTACTCAGCCAACTATACCACTAATCCAGCAAAAATACGAGTCTGGGATTCTTAGTTGGCCAGTAATTTTCAGCTCAAAGCAGTTTGATATGATCCTTGCAGGTAATGGAGGAGAGAGACTGTGATACTAAAAATGTCATGCAAGATGGGGCCTCTAGGGTCCTTCCAGGAATGATCAAGTTCCCTGAGTTCCCCCTTTAAAAACCTCCTTGTTGTGAGTTCATGTCCTTTGCTGGGACATGCATGAAGCTAGAAACCATTATTCTCATCAAACCAACACAAGAACAGAAAACCAAACACTGCATGTTCTCACTCATAAGTGGGAGTTGAACAATGAGATCACATGGGCACAGGGAGAGGAACATCACACACCAGGGCCTGTCAGGCGCTTGGGGGGCTAGGGGAGGGATAGCATTAGGAGAACTACCTAATGTAGGTGACGGGTGGATGGGTGCAGCAAACCACCATGGCACGTGTATACCTATGTAACAAAACTGCACGTTCTGCACATGTACCCCAGAACTTAAAGTATAATAAAAACAAAAACCAAAAAAGCCTCCTTGTGAACACACAAAACAATGGGAGAGGCAGAGGTTTCTTTTCTCCTTGGTCTGCTGCCTAATATTTTACTACCTGTAACTAACCACTCAGCAGAGTGTGGCTGGCCAGGCTGCTTGATTCACTCTGAATGCATGTCAGGGGGTAGCCCAGTTGAAACATCACACGTGTATTCAAACCTGTAGCGTAGTACTTCCAAAACTGTTTCCCTCAGAACTTTTGAGTCTCAAGACAATATAAAAAGCTTCTGTGTTTAAATATTTTGGGGAAATGCTGGGTACAATATTCACTCTTCTTATTAGCATTGCATATTAGCATATTAACAACCTTCAGAAGGTTCACAGTGAAGGAATCTATTTGATTTTGTTGTTTCCCAAATAAAATGATCTGGTGAGTTTACCCTGGAATCTTCACCTCAGTGTTTGAGGTCATATATCTATCAAAAGACTGGTGGATCACACTTTGGGATATAGTCAAAGAATGTTGTTTGCATATTACAGTTAGTTAACTGTACACCATTTTAGCCATCAACTGATATCCAATTAAGGACCTGAAAATCCAGCCTGGGAATAAAGGCAGGGTTGAGGTATTGAGAGATAACAAGTTCACCATCATTTATGAAGCATTTAAAAGCTGGATTTATATATAGAGAAAAATGCCTTTTGAAGTAGAATTTTAAGTCACTGAGTTGGATGTAAAGCCCGAGGTGATCTGTAAATACAGCTGGGGACCTGATTGTTTTTCAAATACCCATCATGGTGGTCAAAGGCTTTCTTTTGATTATTTGAGGATAGAGTGTCTATTACCTTCTCTCCCTTTAGTACTTCCATAAGTGATCAAGTTGTAACAAAGAAAGTATTTCTTTGAGGAACATAGTTTGAACTCTCCAGTTTGAGTACGGAGGTATGAAGAGGCGAAATCAACCAGTTGCAACCACTTATTAACACTTTGATCTATTTCCTTCTCAATATGCATTGAGCATCATGTGAAACAAGTTCTGACCCAGCTTTTTCATTTACGTTGTGAGCATTTCTCTGCCAATAAAAATTCCTCATACACATTTTAATGACTACATTAGATTCCATGTTTTAGATTTACCATAAATTTTTAAACTGTCATTTGTATTATTAAAGTACAATATGCATGTGTTTCTGGCAAAACCTTACTAATCATCTCTGTCCCAGGGCATGAGCACAAATAATGTTGAACTAGATCAGATGACGACATAAAAATGCAGAGGGGCAGGTGACCTATTTAGATTACCAGCAGACCTGGAGCACAGCTGAAAACAGAATTTGGCCTTTTGTTGTCTGATGCTCAGTTCAGTGCCCCACACCTCCAATCCCTGCTGCTCACACCCTATCTCAGACTTCTAAGGAGGATTTCTGTAAAGACTGTCATTTAGGGGCTGTTGATTTGAGGGTAATTTAGCCTGCAGCAAAGGGAGCATAAGTGAGAAAATTGCTGTCAAAATGGAGCGTGTCCCTGGAGTGTTGCTTTCTCTGCTTTGAGCCCTTAGAGACTCAGTGGAGGACACAGGCAGAGAGGTTATGCTGTTGGCCTCTCTCAGTGAGAAATGAAGAGGGAAAAAATAGCCCTGGGGCAATTACCAGTCTTAATTGCTGTGAAAGGGACAAAACGCTTTTCACAGGGTGATCAACAACCGAAAAACCATCCATTTAGTTTATAAATGAAACCGAGGAAGATGGACATCCCCATTTTTTAGGTAATCAGCACAGATTGCTTTCAAGAGGGTCAGGGAAACCGCGTGGCAATGGAATGGCACAGGAGACTCACCGCTGACCTGCAGTGAGAATGAGTGATTTGTGCCCTAATGACATAATCCTCTTTCCTTCCTGGGTTATTATCTTGCATCTCCACCTCTTTCCAAACCAATCATAACCTGGCAAGATGTGGTTTTCGAGGCCAAAAGAACACAGGTTAAAGTAAATGGTTTATTATTTTCTGTATCTATTCATTTGTTTCTGTCTCCTTTTAGGAGAAAACTAATATAAAGCTTCTCACAAAATTATATGAGCTTTCCTCCTATGGTGGCAGATTTATTCCTTTATTAGAGTTTTTGAGTACTGAATCATTTCCCCATTGATCAGAAAGATGAAATCATGGGTTTTGAAATTCTATATTCTGCGACAGGAAAAAAATGCAGCTTCAACTGTAATAAAATTTATATTTATGACTATCAATATTCACATAAAAGTGCATTGCATCTGTGCATGTGGAAACTGTTTACATTGAATTATCCCACACAAAACCCATCAGGGAATCAGGCTGGACCTCCCTGAAGCCTCTTTGGATTGTTCTGGACCCAGGCATGAGCACTTGGCTGAAATGTTGATTAGGCATTGTAGGAACTTCTCTCTCCCATAAACATGTCCAATTATTATGTGCCAATTATAAACAAAAATTTAAAAATTACAATAAAAAAGAGAGGGCTCTTTCAAAGGCTGCTGGTAAGAACTTAAGTTATTCTTTTACCTAAAACCAGATATATAATACCTTCTAGGCCATTGCATAGCTCAATCTCTGCAGCACACACCTTCCTTGGTGGCTTGAGGAATCTCACCCTTGTCTGGCCCATGTGCCAATTCATAGGCTGGCTCAGGAGCCTAAGAGTAATGTTGTCTCTCTGTCCCTTGTGAAGGCTTGCCACAAGGAGAAAATGAGCCTTCTTCATCCTCATCACTGTCGCTAACATCATCGTCGTCAGTTATCACCAAGAAGTACTTTGTTAAATTCTTTTTTTTTTTTTGACAGGATCTCGTGCTGTAACCCAGGCTGGGGTGCAGTGCATGATCATGGCTTACTGCACCTTCGATCTCCTGGGCTCCAGCCATCCTCCCACCTCAGCCTTCCAAGTAGCTGGGACCACAGGTCCATGGCCACCTAATTTTTGTATTTGTGGTAGAGATGGGTTTTGCCATGTTGCCCAGGTTGGTCTCAAACTCCTGAGCTCAAGCAATCCACTCGCCTCAGACTCCCAAAGTGCTAGGATTACAGGTGTGAGCCACCATGCTGGCCCCAAAGTATAATTCTTAAAATGTTAAAAGTACAACTCTCATACAGAATCTAAGCATATGGCAACTTTTATTTAATGCATTAACGAGGGAACCAGCAGTATGATAGAATGACTACCAAAGACAACAGGAGAAACTCTTTTTTGGTCAGTAGAATAAAAGAGAATGCTGAGATAAGATTACCAAATTAGAAATAAAAGTGGTTCATGTCTTAGAGGGGAAAAAAGTAATTGTTGGGACTTTCTTCTTTACTAGACAGAAAATAATCATATGGTATTAATTTCTTAGAGCTGCCATAACAAATTACCACAAGCTTGGTGGCTTTCAATAGCACAATTTTATTCTCTCCCAGTACTTGAGCCTAGAAGTTTGAGATCAATGTATTGATGGGGCCAAGCTTGCTCCAAAAGCTCAAGGAAAGAACCCTTCCTTACCCCTTCCTAGTTTCTGGTAGCTCCCAGAAGTCCCTGGTGTTCTTTGACTTGTGGCTGCATCATTTCAGTCTCTTCCTCCGTTTTCACATAGCCTTCTTCCCTCTGTGTTGCTGTGTCCTCTTCTTATAAAGAAATCAGTTGTTGAATTTAGTATTCAAGTCCAGGATGACTTTATCTCAGGTTCCTAATTACATCTGCAAGAACCCTACTTCCAAATAAGTCACATTTAAGGTTCTAGGTGAGCATGAGTTTGTGGAGGACACTATTCAACCCACTAGACATACCTTAACAGTTTTTCAGAGTAGGAAAGCACTTGCCTACTAATCAGCCAAGCAAATACAATTAGATTCTCCCGGAGAGTAGGAGGACTCTGAGACGGACTTGTTTAAAAATGACAGCAGATGATCATATAATTATATGTACATTTTCCCCTAATGCCTACTTAATGCCAAGCACTGTGATGTATGATCTTTACTTATTTTCTCTTTTAATTCTTATACCTCAACAAGTGGGTTTTGTTCTCTGCACTTTTTTACAGGTGAAGACAACTGAGGCACAGAGAAGTCAAGTAACTTGCTTAAAGACACACAGCTAGTAAATGGCAGTTTGTATCTGAACAAACCCCAAAGCCCATTGCTCTTTTTGCTACTTGTTCCTTCTTCAATTCAGGTTTGATGAAAGTGTTCTTTTTCTGTTATTATTTTCAAGGTCCAACTGCCTATCATGGAAGATGAATATAACTTATCAGTGACTCCTTCTGAAGTGTTACATTACTTCACCCCTCATTGGAAGAAGAATATCACAATACATGATTCTTTGAAGATGTTTTCCTTAGATCAAGGCAGCCCCAAAGACACTCATTACTTTTCCTTTTACTTACTGCTGTTCAAGCAAATATGCAGATAATGCTGATCTTACAGTCTTTTGGAAAGTTATTTAATACCTGCTGTCTGCTCAAGTCACATTTAAGAAACACACAATGAGGGAAAGTCACGCATGTTGCACTTCATTGAATTGATAATGCATCCTGGTTTCTTAGGTTAATACACATTGCAGTATGTGTTTTAATCTGGAAAACGTGTATTATGGATGTGATTTTTGTTTGTAGGCATTTATGAGGACATTTTTAGATGAGCTCACTGAAAATCAGTGTTAGCTTAAATTGCAGTTTAGGTTGAAATAGTGTGCAACTATCCCAACATGAAATAAGTGCTCATGCTAAAGCAAATAATCTCTCCAGGATATCACAGGCTTGGTTTCTGTAATCCTGGGAAAACTAAGGAAGGCTGAATGGTATAGGGGAAAGACTGCAGGCCAGGGGCCAATCTGTACTATGCTGGAAACTACCAGTGTGACCTTGGACTGATCATTCAACCCATTTGAAGCTCTCTCTTCTCCTCTCTAAATCTAATGTGAATGACCAGATGGTTAAGCTGTGTTCACTATATTCCCATTGAGGGATGTTTATTCTGTTTTGAAGTGTATGCAAAGCAAGCATTTATCCACTAACAAGGATGTTTATTTTTAAAATTTGTTTGCTTAGATTCCCATTACAAATATAAAAGCAAAGGGAGTAGTTTGGTTTATTTTTTATTTTATTTTATTTTGTTTTGTGACAGAGTCTCGCTCTGTCATCTAGTCTGGAGTGCGGTGGTGCCATCATGGCTCACTGCAGTCTTGGTTGCCTGGGCTCAAGCAATCCTCCTGCCTCAGCCTCCTGAGTAGCTGGGACTACAGGCACATAGTACCACTCCTAGATTACTTTTTTTTCTAGAGATGGGTTCTTGCTGTGTTGTCCAGGTTGGTCTCAAACTCCCGACCTCAAGTGATCCTCCTGCCTCAGCCTTCCAAAGCTCTGGGATTACAGACATGACCCACCTCAACTGGTCATAGTTTGCATCTAAGTAGTACTGTTCTTTCGTAGAAACTCAAGCTTGTTCATGTGTTAAATGCTTTGTCACATGTTGCAAGTGATCTACGTGTATTTGACCACCTATTTACACAGATACAAGCTAAAAGATAGTAGCTGCCAAAAAGTCATTGGCTTTATTGCTGAAGAATAGAGACTAGATCTTAGGCAAATAATGTATAGACGGATTTCCAGGCGAGTAAAGTACATTGTGGCTCAGTTTACAGCAACCTTGAGGGGTAGGTCTTTTCCACATTTTATAGCTGAGGAAACCGAATGTAGCAAATGCTGTTTGTGCCCTGCATATATATCCTCTTGGGCTTCACCTGTAGGGAAGTAGGACTTCCAATCCCCAGCATTGGCCTCCTTTAGCTTAAAGACCTTTCCTCGCAGCTGGAGGCCACTTTGCCTCCGTGCAATGGCAGCCAAGAAGTGCCTAAGAATTAACACTCTCCAGGAGAAGCCCTCTCCCAAGGACTGACAAAGTTGGTGTATTAATACCCCAGCTTCCCCATCTCTCGGTTCTTCTTCCAAGGCATTTGGAGTATCCCTATCGTATTACACTACAATTACCTACTTTGGATAATTTTCTTTGTGACTTCCCCACTCCTCTGCTATTGTTTCTTGAAACATTCTTTCAAATAAACTACTTGCTCAGGGTCTGCTTCAAATACACAGAGACTCAGATAGCTAAAGTACTAAGCCAAGGTCCTATTGCTGGTTACTAGTAGAGCTCTTTGAGATACAAATCAAGTATTCTTTTTAGGTGAAGATTGAAATGGATTCATGTAAATATCCACAAATTTGTGTTGAAACAGTGATTATTTGAAAAGATTTTGAAATATGGGATTTATGGGCATAAATAATTCAAATGCAGATAGTTTAGTATAAACAAAAATATAAATAGACACTGTTAAAAGAAATAAAAACAGACTGAATTCAAGAGACATAAACCAGATCTCACTTAGCAGATTGTGTGCTTCCTAGATGAGGCCAGTCAGGTCAACCAAGCAAACTGTAATTGAAATAAAAACAAAAATACCAATCAGTTGTTTAATATGAAAGTTTATCCAAAGCAGTGGAATTATGATTGAGTGAGGCAGAGGACTTTACATATTCACTCAACAGATGTTCATTACTAAATGCCAGGCTCTGTGTCAGGCTCTGTGTCAGGCTCTGGGACTTGGTGGTGAACAGGAGAGGAGAGATACAGTGCATACCTGTCCAGAATTTACGTTGCAGAGGGGGACACCAGCAGGTAGGTGACCAAGTGCAGTCATGTGTACTCAAAGTTAATGACAGTGGAGTGTTGAATGCTCTGGAAATAGATAGGAAGCCACTGAGTCCAGATTGGGTAGGTTGGGGAAGACTGCCTAGGATAAGTGGCATCTAATCAAGGAATTGAGGGATAAATAGGAATCACCCAGCTGAGTAGGGGCCAAATGTGTACAGGAGTCATCCACTGAGAAGGAATGGCATTAATGAGACATCTAGGGAATAAAACATATTAAGGTACTAAAAGAAGTTCAGTTTGGGTAGAGTGAGGAGTGAGGATAGGATGGAGGGTGGGAGAATGGCAAGATATTACACTGATTCTAAGACATTTGTGTCTCCAGGCACCTTAACCTCGAAACTCTCATTTCACATTATATCCAGTATCCATATCCAATATCACATAACTTATGGATCAGTTTATAAGAACTACATTGAATAGCAATTAGTTGATAAAATGTTATGTTCTGTGGAAATTTCAGGAAACATTTGCTAAATGTGATACTGATTCTGTTTTCTTTTATATTTTGAAGACAACTTTTTATTCAGCTTTTCAACATTTCTGTAGGTCCTTGAGAAACTTGAGGATTCTAAGTGTCATGTCCACTGGATCCACAGGACTAGATGGGCCCATACCACCCACTGGGAACTAGAACAGGAACAGTTTTGTAGTGATGTTAAACCATTAACTTTTTGTCCCGGGGGCAATGAGAAATTATGGCAAGGTTTAAGTAGGGGAGGATCATTGTCAGAATTATACTTTAGAAACAGAATCCTGGCTGCAGTGTGCAGAACAGAAGTAAGGGGAACGTGTCGGGGTAAGGGTTGGGAATGGTGGTGTTAGGAGCAAATATCCAGGGAAGAACTGACTGGACTCTGAACTAGTGTGAAGTTATGACAAAGAGTAGAACTGCGATCCTGCAGGCTAGTGGCAGGATGAGGTATTAGTGATTTTGTGATTTTGTCTGTGAGGGTATCCTTTCCTTCAATCTTTGAAACAATTTTTTCATATGATGCTTTCTTTGATGGGGCTGTTCATTAGACCTGGTGTAGCTGGTAAATTACACTCCATGCCAGAACGAGGTAAACAAAAAAAGTTGGCTGAATAATGGTTTGCAGCTGTTTGACCAATGGACCCACTGACTGATTTGAATGTGTCTCAAGGCACACCATTGCCGTCAGGACTTCAAAAGTGAGTTGGGAAGACACAGCTAAAATATTCACTGTATTTATAAAGTGATACATGTTTACTAAGAAGTCTCCTTTTTTATTATTTTCTATTGTAAAACCCACGTAACAGATAATGTCTGCCCTCCTTTTGGCAATGTAATACATCATTTGCAAGAGTAAGTCCCAGTCACGCTTGGGTCTCTCTCCTCTGCGTTAATGCTTCCTGCTCGTTTATGTGACGCAGCAAGGAATCTATCCATCTTGACAGTAGCCCCAAAGAAGCTTCTATTTTAATCAAATTTACCTTGAAGTTAAGAGCTGGGGGAAAGCTTGTGTGCCTCACTTCTTATTTTGTGTAAATGGATGTTAATTGTACAGTATGTTTACATTTTATTTCCAAGTTCTCAAGGCATAGCAACTTCTGGCATGTGAATAATTGTATAACTGCCTAAGATTCTGAGGAAATTGTAAGCAAAACTCATTTTAAAACATATTTATCAAGCTTAGCCCTATGTTGCAAATTACACTTGCTAAAGAGTAATTTCAGAACTTGTTCTCCACCCTATCAATGATTATAATTTTGGGGGGAAAGATAGGAAAGAGTTGGACATAAACAGAGAAAATCAACAAATATTTTGTTAGCAACCTTGACACTGAAGAACTTTTGGAGACATAGGGGACAGGTTTCTTTATGGGAAGTACAAGTCTATTTGTTAGCATCTATTCATAAAGACAACACTTTAAATATGATTCACTGAAATAGCTAATGTTTTGTAGCCCCTTATTCAAGTATATTGGAGTTTTAGAAGTTACAGGAAAGTGGGAATGATACCATACATTTGTATGATTTCCAGACAAATATACAAACCATTCTAATAGATAAAAATGAGGAAAAATAGAAAATGAATTTTTGTGCTTAGTATACATACTCAACTCAACTCCCTGTGTGTCATTACAATGAATGTGACCCAAAGCAATTCAAAAGGCTGCTCTGTGAACTTTAGTTTTGTCATCTGTGAAACAGGAATGACTTGTCTTAATGTTCCATTGAACTATGTGCATAAAAATATGAGACCTCAACCTGGGCAACATGGAGAAACCCTGTCTCTCTCTACAAAATGTACAAAAATTAGCTGGGTGTAGTAGTGCGTGCCTGTAGTCCTAGCTACTCCAGAGGCTGAGATGGGAGGACTGCTTGAGCCTGGGAGGTCAAGGCTGCAGAGAGCTATGATCATGCCACTGTACTCCAGCCTGGATGACAGAGCGAGACCCTGTCTCAAAGAAAAAAAATGAAATGAGGGCTATGATCCTATGAAACGCTAAATAAACAAACAAAAGAACTGCTCTTATCTACCACTTAATAAGGCAGGAACATAGTCTTCACATTTAAGAGAAAATTTAAATAACACTGGTTAAAATAGCCCACATCTCCATCAATATGTTTAGTACTTTTTTAACCGGGAAATTCAACTAAGCCATTTGATAAATCGATATTTTTATTGAATTAATTTATTATTTTTTTCTGGATTTAATTTTGTCTTAAGTAACTCATATAAGTCCGAAAATCAGAACTAGTCAGTCATCACTTCGTGAAGTAGTTCTTTATCCCCTTGCCTGGAAGGTAGAATTCAAGAAGCTGTAGGAAATTAAATTGAAAAAGAAAGATTAGGCCATTTCATGAAGGGTAAGAAAGTGAGGGTAAGAATTCTATTCTGTGGGCAATGGGGAGTCTTTGAAGATTGTTAGCAGGGGAGTAACTTGTTCTGAACTGTAGAAGATTAATTTGACATTGGTGTCTAGAATTCACTGGACAGGGAAGAAATAGGAGTTAGGCATTTATTTTAATTGTATGGTGAGAGGTACTGCATATCTGAACAAGGATGGTGGTGGTGGGAAAGGAGAGGAGGAAATGTGGCAAGAAACATCACTTCAGCTGATTGAATAGGGCTGATTGGTTAATTAGATATGACAAATATGGGAGGGACAGCAGTCAAATGTGACTTGGCTAAAGGAATAAAAATGACATTGAAACTGGAAAGGAAAAAAGAAGCAGTCAGGAGACATTGAAAGCATTGTAATAGTAAAAGGGTTAAGAAAAAATTTAATTTTTATAATTTAATTTAAATTTTTGTAATTTAATTCAAACAAATATATATTAACAGGTTCAGAAAATATATTCCAGAATAATGGTAATGATTATAATAACTATGAATTTTCAAGGAAATATTCTGTCAGGTATGTGATAACCAGTATATCATGTATAATTCTTGCAATGTCCCTTCAAGGTAGATTTGCTTATCTTAATTTTACAAATTAAGAACAAACTTTCTAGAGGAAAATAAGTCTTCCCAAGCATTACTTAGCATATTGGTGGTTAAGTAAGAGTTACAATACAGATCTGACAGATGCCATGTGACCTGTCTTATGATTGAAAAGACTTACAGATTTGTTACCTGTAAATTTTGAAAAAAATTATAACAATTGAGATAACTATGCTAAATTATTAGCATATTGCTAATATTATACTAAACTATGCTAATTACTCATACATGTAAAATAAAATATTTTAAGCACACAGTATGGTACAGAAAATAATATATCATATGCCCATGTACTTATCAATAGACTTATTTTAATGTTTTGTCATATTTGTTTCACTTTTTTTATCCATGCAAAGCCTTACAGTTGACAATTTTAAGTTCTGTTTGTCTTTACAAACACTCAGCAAGTAGTTTCATGATTCCTATTTTACTGATGAAGAAACCAAAACTCTAGAGATTAGACAGCTTGCTCAAAGGTCTACAGAGAACCCTGAAGCTAGAACTAGTTTGGCTCTCAACTGTCCTTTTTATACCACTCTAAACTCTTCTGTAAATCTATCAAAAGTCAAGAGATGAACAAATATTTTAAATTTCAAAAATGGAAAAATTTAGACCCCCCAACTAAAACTCATAAGTTTAATGTCAATCCAGATGCTTAAATTGGTAATTGGCTTATGAACACTTATAAAAGAAAGAAGTGTTAAAAGTCAACATTGGCTTATCAAAAATAGGTAATACTAAACCTGGTTTCATAAGGAATAATACTGTAGACTGGTAGAAGAGGTGAATACTGTAGATATAATATATTTTGATTTTAGATGATATGGTTATGGATAAGAAAACATATAGACTTGCTTATAGTAGAATTCACTGGAATTATACCCAGAATGTATGACAGTTAAAGTTCAATGTTAACCTCTAAGAAGCCCTCCAGTGCTGTGTCCCATGGGTCTGATCTGGGTCCTCTTCATTGAAATTTTAATCTATAGCAGTAGTTCTTGATGTTTTTATACCTGTGGCACAGTTTCAAAACATATTTTGATAGCATGATTGAAAGCTATAGTTATTGGACTTTTCACTTGGTTGCTCTTTCTCCCAAGTTCCATATTAGAGTGGAACTACTGAATGCCCTGCCTCCTTTTCCTCTTTCATATGCACGTGTGAGTTACCACGTGCATATATTCTGGTTCTCTGTTGCCTGCTTGTTATTACCTTTTGCCTTTGAGTGTAATGTGTAAGCATGTAAGTGCTTTATCAGCTCTGCCCTCCCAGCTCAGTGCTCCATCTGAAAGACAGGTATATGGAGTTGTTTTTCAGCCTATTTGTTGCAAAAACAAATTTTACGTGGGGATCAACATTTTTGAAAGCATACCTATGAAGACTCCACAGTACACTGGAGTAGGAAGGCTCATGGATTGAGAAATGATTAACTATAAAATGGGTAGAGTCATGGAATAGAAGGTATATGCATTTTTGCATTTATAGGTAGTAGAAAACAATGGAGATGGTCATAATTTCTCAGTGAGATGAACAAATTATGAGTTCTAAGAAGATGCATGTGCACACACACATACACATATAATGAACAAAATTTAAGTCATTTAGATGCTGGATGGGGAAAGATTTTATTTCAAAGCAAGTCATACAAATCTATTACAATATAGTGTGATGTGAATTTTTGTGCATGGAAGTACAAGTTCTCAAACAAGTTATAAAGAAATCTCGTATGTCCTAGTGATTATATTTGATCTTGAGTGTCTGCTATTTGAAATTTCAGCAAGCTAGAATATTTCCAGATGAGAGACTGAGGTACCTGAAGGAGTTGAGAAACCAGATTGTTTGACAATGGCTGGAGGATTTAGAGATGTTTGGTCTGAGTAAGGGAAGACTTACTAGAGAGAGGATTAGAGTTCTGAAGCAATGCTGCGCAATGGATAGATTATTTGAGCTATAGATGCCATCACATATGTGATTTAAAATTTTCTAATAGCCACATTAAAAAGTAAAAAGATATAAAATTAACTTTAATCATATATTTTATTTGATGTAATATAAAATATTTCACTATATAATCCCTTAAAAATATTAATGTGGTATTTTACCCTCTTTGTATTTGTTCTAAGTGTTACAAATCTTGTGTGTGTTTTACACGTAGAGCACACCTCAGTTTTAACCAGTCACGTTTTAAGTGTTCAGTAGCTACCTTGTGGATAGTGCCTACTGTATTGGAAAGCACAGTTCTAGAGTGTTTGAATGATTGTCACATGGAAAGAAAATTTGTCTTTTGAACTGATATTGATAAACTAAAATATAAAAGAGCAGATTTAACTCAATTTTCAACACATGTTAGTTGGGTGAAAAATGAATGCCTCTGTGTGTGGTATTGGGCTATCTTTCACTGGACTTGCTGAAGCAAAGATTGAATGACCATTTTTCAAGGAAGTGGTAGAGGGGATAGTGAGAAGAATATTCAACTGATGAATTTAAAATAGAATAAAATCATGTCTCTCATACAAATATAAAATGAACACATGTCAAAATTTTTATTTAACTCATTGATTAATGAGAAAACCTGTAGTATTACAACAAATTCAAAAGAGAACTCAAAATGCCACATAGTTATAGTCAGATTAGGAAAGTGAAATTAATAAGTGGATTTAAAACTACAAAACTGGTTGGTATCCAGGAAGTAATGATTACAGTCCACTGGACATAATTTGCATTTCTAAGAATAGGAGTTATTAGTATTATTCTCAGTTTTGTAAAGTAGCCTAGTCCAAAGAAGATGGTAATAACCATGATGGAAGAATTAGTCAGGACAACCACTAAATTTCAGAATTTTATTTTCTGCAAACAATGTGAGGGGTGATGGTCTGAATTGAGGTGTTGTCAGTTAGGATGGAGGGCAGTGGGTTCTATACCTGCAGTATGAGAATAGATATTGTGCAGATGGGTAAAGAAAGTGTAAGACAAATTACAACCTAATGTAGACTAATAGAGTTCATGTGACTTTGAGTCAAGGCTGTCTCTCCTTTTTTTATTTGTACTGTGATATGTCTGTTCTATGATTCAAAATAAGGTATTTAGGACCCAGACTTTATGCATCTTCCTCTACTCATTGGTGATTGCTAGACATTCTTTTCTTAGTGTTCTGTTTCCTGTGTATTAAGACTTTGGGAGGTATTAAGATGACATGACACATACACAAGTAAACATTTAAATCTCTGTCAGCTCAAACTTTCTCAAATCAAAAATTGAATAAATTTCAGAAAAATAAATAGAAACATGAATGAAAACACAAAACATATGCATATAAATTGCCCACCCAGATCACAGAATCAAGCAGGTAAGAAAGAGAACCGAAGTTCTGCAAGTTGAATAACTAAGCCAAACAAGGGCAGCAGATTAAACAGAAACAAATTTAAGGGCACTTCAGAAAAAGGACCTTTAAAAGTAAGTAGATGGAAATGCCTTATGGAGTTTAGATGTGGTGAGAATAACTGTTGCCCCTACTTCACCAGTCTTGGCAGTGAAGAAAGAATGCAGAAATCTTCAACTTAAGTTGTGATTTTGTAGAATCTCACTAGTCATATTTATGTAAAAGTAGTTTTGTGATATTCCTATTAAATAGTATAACAGAAAGTTTATCTATGGATGTGTTTATTCTGGGATTTTTAAATACCATTTGATGCCCTGGTTTACATTCGAAATTGTACGGACAATATATCACTTTGTTGGGAATCATTTTGCTTAAACTTCATTAAGAGCCTGTAAAGGAAAATGGAACCTCTGTAAACATTCAGGAATAAGGAGCAAGTATTCTTTATTAGTTCTTTACTCATATCATTTAATGAGATTTACCGAATACTTACAGACTACACAATGCACTTAGGCAGGCAATTTTAAAGAAGGATAGTTCGATTTCTGAATCTTACTTTTGTATTTAAAATCATGCAATAAAATGGAGGGAAGGAATTTAAAATATGCATTATTAAGATGATTAGAGTTTTTAAGGTTTTATTTCACTTTAATTTTATTTTTACCATTGTAGCATGGCATCACTGATGAACTGAGCACATAGTATAATAGTGCTGACATGTAGGAATAATTCCCCAAGGAATTTATACCACCTTAAACCAGAATACAATAGGTCATTAGCTCTTTGCTGAATCCACTAGAGTGGAATTATTTTATAGACATGCCAGCACTGTTGGTCTCCATAGTGATTTTTTACAGTGTCCATTCAGTAGTGGGCCAGAACTGTAAGCCCTGTGTCTCTATTTACACATCTGGAATTTTCCCTTTCAGTTACATTTTTACCATTAGAACTTTAATGCAAACTACCATGATCTCTCTTGTACATTAGCTTCATTGGCTCTTAACTAGACTGCCTCCATGTGTGCCTACCTACAAACTGTTGTTTACGCAGTACCTGGAATGTCACTTTCCTGCTTAAAACCAGTAGTGGCTTCTTTCTGTTGCATTTATAATCAAGCCAGACTCCTTACCCTGGCCCCTCTTTGTCTCCCCCATTGCTCTACTATGCTCCAGTCGTATGGTCCTTATTTTGGCCACTTAAGCATGCTAAGTTCATTTCTGCCTTAGGGATTTTGTACTGGAATGTTCTTCCTTGGGCCTTCAGATGGCAGGTTGTCATTCCTGTATCAGTCTAAAACGCTGGTTTCTCAGGGAAGTGTTCCCAGACTAACATATCTGAGGTGGCCTTCTAGTCACTTCCTATTACATCTCTGTTCAGCCCTTACGTTTTTGGAATAATTTTTTGTTGTGTATTTTAAATGTATGTTTGTAAAATTTATAGAAAATTGTCTGTCTACCTACCTATGTTTCATTTTTTAGTCTGACCCCTACACAATTTCCCCTCAATCTAAGCTCCAAGGGATCAGAGTTCGTGTCTCTCTTGTTCACTACAAAAAAAAAAAATCCAGTAAAAGAAGATCCTTCACAAATATTGAATCCATTAATGGATGGCTAAGAACATCAGATATGACATCAGATGGACCTGCAGTAAATTCTCAGCTCTTCTTCTTACTCGCTGTATGATATTGGGCTAATTGCACAGCCTCACCACAACCGTTTTAATTTTATTAAATAAGGACAATAATTTTGCCTATCTTTATGGTCATTAAGAAAACAAAACCCAACAAATACAAAGTGTTGAGCCCACTACCGCTTCCTCATAAAAAAGAAAAATTTACAGTCAATCACAGTTGTGGTTCTACAATTATTCATCCCACATCTATCTCTGTTTTAGCAGCCATTGCCCTATAAGGGTGTCTGGATTAGGTTAGCACAATAAAGCTCTAAATAGTCTGTAAGATTATCAGGGATTTTAAAAAAATAGGCTTTATTTTCTAGAGCAATTTTAGACTCACACCAGAATTGAGTGGAAAGTGTAGAGTATCTGTATATCCTCTATATACATAATCCATGCATAGATAGCCTTTTCCACTATCAACATCCCCCACCAGAGTGGTACATTTATTTCAGTCAATGAACCTACACTGACACATAGTCGCTCAAAGTTCATAGTTTACATTAGGGTTCACTCTTGGTGTTGTACATTCTAGGGGATTTGGCAGATGTTTAATGGCGTGTATCCACTGCTATCACATCATACAGAATAGTTTCTGTGCCCTAAAACAATCCTTTGTGCTACTAGGGATTTTAAAATTCAAAAATGTGTTTCTTCATTTTGGGAGCTAAACAGTATTAGCTCAAATTTGGTTTACACAGAAACAAAGAAACTTCTATAAGTAATTGAAGTTGTTAATTAAATACATTAATAAGAAAGCAATAGAGTAAGTAAATGAATAAGTCTCATCTGTGAATAATGAGACTTATTCTGACCAGGCTCAATCTGGATATGTGAGAATGTAGAGACATATTTCAAAACCTGCTATTTGAATGAAAGAGTGGCTAGAAAATTGTCACAGGAGAGGAGACAGTCGACTATGTGAGTGGATATCTTTCTCCAGCATGCTCTGCGCAGTTCCAAAGTGCTGCTCATTCTTTTATTTATTTATTTATTTTTTGAGACAGAGTTTCGGTCTTGTTACCCAGGCTAGAGTGCAATGGTACAATCTCGGCTCACTGCAATCTCTGCCTCCTGGGTTCAAACAATTCTCCTGCCACTGCCTTCCAAGTAGCCGGGATTACAGGTGTGCGCCACCATGCCTGGCTAATTTTGTATTTGCAGTAGGGATGGGTTTTTGCCATGTTGGCCATGCTGTTCTTGACCTCCTAACCTCAGGTGATCCACCTACCTCAGCCTCCCAAAGTGCTGGGATTACAGGTGTGAGCCACCATGCCCGGAAGTGTTCATTCATTATTAGTTTTTGAATTATACTTTAAGTTCTGGGATACATGCACAGATCGTGCAGGTTTATTACATAGGTAAACATGTGCCACAGTGGTTTGCTGTACCCATTGACTCATTATCTAGGTTTTAAGCCCCACATATATTAGATATTTGTCCTAATGCTCTCCCTCCCCTGGGCCCCCATCCCCCAACAGGCCCCAGTGTGTGATGTTCCCCTCTCTGTGTCCGTGTGTTCTCATTGTTCAACTCTCATGCATGAGAACATGCGATGTTTGGTTTTCTGTTCCTGTGTTAGTTTGCTGAGGATGATGGCTTCCAGCTTCATCCATGTCCCTGCAAAGGACATGAACTCATTCTTTTTTATGGCTGCATAGTATTTCAAGGTGTATATGTGCCACATTTTCTTTATCCAGTCTATCATTGATGGGCATTTGGGTTGGTTCTAAGTCTTTGCTATTATGAGTAGTGCTGCAATAAACATATGTGTGCATGTGTCTTTATAGTAGAATGATTTATAATCCTTTGGGTATATACCCAGTAATGGGATTGCTGGGTCAAATACCAAATTGAGATTGGGCATTTCTGGTTCTAGATCCTTGAGGAATTGCCACACTGTCCTCCACAATGGTTGAACTAATTTACACTCTCACTAACAGTCAACTAACAGTGGTAAAAGCATTTTCTATCTGTTCTCCCACATCCTCCTCCAGCATCTCTTGTTTCCTGACTTTTTCTAATGATCACCATTCTAACCTGGCATGAGATGGTATCTCCATTGGTGGTTTTGAATTTGCATAAACTTTTAACAATTAATAAAATGGCTGAATTTTGCATAGAACTCTTGAGAAACTATACAAAACAATTGAATTATTAGAGGAAATATCAGACTGTAAAAATCAAATAAAATTCTGTGACAACTAAGTTAGAGGGAGAAAATAAATAAGAAAAGACATTAAAAGATATTTTAAATAGAAATACTAGATGCAAACACTTTTAATCCAAGTGGAAAAACATAAGAAAGGAAAATATGTTTTAATTATGAGTACTGCAACAAGTTTGGATTTGCTTTCAGGCTGCAAGTAACTTTTGCTTCAATATATCCCTTATTGTCAAAAGAGAAATGTTTAGTCAAAAGATAAATGTTCTAAAATTTGTCATTTTAAACACCACTAATAAGCTATGGCACAAATTTTGACTAAATGTACTTTGATAGATTTTTTTTAATTTTAAAATTTTATTTATTATTATTATACTTTAAGTTCTAGGGTACATGTGCACAACGTGCAGGTTTGTTACGTATGTATACATGTGACATGTCAGTGTGTTGCACCCATTAACTCATCATTTACATTAGGTACATCTCCTAATGCTATCCCTCCCCTCTCCCCCCTCCCCACAATAGGACTTGGTGTATGATGTTCCCCTTCCTGTGTCCAGTGATCTCATTGTTCAATTCCCATCTGTGAGTGAGGACATGCAGTGCTTGGTTTTCTGTTCTTGCGACAGTTTGCTGAGAATGATGGTTTCCAGCTGCATCCATGTCCCTACAAAGGACACGAACTCATCCTTTTTTATGGCTGCGTAGTATTCCATGGTGTATATGTGCCACATTTTCTTAATCCAGTCTGTCACTGATGGACATTTGGGTTAATTCCGAGTCTTTGCTATTGTGAATAGTGCCACAATAAACGTATGTGTGCATGTGTCTTTATAGCAGCATGACTTATAACCCTTTGGGTATATACCCAGTAATGGGATGGCTGGGTCAAATGGTATTTCTAGTTCTAGATCCTTGAGGAATCGCCACACTGTTTTCCACAATGGTTGAACTAGTTTACAGTCCCACCAACGATGTAAAAGTGTTCCTATTTCTCCACATCCTCTCCAGCACCTGTTGTTTCCTGATTTTTTAATGATTGCCATTCTAACTGGTGTGAGATGGTATCTCATTGTGGTTTTGATTTGCATTTCTCTGATGGC
>NW_016809631.1:2011151-2021252 GCF_001698545.2 Rhinopithecus bieti
TTCTCTCTGGCTGCCCTTAACATTTTTTCCTTCATTCAACTTTGGGGAATCTGACAATTATGTGTCTTGGAGTTGCTCTTCTCGAGGAATATCTTTGTGGCGTTCTCTGTATTTCCTGAATTTGAATATTGGCCTGCCTTACTAGGTTGGGGAAGTTCTCCTGGATGATATCCTGAAGAGTGTTTTCCAACTTGGTTCCATTTTCCCCATCACTTTCAGGCACACCAATCAGACATAGATTTGGTCTTTTCACATAATCCCATATTTCTTGGAGGCTTTGTTCATTTCTTTTTACTCTTTTTTCTCTAGACTTCTCTTCTCACTTCATTTCATTCATTTGGTCTTCAATCGCTGATACTGTTTCTTCCAGTTGATCGAGTTGGTTACTGAAGCTTGTGCATTTGTCATCTAGTTCTCGTGTTATGGTTTTCATCTCTATCAGTTCTTTTAAGGTCTTCTCTGCGTTGATTATTCTAGTTATCCATTCATCCATTCTTTTTCCAAGGTTTTTAGTTTCTTTGCGCTGGTTACGTAGTTCCTCCTTTAGCTCTGAGTTTGATTGACTGAAACCTTCTTCTCTCAACTCATCAAAGTCATTCTCTGTCCAGCTTTGTTCCATTGCTGGTGATGAGCTGCGTTCCTTTGTAGGGGGAGATGCACTCTGATTTTTGGAATTTCCAGCTTTGCTGCCCTGCTTTTTCCCCATCTTTGTGATCTTATCTGCCTTTGATCTTTGATGATGGTGTCTTACTGATGGGGTTTTGGTGTGGGTGTCCTTTCTGTTTGTTAGTTTTCCTTCTAACAGGACCCTCAGCTATAGGTGAGGGTCCTATAGCTCCTCAAGCTGGAGTTTGCTTGAGGTCCACTCCAGACACTGTTTGCCTGGGTATCAGCAGTGGAGGCTGCAGAAGATAGAATATTGCTGAATAGTAAGTGTTGCTATCTGATTCTTGCTCTGGAAGCTTCATCTCAGGGGTGTACCCCGCCATGTGAGGTGTGAGGTGTTGGTCTGCACCTAGTGGGGAATGTCTCCCAGTTAGGCTACTCAGGGGTCAGGGACCCACTTGAGCATGCAGTCTGTCTGTTCTCAGATCTCACCCTCCATGCTGGGAGATCCACTGCTCTCTTCAAAGCTGCGAGACAGGGGTATTTACCTCTGCAGAGGTTTCTGCTGCTTTTTGTTTAGCGATGCCCTCTCCCCAGAGGTGGAGTCTACAGAGGCAGGCCGGCCTCCTTGAGATGTGGTGGGCTCCACCCAATTTGAGCTTCCCAGTGGCTTTGTTTACCTACTTAAACCTCAGCAATGGCAGGTGCCCCTCCCCCAGCCTCACTGCCACCTTGCAGTTAGATCTCAGGCTGCTGTGCTAGCAATGAGAGAGGCTCCGTGGGCATGGGATCCTCTGGGCCAGGTGTGGGATATAATCTCCTGGTGTGCCATTTGCTGAGACCTTTGGTAAAGTGTAGTATTTGGGTGGGAGTTACCCAATTTTCCAGGTGTTGTGTGTCTCAATTTCCTTTGGCTAGGAAAAGGAATTCCCTTCCCCCTTGTGCTTCCCAGGTGAGGTGATGCCTTGCCCTGCTTCAGCTGTTGCTGATGGGGCTGCACCCGTGGACCAGTGCCAACTGTCTGACACGCCCCAGTGAGATGAACCTGGTACCTCAGTTGAAAATGCAGAAATCACCTGTCTTCTGTGTCACTCACGCTGGGAGCTGGAGGCTGGAGCTGTTCCTATTCGGCCATCTTTTGATAGATATTTTAGGGGTCAGTATTTAGTCAAAGATTACATATGTTGTTTTAAAGAGTTTTCTCATTGAGTGGTTTGATCATGAAGTTGTTAATCATTTACTAAAAATATATGAAGAAATAAAATTTATTAAGTCATTTAGAATACCATATTATTAAGGTCACTTAGAATACCAGGTTATTTTTAGTAGAAACTGATTTCTAGTAATTCCATAAATCATATTAAATTATAATTCTACATTATAATCATTATCTACTATTAATTTATAGCTAGTTTAATGTGATATGTGTGATTAGAGCCCTAAACTGAGTTAAAGTTAATTATGTTATGTGGAATTGCAGTCTTTACAGGTGCTATGGGATAAAAAGCCTGGCCTGGATGTTCTGTGCTACTAACTAAGAAAAAATGGTAATGGTTTGGAGTCTAAATACTGTCATTTTTTTTCAGGTAAAACAAGGAGAAAATGCCAATTGATTTCTATTTAAAAGTAAGTAGATGGTGACTGTTTCATGCTGAAAGGGGCTCGCTTAGTTTTAACTAATTATATTAATAAATCCTGTCAGATATATAAGCCTATCTCACTCTACCTTTTAAGTTTCCTTTAATTCCTATATTAGACAGAATTGGCAAAGTTAATGCTGGAGTAAGAAGCACCTCCAAAAATTTTAGAAACTTGACTTAACGTTTTTTTGCTCACACTACCTGCCCAACATGGGCCAGCAGGAAGCTCTGCTCATCTCTCAACCAGACTCAGAGCAACTCCATTGCAACAAAGCTTCCATGATCATCTTAGCTGGAAGACGGGGTGAGCCTTACACTGGATCTTAGAGCTACTGCCTGGAATTGACACTTCTGTTACCATTTCAATGAAAATACATAGCCGGGCCTAAGTTCAAAGTGGACAGGGGAATGCAGTTCTGTCATGTGCCTGGAAGGTAGAGAGCCAGAAGTATATGGTGAATAGCACAGCTGCTCACTTTGTGAGGTCTTAGGCCTGGGTCGTTGCTGGCATGCCAGGCATGTATGTCACCGGTAACAAAAGAAAAGAAAATGCCTAAGATTTATGATTTATGATAAACAGTGACCTCACTTTAATATACATCATTATCTTGTGAACAGTGTGGCTTTTTAAATAATGTAAGATGTGTTAGATAAGTCACTAGAGAAGTCATCTGGAGATATTGACATTATCTTTCTTCATGTTAATAGGCAGAAAAATCTCAGTGCCACCAGGACAAGAACAGATTCACAGGCTGTTTCGAAATAGGAGTACACAGCTGAGCACAAGGTAGGCGCTCTAAGACTAATGAAAGAATCAAATCAGGTGTGTGAGTGATTTACTAAGTAGTTGAATTAGAGCCAGCTGCTTAGTCTGAGTTGAGTTAAGTCAGAGGAGGGGGGTTGATATTGGGTAATCAGAACAAAATGAGCTGGAGGACCAGCCACCTGTTTAGTTGGAGTAAGAATGCCTGCAGAGACCTGGACCGGAGTGGGCAGAAAGGAGGTAGGTCAGAGGCTGGTCTGGGATACTGGGACAGGCAAGTGTAGAGTCAGTTTGTTGATATTGAGAGAAGGTAATATCTTAGCTTTTTCAAAATTTACTAGTTTGTCAGAGGTAAGAATGTGTCTTTTTAGGTGCTGGAACTCTCCAAATTTGACTAAAATGCAGAAATACTGCTTTAATGTGAATAAGAAAGTTCCTTGGAAGGTGAATAGGAATTGAATTCTTCAAATTCTTGTGGATGTGCTCACAGGAATGACATATGTTTGGATCTCAAAATTAGATAAAATTGAGAGACTTAGTTGGGGTGGGATTGAGGGAATACATTTATCTCATAGGAACAACATTTTATTAATGTTTGATTGGAACTCTTGAAGTTGATAATGTTTTAAGCTGTGAGTGATAGACTGGATCAAAGTAATTATTACAATGTAAGACATTATGCCATTTACCTTTTCAAACTGAGAGTATTTTCCCCCTCTTTGGTTTATCTGAGTACATATAACAGTGAATAAGGAATTTCATTTTATATTCATATTATATAGTATTATATAAGAGCACTGAGTAGATAAGGTAGCTTATTTATATTATATAAGAGCACTGAGTAGGTAAGGTAGCTTATTTATTTTTTTAGCTATTAATGATTAAACCTGTGTACAGGCTAATTTTCTCAAACCAGTTGAGAGTTAATTAACTGGCGGCAGAAGGAGAGAGGGTATCAGAACCAACTGGAGAACATCAGCTCTCCCTTAAGAACAATAGCACACCAATTTCACTTTTTAATAGTGACAGAAACAGTACCATTATTGCCCTTTTGCTGTTTGTAAAATGGAGGCTTTAAGGCTTTAATTCTTTTTTTTAAATTATACTTTAAGTTCTGGGTTACATGTGCAGAATGTGCAGTTTTTGTTACATAGGTATACACGTGCCGTTTTTTTTTTTTTTTTTTTTTTTTTTTTTTTTAAGACGGAGTCTCACTCTGCCGCCCTGGCTGGAGTGCAGTGGTATGATCTGGGCTCACTGCAACCTCCACCTCCTGGGTTCAAGCAGTTATTCTGCCTAAGCTTCCCGAATAGCTGGGACTACAGGCGCATGCCGCCACACCCAGCTAACTTGGTATTTTTAGTCGAGATTGGGTTTCACCATGTTGGCCAGGCTGTGCTCAAATTCCTGACCTCAGGTGATCTGCCTGCTTCAGCCTAATTTTTAAGAAATCCTTTAAGTAACTCTTTAAGCACACTGTTTCCCATAAAATAGGAAATGTTTGGGTTGTAAGAAATGTGTCTATATGATATTACATCTGTGGCTTTCAAAATAAGGATTCTTAATGAGAGTTTTGCATTGTGTAGACTTTTATTTTAAAACTAAACTACCTTAATATGATCACTTGATCTGGTCTTTAACTTATCCCTTCCAAAATTTTTCATAAATACTAATGCACGTTTGTTTTTTTTAAATTAAGTTTTCCACGTCTTTACAGAACACAGGTTCTTTGGTCTGCATTATTAATAAACTTCTTTATATTCAGAAATGGGTAGAAAACGTTAGATTTTGCTCTATATCATGTTTCTAATAACATTACAACTTGACGTAAATCTTTGTTTAGAACTGTATTACGTCAAGTTGAAATGCTTCAAAATCAATATAATCACAAAGGTATAGCACTAATGAACTTTCACTGTGATGTCTGTACAGTCTTCTGAAAAGAAGACTTTATTATTTTGATACATTAGGTATTTTGTACATCAGAATTTTATTTATGTATCCTATTCACTTGAAGTATATATGTCATGATATTTTTATAAAATATTATATTCCCTTAGGTATGTTAATTAGCTTAAAGTTTTATGGTAATATTTAAACACACATTTAATTGTGTTATTTTATTATCATACATAGGACATAAATAATTTTAATAGTTAGTTAAACATTTAATAAAATGCAACAAACTTCCACATCTATAATTAAGAGGTTTTGGGAAACCAGTAGTATGTGGAATTATTTACACTTGTGCTATCAATTATGAACCTTCCTCATTTAGCGCTGAACACCGGAGCTAGCAGATGATGGCATGACCCAGAGAGCCTGCGGCAGGCCCATTTACCTCCTCCATGTAGACAAATGATTAAAGGCTTCATCAGTCTTTTAAGGAGCTGCAGAGAAAAGTTTCAAAATCATGGTCATTCATGCATAAATAAACAGAATATTTTCAGCATATATTTCAATTTTGCACAGAATATTAATGTGACAATAAAGAAGAGATTTAAATTGCAGTAAAATGAAGTTATTTCTGGTATTTTTAAATTGAAGTCCATGGTGGCTGTAGGGTTTTACATTTTTTTCATGGTTATGACTAGTATTGTCTCATCACTTGGAACAGAAATTGGTGTATGGGAAAAGCATATGGGGAAGGTAGTAGGGTAATGGTTTTGAAGGAGATAGGAACAGATGTTAAAGAGAGATTTCCCCTAGAGTTCCATTATATATGATAGTTCCAGTTGTCCCAATATGTCTACTTCACATAATTTATCTTCACATTTTTTTTGGAAACCAGCCTCATGGCACCCCTTCCAGGAAGCCTTCCACGACCTTCAGGACTGGGTTAGGGGGTTTGTAATTACATAAAACCATAAATATTTTATTTTTCCTCTATCTTCCATATCTTATCAAACTCAAAATATTATAATTGCTTGCTTTCTAGATGTGTACTTCCTTAGGCAAAAATTGTATCCTATTCGCCAGTGTAAATCTATAGCTATTGTATAATAATTGTTCAATGAATGAATGCTTCTCATTCAGCCTGGGAGAACTGACTGGACTGTGTGTACTGGGTTGTAGTATGTTTGGTTTTAAGTAGGTAGCATTGGGGAAAAAGACAATGTGTTTGAGGATTGAAAGATAGGACGTTTGAAAAGGAATTCTTCCTATTGGTGCTTTTGTATTTTAGAGTAGCAGAAAGTATTTTTGACAAGAAATCAGAATTTCTGAGTTCTGATTCTTAGTGGCATCTGCACCTGTTTAATGTTGGACAAGCCTGCTAGCTTCTCTGGTCATCAGTTTCTGCACTTGTAAAAAGAAGGATCTTGACTATTTCTGGGGTTTCTTTGAGCACCTATATATAGATTATTATTATATCAAAAGGAAATTGATATCAGTGACAGGACTGACTTCTCATCTGAGTGAGCCTCCTCTTGAATTGAGAGTGGGTATTGCCTCATTTTGTCAAATGTGAGTTAAAAAAAACCTTGAAGCAGAAAACATTGAGGACCTTCCTGGTTTGTGGCCTAAGGAATGTTTCTCATTCCTTATTATTTTCAGAGATTCTGAAGTGGAAATTATGATTGGGTTGTTCCTAAAGCAAAGATCTAAAGACTTCAGGAAGGGGAACTTCCAATATAAACTGAATTTCAGACTAAGCAGAAATGGGGTTATCATTTACTGTAGATGAACTATACTGGATAAGGAGAAGGTGAATTAGGCATAATTGCTACTGTAACAGAGAGATCAGATAATATAATAAGTTAAAGAACAAATACATGATTTTCTTTCTTTCACATTTGTCCGAGATTGGTAGCTTCCACCCAGTCATTCAGGGACTCGGGTTATTTTCAAGATAATTGCTCTATTCTAGGGTCTGCTGTGATCTGTTTGGTTAAAGCTGGGTTGCTTCAAATTCATGGTTTCAGTAGAGACATGGATGGGAGATTCTTCGGGGAGAAATGAATGCAGAGAAACACATGTGCAATGTTTTAAGGTTTAAGTGTGAAAATAACATATATCCTTCTGGATATGGTTCATACTTAGAAGCAAGGGGAATTGGGACATATAATCTCAGCTATGTTTTCAGGAAAAAGGGTAGAATAGATTTTGATGGATAGCTTGAAATCTCTACTGATTTTATGACTTTCAGTAGAAAAAGTGGTCAAATGCATTCAGAATGCAATTTAAATCATCATTGTGCACTTTTGACTCATTATGTTATAAATACATATAGTTCAATAACTAAATATATTTATAGAACATCCATACAGTAGAATGCTATGTAGTCCTTAAAATACTTTTATAAAAGAGTTGCTAATGGAATGGAAGTCAGTACATGATATGTAGTTGACTTTAGCAAGTCATGGAAAAGTTAAGAAATAATGAGTTTTGTAAAAAATATCATTTGGATAAGTATAGCAAAGAGATGAGAGAGACAAAGTTTAA
Source organism: Rhinopithecus bieti (assembly GCF_001698545.2). NCBI lineage: Eukaryota > Metazoa > Chordata > Mammalia > Primates > Cercopithecidae > Rhinopithecus > Rhinopithecus bieti. The sequence continues at coordinate 2,018,604 of NW_016809631.1, forward strand.
AATGTTACTGTTTGTTGTCTTCAGTGGTAGAATATAATTGACATTTTGTTTCTGTGTTTTTCTATTTAAATATCCATACTTAAAATTTTTTCTCCATTAGACATTTATTTAGGCAATAAGCAAAAATCAATAAACATTTATATTAACAAATGAGATATTTATAATGATCCAGAAGAAGTTAAATTTATCTACACTCAACTTCAGCTACTGATTCTGGTAGAATTAGTAATCTCTTTGGTCAGAAGCAGCCAGATAGACTTACAGTCTCCCAAAGAAAATATGCCAGAAAACTTGGCATATAGAAATAAATGGTAATTGTACCTTATGGTCCTCTTGAGCTGTTCTAATAGTAAAGCAAATGCATATTGTAGTGCATTTGCACAAAGTCTTATGAGAAAGCCCATAAAAGCACATAAATGTCTTGCTTCCCATAATCAGAAAAGCAAAATGTCTGAAATGAATGCACCTTTTAAAAGATATAACTCCCCACTTTAACCCTAATGACTCAGTTGGTTAAAAAATTTATTTATTTGCCCTGAGTTTGGGTTCCAGATTACTTTTGATCACAACCAAATTAAATAAGAAAACGAACTTTTAATCACAAGCAATGTTGTCTTCCCCTGATAGTGGGATATATATGCACTTTTCAAGGCCATTTTTCTACATGATTATGACAAGTAGTCATTATAAGTCTTATTTTTCATTTTTCAATTAATCAGGGTGAGGTCATTTTCCTTTATATACCTAAAGTAAAAGAGATTGTTTTAAAGAAAAACAAGAAGCCTTGACATTACTATCAGTATTCTCTTTCTTCATTGTTAAGTGGTAATATATGTCCGTTAGGAGTATACATAGAAATATGTGATCTATGTCCATAGAAGTATGCATAGAAATATGTCAATTTACATGTAAAATAATCTGATTGGCAGTCCAGTTACTTGCTGGCCCTTCTCTGCTCTCATTAAAAGAAACTGTCCTCTAACCTTTGGCTGTCACCAGGTTGGTTGTGCATTTGTTCTTGCCTGTGTGGTCCCTGGAATTTTCCTCCAGTGCATTGTTGGGCTTTGGCCATGGTTCCCCTCTAGTGGCTCAGGGTCATTATTCCCTAGGCAATTTCCTGTTCTTTGACAGAGCCAAGAGATGGGGTGTGCCAGCCTTTTTTATATATTTACTTCCTGATTCCTTTAGTCTCACAGAATTTTGGGATGCCCTGAATTTTACCTTTAGTCTTGTGTTAGTATTTGGCCAAATCTGCTACTTGGCATTACCTTGTGGCTTAGCTTTTGGGAAGCTGAATATAAGTGCATATGGACTTTAACATCATGCAAATGTTATTGATGACACAGAATGCCTGGTGTGGGCTATGAATAATTTAGGAAGCCTCTGCCATTTATTCACACATTTCAGTCATGTGTTCAGAAAGCAGGTACAGTATGGAACATACTTCAGAATTATAGGTCATATTCGAGAGACTTTTATCATCATTCCTCAGCCATAGGCAAACTGCATAATTTGCAAGAAATTTTGGCACTGCCTTATCATGTTCAAATAACTTGGAATAACAGAAATTACATGAAAAAAAAAAAAAAACCCTGCCCAAGACAAGTAACTTTAATACTGTTCTTTGTAATTAATCTTACCTGTATAGCTGTGAGCCAATTTGCTTACCAAAATCAAAATAGACTTATGAACTACTAATATTGGTCCTATAGAAAATACTTCATCTTATCAGAGCTTGCTGATCTTTCTTGTGAGGGCAGATATTTGTTGCATGGGGCTTGCTTGATTTTTCTACCATTCTATTCCAGGAAAAATAATAACATAAGTATATGTGCAGTGAAAGCTGAGTTGTAGGTGGGAATTTGGAGACTATTTTATCTTAAAACTCAAGCTTATAGCTTCCTTGCCACTTTTTGTTTTTTGAGACAGGATCTCACTGTGTCACCCAGGCTGGAATGCAGTAGTGTGATCCTAGCTCATTGCTGCCTTGAGCTGCCGGGCTCAAGTGATCCTCCCACCTCAGCCTCTCGAACAGCTAGGACTACAAGCATCTACCACCATGCCTGGTTAGTTATTTTTTTAAAAATATTTTTGTTTTTTGTAGAGATGGGGGTCTCACCATGTTGCCCAGGCTAGTCTCAAACCCATGGCTTCAAGCGCCTCCTGCCTCAGCTTCCCAGAGTGCTGGGATTATAGGTGTGAGTGACCATGTCTGACTCATTACCGCATTGTTTTTTTTGTTTGAGGTTTAAGCACAATTTGTACAAAACTGATTATGTGAAACAGCAAGGGCCTGTAAATATATTAGAAGTAAAAATAAGTAAAAGGCCATAATGTTGCTTCTGAAAATAGTATCTTCTGCAAGCAGTGCACAGAGATTGAGTTTGCGAACTGCATCAATAAAATTGTGATTGTCTTAGGGCTCTCCAGAGAAACCAAAGCTCCAGCTGAAGTCTGAGGGCCTGAGAACCAGCAGAACCAGTGGGGTAGTTCTCATCTAAGGACTGGCAGGCCTGAGACCCAGGAAAAGCTGATGCTTCAGGTAAATCTCAAAGGCAAGAAAAAAGTTGATGCCTTAATTCAAAGACCATCAGACAAGAGAAATTCTCTCTTTCTCAAGAGAGGGTCAATTTTTTTTTTTTTTTTTTT
>NW_016809631.1:2021490-2056290 GCF_001698545.2 Rhinopithecus bieti
TTTTTTTTTTTTTTTTTTTTTTTTTTTTTTTTTTGCACTGGCTGTTTCTTCTACCCAGAACTGTCTTCTCCCTGATATCAATGTAGCTCATTCTCTGTTAGTGGATGATTAATGTATTTCTCCACATTAAGGAGGGCGATCTTTATTACTCTAAGTACCAAATTAAATGTTAAGCTCATATAAGAATATGAGAATATAAGACTACCCTCACAGAAATACCTGGAATAATGGTTGACCAAATGTCTGGGTATCTTTTAGCCTAGTCAACATTTTTCTGTTTGTTGGTTTTTTTTGGGAGACCAGGCCTGGCTCTGTTGCCCTGGCTGGAGTGCAGTAGTGCAGTCTTGGCTCGCTGCATCCTCGACTTCCGGGGCTCAAGTGAATGTCCTGCTTCAACCTCCCAGATAGCTGAGACTGAGAGATATGCCACCATGCATGGCTAATTTTTCCCTTTTTTTTTTTTTTATACAGATGGGGTCTCACTATGTTGCCCCAGCTTGTTTTGAACTCCTGGGCTCAACTGATCCTATTGCCTTGGCTTCCCAAAGTGCTGGGATTACAGGCATGAGCCACTGAGCCTGGCCTTTAACCCCAGTCAACTAGACACATAAAATTCATTATCACAATCATCAGTATTTGGCTTAAGAGTTGAAGAGACTTTGACTGGTTACTACTAGAGGACATAAATACTGTAAGACCTTGGTGGCAACATCAGCCATAGGAAACAATAGAAACAAAACTGATCAAAATATACTTGATGTCTTCCATTGACCTGGGTTGAAAGTGAACTTCAAAACAGTGTTGAAAATGTGCAGGTTGGGAGCGGCGGCTGCAATTAGCTAGTTACAATTCAGAAGTATTTCTTCTTTTCCTTTAATGGCAAACTTATAAAATTTGACTATTATTTTTAAAAGTAGTTAATTTTACTGTAATATTATCGTATTGAAAATAGTTAAGTATTATTATTTCACAAGTTTTGGACTTAAGATATATTCTTATCTCAGAAAATTTTATTCTGTGAAGGTGATATTTAGCTTCAGTGTTATTTAAATTTTGATTTAAATACTCTGCCATTTAGCCTTTGACTAAAATGTATTTTTGTTGTACTTATATATGCTTCCCTCCCCCTGAAGATCAGGGCAATTTCAGAAGGGCATTATCTTGGAAGCATTTCCTGTTAAAATCTCAGCAAACTTGGTCTTTCCTTTGAACCCAGGAAGACAGTCCCCAGGGGCATGGCCCTCATTCCTGGCTTGCCTTCTTGCCACAATTATGTCACTAATATTTACACAATCATTGTTGGGCCACATTGCAAATAAGCATAATAGGAAGAAAAGTGAGAAGTTATCCTATTCCCAGAAGATCTGATGGAGTCCTTAGGGAGGGTTACAGCTAGAAAATTTCTTTTTAGAGGTGGATTGGGACAGCCTGGGAAGGGGCAGTGGGCAGTGTGTGGACAGAAAAGGGCTCACTTTCACTTTCAAGGTGGGTGTTTTTTTTTTTTGAGACAGGGTCTCACTCTGTCACCCGTGCAGGAGTGCAGTGGTGTGATCATAACCCACTGTAGCTTTGAGCCCCTGGGCTCAAGCGATCCACCTCAGCCTCCTAAGTAGCTGAGACTATAGCTACACACATCACTACTCCCAGCTAATTTTTAAATTTTTTTGTAGAGACAGGGTCTCACTTTGTTGCCCAGGCTAGTCTTGAATTCCTGGCCTCAACTGATCCTCCCTTCTCAGCCTCCCAAAGTGCTAGGATTGCAGGTGTGAGCTACTGTGCCCAGCTCATGGTGGCATTTTTAGCCAAAATAGTGGTAGGTTAGGGAATGAGCTACACTGGTATCAGGGAGAAGAGGGTTCTGGGTAGAAGAAAGAGCCAATGCAAAAGCCTTAAGAATACCTGGATTGTTCCACAAACAGCCAAGAGGCCAGTGTAAGGCATGAGACCCTAGAGAGGCATGAGCCTTGCAAGGGGGAGGCTAGGAGGGAAAAAAAAGCCAGGGAAACCATGGGGCCCAGGACTCCATTCACTATAGAGCAACATGGACCACTAAGTGAGCTTCAGCTTTTAATAAGGAGGATGGTGAGCCCATCCAGGATTTGGGACTGATTTGTGGCATGATCTGACTTTCCTTTTGAGCATATATATATGTAAGAATAAATTTGATTCCACTATAAAACAACAGATTTTAAGGAAATGTTTTAGAATTTATAGTAAATTTGACATAGTATCTAGAGTTAGGCAAGCTGCATAGTGTGAAGGAAGACTGTTCTCTAACGCCAGCCACAAATTCAGGTTTCCCCAGGGATATCTTTATGTCTGGCCATCTGGCTACAAATTTGGGGATTCACATAATCCACCTCAGGTTTGATAACTCACTAGAATGACTCAACTCAGGAAAGTGCTATACTTAAAGATTACAGTTTTATTACAACAAAACAATACAAGTTAGAACCATCAAAAATAAAGAAGCACAGAACCAATTCTGGGAGGTTTCCAAATGCAAATCTTCTATTGTCCTCAGGGATATGTTATCCTCCCAGCTTTGAAGTGTGACAATGCTTAAAGGGTATTGCTAAACCAGGGAAGCTCCCCTTAGCTTTGGTGCCCAGAGTCTTTATTGAGGCTGCATTGAATCATGATATTGATCGACTCATTGGCCACATGGTTGGATTCAATCTTCAGTTCCCCTCTTTTCCCCCTTCCAGAAATCAGGCTGATATCACACTGCTGAAATAATCTGTTAATCACATGGTTGATTTTTCTAGCATGATCAGTTCCCATCTTTAGTCATATTGTTAGCATAAACTATCAGGAATAGTATGAGGGACCCAACATAAATAGCAATGACAGTACAATCACTCAGGACATTTCAAAGGTTTACAGTTTACCTCCCAGGAACTGGGGACAGAGGTCAGCCATATTCTTATTGCACATATAGATCAAATATGGATTAAATAGAGATACTCTGATAGAATTGATAATCGCATATGTTTTCACTCTAATTCATGTCAATTCAATATGTACCTTACTTTCCACTGATTCTTTGTACTTAGAAATGCTATTTTTATCCCTCTTCCAATTCTTAAAATGAAGAGATATTTTGTGATCCTTAACTTGTTTAGAACAACCGCGTTCTTGTTTTATCAGTAGCTTTAATTTGTACATATTTTTATATTTTTCTTTTATGAACTATTTTTCATAGATATTCCTTCACATATGCTTCCATCTTTTTTTCTCTTATTCTCTGGTTTAAAATTCGAGGTATGAAACTGTGAGTGGGTAAGTTGTATAATCATAATTCTGTCTTTTTGCTGATGAACATTTCTATGGTCTTAAAGTATTGCTCTCTTGCAAGCTTAGTATGTTTCTTCTTCACATGATCATTTAAATTCAGATTGGAAAGTTTACTCAATAAGGTTCCTACTCTACTTTGGGATTTTGAATAGATAGTTCTGCTGAAACATAATCAGTTAAATCAGTTTTAATTGGACAATGCTACTCATATTTCTCACAAGTCTGATGCTGCTGGCCACTTAGTGCAGAAATCTTTGAGAACTATACAGTGCTTTTGAATTTCTATACATGCCAAATGTAGAAAGCCAGAAATATTTAAGTTTTGGCTTCCCTCTTTTGTCATAGAACCCCCTTTCTAAGGTCAAATACCCATTTCAAGAGCTTTGAAAGGAACTTGAAAGATTTAAATGGTGTTGCAACAGGGAGACTAGCAGTCTCTCTCGACCAGACTTACATTTGTCGTTATTTTATTGTTTTCTGATACAAAGCCTTAGTCTTGGGTTCGGCTCATCAATGACTGGAAATCTGATGATGGAGAAGGTACACAGGTTCTTAGCCACCTGCCAGGCAGATGATGCTAAGAACCAGGTGGCTGCCATTGCTGTAAGGTCTGATTTATGTTTTAAAAGAATCAGTCTGGCTGTTATAACAAGAATAGACTCAGGAGACCTGGAAGAAGCCAGTTATAAGCTTTTTGCAGTGTTCCAGTATGAGATTATGGTAGTTTGCATCAAAGATATCTCAGTGAAGATATTTAGAATTGCTCAGATTCTGGCTGAATCTTAAAGGAAGAGCCAACAATATTTGCTGAGAATTTGGATATAAGATGTGAGAGAGAGGGGGGAGTCAAATGATGACTCTAGATGTATTGGTTATCTATCACTGAGTAATGAAGTATTTCAAAACTTAGAGGCTTAAAACATTACCATGGATTTCTTATAGTTTCAATGAGTATTGCTGGGTGTTGCTTTAATGGGCTCTGTGGTTCTGGGTCTCTCTCAAGACTGCAGTCATATCATGGGTCAACTGGGAAGGATCTGCTTCCTGGCACACTTTCCTGACTATTTGTCAGATTCATTTCCTCCGAAGCTGTTGGCCAGAGATGACTCTTGGTGTCTCACTATGTAGGCGTCTCCATAAATCATCTCACAGTGTGGCGGCTTGCTTCATTAGAGTCAACAAGTAAAAGGGTCACAGAGTGTCAACAAGAGAGAGGCTGCTAACAAGATGGAAGTCACAATCTTTCGTAAACTAGTCATGGAAATGGCATCCAATCACTTTTGCTGTATTCTATTTAATAGAAGCAAGTCACTAGGTCCAGCTCACATTCAAGGGGAGGGGCATACCCAAAGGCATGAATGCCAGGAAAAATAATCATTGGAAGTCACGTCGGAATACCTTAGTTTTAGCCTGTATCCACCATGCCAGAGTTTTAGCCTGCATAACTGGACCATTAGAGATCATCTTTACTGAGGTGAGGAAGACTGCATTGGGAGCATCTTTGTGAAGGGTTGGGTAAATTAGAATTTTTTATTTTTGATATGTTAAATTTGACATGGCTAGTAAACATCCATGTTGGCTATATGTCTGACTTTAAAGGGTGCTATTCAGGCAGGAGATAAATAAACAGGAATCTTCTTGCACCTTGATGTATTATCATACACCAGTGACAATGTGAGCACACATGGTAGCATATGTTTTACATGAGTCAGTATCATGGTGGTTAGCAGCAGAAGTCCCAAAGCACCACTGCATGGGTTCAAATTTCTGCTCTACCATTTACTGTCTGTTTGACCATGAATAAGTTACTTAATTATTTTTGTACCTCAGTTGCTCATTCATAAATTGGGATATTAACAATAACTAAAACATAGAGCTATAATGAGTTGAATGCATAAAAATGTATGAAATGACCTTAGCTTTGCTTATAGTAAGTTTAGTATATTTTTTGTTATTATTGTTGCTCTTTTTAAAAAATGTATCACCTTTTAAACAGCATGCAATTTGAGAATATTGTTGCCAGCTGGCAGCTTTGGGTGGATAAAATGTACCAGTCTTCCATAAAATGCCTTATTCACCATATGTGTCTACATGTGATCTCTGGCTATTATTTGACTTGAAAAAAAGCTATTATATCATAAAATAAGCAATTTGAAATTTTAAAAGGTGTTTCAAATACATTTAATGCATCTATTTAAAATAGANTATTGTTGCTCTTTTTAAAAAATGTATCACCTTTTAAACAGCATGCAATTTGAGAATATTGTTGCCAGCTGGCAGCTTTGGGTGGATAAAAATGTACCAGTCTTCCATAAAATGCCTTATTCACCATATGTGTCTACATGTGATCTCTGGCTATTATTTGACTTGAAAAAAAGCTATTATATCATAAAAATAAGCAATTTGAAATTTTTAAAAGGTGTTTCAAATACATTTAATGCATCTATTTAAAAATAGAATTTATTCCACCATTCAGCAAACTTGTTTTATTGTCTCCTATAGCTACATTCTGAGAATATTTATTGTGAAAGACTATAATATTCCTGAACACTTGTGTCATCTGCTCCTTTCATATAGTGGGTCAAAGATTAAATTAGGATCTTCCAGGTATCAGAGTTTAGAAAAGTGTTGGTAGTAAAAAGGAAAAGGTGTTAATCATTTTTTTTTTCTTGATTCCTTCTAAGAGAAGAGTGAGTCATAGGACATTGGTGGTGGCTGAGAATGACATGACTCTGTTGATAGCTCTCAGTTTTTTTTTTTTTTTTTTTTAACACAATTGAATGAGTGGTGAAAGACCTGCTTCTTTTTCTTCTCCCTAACTAAGACTCAGAGAAAGCTGAAACATGTGAGAATCTGCAGCAGCATTCAAATCTTACTCTGAGGAATGAGGACTCTGAGGATGTGTGTCTGGGGCTATTCTGTGTGAGAGTGGAGCTAAGAGTGCTGGTTTTTGGTCCTACTCCCATTACTTCAACAATAAATTCTGTTTTCACATGTTTTGTACATTTGGCATCTGTGTCAATTTTGTTTAAAACATTTTCTTGGGCTGGAGAGTATTTAAAAATTGTTACTTAAAAAGAAGCCTCTTCGTAAATATCTTACACCTATGATTTCTGTACTTTAAACATTGATTAAAACATAAATGTGCTGGGAAGGTTAAGGAGACTGGACAAGGGGGAAGTGACACATCAAAAAGTCTTTGCTGAGGTGTTTCAGCTCAATCAGATTGCTTTCCTAAACCCCTCTTTATGATCCACATGAGAAGTGGGGAGCTTTGTGGAAAAGAGAAAAAGTGATGTAACCATGGAGCATGTGACTTTAGAGGTTAGGCAAGCCCAAGGGGACTTGCACTGAAAAAAATTTCAAAAGCCAAAGGGCAATGTGAAGGCATTACATTTTTGTGATGGTAACAGAGGGTTTACAAGAAGATAGATGTCAGCACAGAGGTGAAAAGAGCAAACCCTTAAATTTTTAAAAATCGGATTTCACGTTGGCCGTTTTCCTAGTTTTTGTATGTCGGGAATGATATAGCCCCATATAAAAAAAAACAAGGCTACATCTTAGGACTGGACCCAGGACTAGCTGGTAGGGCAACAGCAGAGTGTATATTTGCTACATAGTATGTACCTGTGCTCATATGCAAATTAAAGGAAATTTTTTACAGGTCTTTGCTTTTTTGAAAATTTGTTTTTGTAAATGGACACATTATAATTGTACACATTAATATTTGTAGAGTACTATTTGGTGTTTCAATGTACATCTATGATGTATAATGATAGGAATCAGGGTAGTTACTGGATCCATTGCCTCATGCATTTGTCATTTCTTTGTGGTGAGAACATCCAAAGGCCTCTCTTCTAGCTATTTTGTAATATATGATATTTTACTATTATATACATTTTATGTGCAATAGACCACCAGAACTTATTCCTCCTATCTAATTTTAATTTTGTACCCATTGACCAACCTCTCCCTATCCTCCTCTTCCCTCCTTAGTCTCTCGTAACCACTGTTCTACTTTCTGCTTATATGATACTAACTTTCTTTTTCTTTTCTTTTTTTTGAGACATGGTCTCATTCTGTCACCTAGGCTGGAGTGCAGTGGCACGATCACAGTTCACTGCAGTCTCAAACCTCCCAGGCTCAAGTATTCCTCTTGCCTTAGCCTCCCAAAGTAGCAGGGACTACAGATGCAAGCCACCATGCCTAACTAATTCTTTTTTTGCTTTCCTCTTAGATTCCACATATGAATGAGGTCATGTGGTATTTGTCTTTCTCTGTCGGGCTTATTTCACCTAACCTGATGTCCTTCAAGTTCATCCGTGTTGTCACAAATAACAGGATTTCATTCTTACTTAATTTTTTCTTTCATCCATAGGACTCTGCTTGACAGGAATTTCATTCTTTTTATGGCTGAAGAGTATTCCATTGTGTGTATATGCCACATTTTCTTTTTTGAATTTAAATTTTATTTTAAGTTCTGGGATACATGTGCAGAATGTGCAGGTTTGTTACATAGGTAAATATGCGCCATGGTGGTTTGCTGCACCTACTACCCCATCACTTATGTATTAAGCCCTCATGTATCAGCTATTTGTCCTGATGTTTTCCCTCCCCTCCCCACACGGACAGGCCCTGCTGTGTGTTTTGTTCCCCTCCCTGTGTCCATGTTTTCTCATTGTTCAGCTCCCACTTATGAGTGAGAACATGCAGTGTTTGGTTTTCTGTTTTTGTGTTAGTTTGCTGAGGATGATGGCTTCCAGATTTATCCATGTCCCTGCTAAGGACATGACCTCATTCCTTTTTATGGCTGCATAATATTCCATGGAGTATATGTACCACATTTTCTTTATCCAGTCTATTGTTGATGGACATTTGTGTTAATCCCATGTCTCATATCTTTGCTATTGTGAATAGTGCTATAATAAACATACATGTGCATGAATCTTTATAATAGAATGATTTATATTCCTTTGGGTATATACCCAGTAATTGGATTGCTGGATCAAATGGTATTTCTGGTTCTAGATACTGGAAAAATTGCCAGTGTCTTCCACAATGACTGAACTAATTTACATTCTCATGAAAAGAGTAAAATCATTCCTATTTCTCTGCAGCCTCACCAGCATCTGTTGTTTCTTGATTTTTAACTAATCGCCATTCTGACTGGAGTAAGATGGTATCTCACTGTGATTTTGATTTCCATTTCTCTAATGATGAGTAATGTTGAGCTTTTTTTCATATGTTTGTTGGCCACATAAATGTCTTCTTTTGAGAACTGTCTATGTCCTTTTCTCACTTTTTAATGGGGTTTTGTTTTTTTCTTGTAAATTTGTTTAAGTTCCTTATAAATTCTGGATATTAGACCTTTTGTCAGATGGGTAGACTGCAAAAGTTTTCTCCCATTTTGTAGGTTGTCCATTTGCTCTGATGACAGCTTCTTTTGCTTTACCACATTTAAAAAACTTTAGTCATCTGTTGATGTACACTTAGGTTGATTCACATCTTGGCTATTATCAATAGTGCTGCAATAAATATGGGAATGCAAATATCTTCTTGACATACTGATATCACTTCCTTTGGGTATATACACTGTAGCGGGATTGCTGGATCATATGGTAGTTCTATTTTTAATTTTTTTGAGCCATACTGCTTTCTGTAATGGCTGTGCTAGTTTACAATTCCATTTACAGTGTGTGCATTCCCTTTTCTCCATATCCCTGCCAACACTTGTTATATTTTGTTTTTTGGATAATAGCCATTGTAACTTGAGTGATGTTGTATCTCATCTCATTGTCCTGATGATTGGTGATGCTGAGCACATTTTCAAATAGCGGTTGGCTATTTGTAGGTCTATTTTTGAGAACTGTCTATTAAGATCTTTTGCCCATTTTTAAATTGAGCTACTTATTTTTTTGATGTTAGGTTTCTTATATATTCTAGATATTAACCCCTTGTCAGATGTATACCTTGTAAATTTTTTTTTTTTTTTCCATTCTGTAGATTGTCTCTTCGCTGTGTTAATAATTTCCTTTGTGGTGCAAAAGCTTTTTAGTTTTATGTAATCCCATTTGTCTATTTTTGCTTTTGTTGTCTCTGTCTTTAAGGTCTTATTTTAAAAAATCCTTGCCCAGTCCAATGCTGGTTTTTTTTTTTAGTAGTTTTATAGTTTCAAGTTTTAGATTTAAATATTTAACCCATTTTGAGTAGATTTTTGTGTATGATGAGATGTAGATAGGCGTCTAGTCTCATTCTTCTGTATGTGGATATCCAATTTTTTCAGCTCCACTTACAGAAGACATTGTATTTTTCCCAGTGTGTGTTCTTGGCACATTTGTTGAAAATCAGTTGCCTGTAGGTGTGTGAATTTATTTCTGAGCTCTCTATTCTGTTCCTTTGCTCTATGTGTCTGTTTTTATGCTAGTACTATGCTGCTTTGGTTACTATAGCTTTGTAGTGTATTTTGAAGTCAGGCAGTGTGATGTCTCCAGCTTTGTTATTTTTGTTGAGGATTTCTTTGGCTATTCAGGATATTTGTTGTATCATATGAATTTTAGGATTGTTTTTTCTATTTCTGTGAAGAATGTCATTGATAAATGTCATTGATAGAAATTGCATTGAATCTGTAGATTGTTTTGGGTAGAATGGTCATTTTAACAAGATTCATTCTTTCAATCCATGAACATGGAATGTCTCTTCATTGGTTGTATCCTCTTTAATTATTTTATCAAAGTTTTATAGTTTTCAGCATAGAGATCTTTTACCTCCTTGGTTAAGTTTATTCCTAGGCATGTTATTTGTATTTATTCATAGCTATTGTGAATTGAATTGTTTTCTTGATTTCTTTTTCAGGTAGGTAATTATTAGCATCTAGAAATGCTACTGATTTTTGCATGTTTACTTTCTATGCTACAACTTTACTGAATTTGTTTATTAGTTTTAACAGTATTTTTGGTGAAGTCTTTAGGGCTTTCTATATATAAGGTCATGCCACTTCTACAAACAGGAACCAATTTGACTTCCTCCTTTCCAGTTTGGATACCTTTTATTTCTTTCTGTTGTCTAATTGCCCGGGCTAAGACTTCCAGGACTTTGTTCAACAGAGTGGTGAAAGAGGGGATCGTTGTCTTGTTTCTTGTTCACTATGATGTTAGCTGTGGATTTGTCATAAATGGCCTTTATTGTGTTGAGATACATACTATCTGTAAGTACTTTTTGAGAGTTATATCATAAAGGTATGTTGACTTTTGTCAAGTGCTTTTTCTGTATCGACTGAAATGATCATATGGTTTTCCTTTCCTTTTGTTAATGGGATATATTATTATACAATTTGTTGATTTGCATATGCTAAATCATTCTTGCATCTCTGGGATGAATTCCACTTGACCATGGTGAATGGTCTTTTTGTGTGCTGTTGGATTTGGTTTGCTAGTATCTTGTTGAGAATTTTTAAATCTATGTTCATTAGATACTGGCCTGTAGTTTTTTTTGCTGTGTTCTTGTCTGGTTTTGGAAACAGGGTAATGCTGGCCTCATAAAATGAATTTAGAAGTACTCCCTCCTCCTCAATTTTCTGGAACTGTTTGAGTAGAATTGATGTTTGCTCTTTAAATGTTTGGTGGAATTTTGCACTGAAACCATCAGGTCCTGAGCTTTTCTTTGATGGAAGACTTTGTATTGCCTTTTCAATTTCCTCACTTGTTATTGGCCTGTTCAGATTTTATATTTCTTTATAATTTAATCTTGGTCAGTTGTATGTGTCCAGTAAATTATTTATTTCTTCTATGTTCTCAAATTTGTTGGCTTGTAGTTGTTCATAATAGTCTCTTATGATGTGTGTATTTTTGTGGTATCAGTTGTAATGTTTCTTTTTTCATATCTGATTTTGTATTTTCTTTTCTCTCTCTCTTTTTTTTTTTTTGTGATGGAGTCTCGCTCTGTTTTCCAGGCTGGAGTGTAGTGGGGGGGATCTCAGCTCACTGCAAGCTCCGCCTTCTGGGTTCACGCCATTCTCGTACCTCAGCCTCCCGAGTAGCTGGGACTACAGGTACCTGCCACCATGCCCGGCTAATGTTTTTTTGTATTTTCAGTAGAGACAGGATTTCACCGTGTTAGCCAGGATGGTTTCGATCTCCTGATCTCGTGATCTGCCCGCCTCGGCCTCCCAAAGTGCTGAGATCACAGGTGTGAGCCACTGGGCCCAGCCTGTATTTTGTGTTTTTTCTCTTAGTCTAGCTAAAGGTTTGTCAATTTTGTTTACTTTTTCAAACAAACAACTCTTTTGTTGATTCTTTTGAATTTTTTAAGTCTCTATTTCATTTGTTCCTGCTCTGAGCTTTATTATTTCCTTTATTCTACCAATTTTGGGTTTAGTTTGTTCTTGTTTGTCTAGATTGTTGAGGTGTATTGTTAGGTAATTAGAAATTTTTATTTTGTGAAGTAGGCATTTATTGCTATAAACATTCCTCTAAGAACTGCTTTTGCTGTGTCCTGTAGGTTTTCATATGGTATTTTTCCATTCTCATTTGTCTTAAGAAAATTTTAATATTCCTATTGACCCACTGGTTGTTGAAGAGCATGCTTAATTTTAAACAAAAGTGTAATTAGGGTTCAGGGTTAAGGTCAACTGATCAGATACTTGAGTACAAATAAAATTCAGTTCTCTTTTTGGCATATTTCATATTTTCCCATTCAGAGACAACCACAGATATTTTGTGTATATGTCTACATGAATATTCCAAAATTGTATTTTGTAAAAGATAGTACTAATCATGGTCTGATCTCTACAAAATGCTAGGCTGCATCTGAAAATGAGAGCTTGAGCTTTCCAAGGTCTATGATACAGAGTGAATATTACAAGACTATAGATTGAGAAAACTTAATTCTATTCCATGCATTCCCTTATGTTACGGAAATATAGTCAATGTTACATCTCTGTGTCTCAAAGCCATCTTATACAAATTAGGATAGTAAAGCCCCCTCCTTTACATGCCTCTTATGCATTGCATGCTTATAAAATTTTTTCTATTCCTTTGATAGAATTAAATTCAATTTTCTCACACATGTTACCTAAGGTGTGTAGCCTTTGCATTTTATATGTTTATATTGACATAGCCTTGAAAGGGTGGCAGGTCAATGTGGAATATACCAAATTTTCTCTCTTACCACAGGCAGTTATATGATCTTTTTATAAAGGTCTGACAATTGGATTGAATGTGGATGCTGAACTTTGAGGAATGTCAGCTAAAAGAAAGTTGCAAAAGACCATGCAAAGGACATGGTTTGTTTAAGCAAATATTTTTCAAGCCAGTTCATCTCCATTAAGAATGGTGAATTTTATCTGACTCATTGAAGCAGGAAATACATCTCACCTCTTCAGCAGGAAAACCTTTACTGAAGCACATGAACGTTTTCTTTCCATCTTTGCACTCTGTTTCCTCTTCAGTGGAATCTTGATAACACGAAAACACTTCAGGTTTATCTCTGGCTCCTTCCGATGCTGTGAGATTTAAGTGTGGAATTTCGGGCTCAAATTCTGCATGTGACTTGAACAAATTGTATTAAACTATGTCAAGGAGGAAGAAAGCAAGCTGATGATGAGTTTTAAGCACTTCTGTCAATACAATATACTGTAAGAAAACTTTTAGTATCAGTAAAATGAGAATCAATCAGCATTTTATGCTCTGGTAAGAAAGACAGAAAACAGAATTCCCAGTCCTTATTGGACCCCCTCCACATACCATTTTGTATATAAATCTTAACTGTTTCTGATTAAATTACTTTGATTTTTATGAAAAGAGTTTTTAAAAATGGAAATTCTGTGTTATGATTTATGTGACTTATATAAAAAAGGCTGGATGAAATCCCTTCACTACTTCCCATAGTTGGAAGTACTTCCTTATAGCTTTTTGGAATTCTGGAAAGTGTAGTCCAGTTCTATGTAGTCAACAGCACTTCCTCCTCAGGGGAGTGGGTGTGGTCCTTGTCATCCTGGGATGGTAAAAGTAATAGCTCCCAGATGTGCCCAGCACTGTTCTGCCTGCTTTATGTTTAATTCTCAGAAGAAACCCAAGTATGAGACTTAAGTGTCTCCTCCATTTCATAGATGATGAAACAGATTAAGGGGATTGAATGACTTGTCTGAGGTCACACAAAAGGTTACACAGAACATAAGGAATTTGAACCAGGACTTTGTTACTAAAATCTACGCCCTAACCTGGACTCTTCCTTATATTAACTCAAAATAAACACAGAATTTTGATCTTTAAGCTGGCAGTAACAGAGGAATTCTATCTTCTGAGCATGAAAAGAGAAGTACCTTCTTCCAAAATTACCCATGGCGCATGAAGTGAAAAGACAGAGGGACATTTTCCCATTCCTTTTCAAGTAGAGGACATGACATGCATCTCACGTCCCAGCACCTTCCAACCATGCCCCCCCCCTCCTTTTTTTTTCCTCTCCTATTTTCTAAGAATGGATCCTTGAAGGAAATGGGATTGACTGTGATAGAGAAAGTAGTGAGAAGAGCCAGGCGTGGTGGCTCATGCCTATAATCCCAGCACTTTGGGAGGCTGAGGCTGGTGGATCACTTGAGGTCAGGAGTTTGAGACCAGCCTGGCCAGCATCGTGAAAGCCTGTCTCCACTAAAAATACAAAAAAAATTTGCAGAACGTGATGGTGAGTGCCTGTAATCCCAGCTACTTAGGAGGCTGGGGCAGGAGAATCATTTGAACCTGGGAGGTGGAGGTTGCAGTGAGCCGAGATCGCACCATTGCACTCCAGCCTGGGCGACAAAGAGTGAGACTCCTTCTCAAACAAACAAACAAACAAACAAATGAATAAACAGAAAGTAGGGAGAATAAGGAAGACAACATTTCCTCTTTTGGGAGTTAATCTCTTATCACAAGACTTGTCCATAGGAAAAAAATAAATTTGATTTTAAAAGCTTGTTAAATTTTCAAAATACTTTGCTCTAATTACTCAGATGGGGAGCTTGTAATTGTCCAAACCATCACTTCTGTACATTTCAATATTTTAAAATCAGGATGGATTCAGGAATTTCAAAAGATGAATTAGAAAATCACTATTCTTAAAAAATGTTCTGATAATAAATATCAGGAAAAATTTAAGAGATAAGGTATTAAGAAACTCCTTCTTCCTTTTTTTTTATTCTGTAACTGAACTCATCACTTCATTTTTATATGGCTTCTTTCTGTCCCAAGACCATATTTTCCATTCTGTACCCACAGTCTTACATATAGGCTTTTGGAGATTAGTACATTGTCAGAGAATATAGTAGAGAAGACAGGATCACTTTTCTTAAAGATCATTCTTGTGCTGGTCACTCTCACTTAACCTAGTCAATTTTTCTCACTCTGCTTAAGATAATCAGAAATTAATTAATTTATTTATTTTCTGATTTATTGTCTTTTTTCCTTGGTAGAGTGCCATGATCACTATAACAGGAACCTTAGACTCTTGTTCTTTGCCATGTCTTTAGGGTTTAGGAGACCCTCCAGTAACACACTAAACACTTAAATTAACTGAGGAGGGGGATATAGAGTATTCCTTTTAGGAACATAATACTTTGATGTATTCTGATCAGTGCCCCATAGACAGGCAATTTATTTGTGCAATTGGTACAAAACTAATATCAAATTTAATTAAAATATCACCATTTTACAGCCTCCTAATGAAGTAATGGAACTTGACAAAGATCATCAGCCCTGATACTATCACAAAGAGACCAACCAGGTAATATAATGTGGTTTTCCTGATAGAATTCATATAATCATCTATGAAAGATTCTTTTTTATTTTATTTCCAACTTCTGTTTTAAGTTCTGGAGTACATGTGCAGGATGTGCAGGTGTGTTCCATAGGTAAACGTGTGCCATGGTGGTTTGCTGCACAGATCATCCCATCACCCAGGTATTAAGCCCAGCAACCATTAGCTATTCTTCCTGATCCTTTCTCTCCCCAAACCCCTGCCCTCTGACAGGCTCCAGTATGAGTTGATTCCCCTGTGTGCATGTGTTCTTAGTATGAAATATTCTTGCCAACAATTTTAACCTGATTCATATAAACTTTCAAATTAAATCAAATTTAATCAAAGGTTTACAGGAAATACAGGACAGAGGAATGTGTTACACAGCACCATGGCAATCAGCAATATCTAGAATGAGGGATTTCTATAAAACAAACAGCCTTATATCCTTAATAAATAAAATGAAAGTAGAAAAGTAAAGAGAAAAAGAAGCAATATATTGAAGGCAGTTTAGAGATACCACAATCAGCCGAATTATGGACTTTGGTTCCTATCAAAATAAGCCAATTTTTAAATAATTTTGAATATTTAGAGAAATATGAACACTAAGTGGATATTTGATGTAATTGTGGAACTTTTGTTCAAGTTTTTGAAATGGGGAAGGCTGTCCTTGGGAGAGCTCCAAGCTGTAAATGGATTTCAAAGCAATTCAGTAAGTAGTTTCAATTTGGGGTGAATGCAGAAAGTATTTGAATGTTTTGTTACTGTGTAGCATCACCTTTCATCTCTAGTAATACTTATTAAAGTCTACTTTGTCCAATACAGATTTTCCAACCTTCTTGTTGTTAGCTTGGGCATGGAATGTATATTTGCATCCTTTATTTTCTAGTTTTCTTGTTTTAGACAAATCTATCTCAAACCACATGTAATATGGTCTTGTTCTTAGTTATCTAATTTTTCATTTTATCTTTTACTTGAATTATTAAGTTGCTTTATATGTCAAATGATTACTGGTATGTTAGAATTTAAATATACCACTCTACTGCTTTGTTTAGTTTGTTCTTGTCCTTCATCTTCCTTTTTCCTTTCTTTTGAAGTCAGTGTTTTTTCATTATTTCATTTTCTCTTTAACATTTGGGAAGTTTTAAACTTTTTTATTCTAGTCTTAGTGATTACACTATATGTCATAATGTAAATTCTTAGCTTATCAAAGGCTATTGTTAATTCATGATTTTACTTTCTTCCCAAATGTTCTAAGGATCTCTGATCATTTTAACACAATTTACTTATTTTAGCATTTTTTATAATGTTTACTGAAGGAAAACTATGCTTTTATCAGCCAGAAAGTGTCTTTATTTCACTTTCATTTTTTAAGAATAAAATCACTAAATAGAAGATTCTAATGTGAAAGGTTTTTTTTTTCCTTTTCAGCATGTTAAAATGTCATATCTTAACTTGTAGCATCCATTGTATCTAATGAGAAGTCAGCTGTATTTTTAGACATTAAAAAAATCTCTACATAATGTGACTTGTTTTCTATTTGACTGCTTTTAAGATTTTTTTTCTTTCTTTATGGTTTTCAGCAATTTGAGTGTGATGTGCTTAAATGTGGTTTTCTTTGTGTTCATTCTGCTTGGAGTTTTCAGAGCTTCTTGAATTCATGCATCGATATTGTCAATATAGTTTGGGACATTTTTGGCAATTAACTCTTGGAGCATTTTCTTCTGTCTCATTTCTTTCTTCTCTTCCTTCTGGAATGCTAATTACAGACATGTAAGACCATCTGATACTGTTCTAGAGATCTTGGATGCTTTGTTCAATTTTGTTTACTCAATTTTCTGTTTGCATTTCAGTTTTGATAATTCTATTGCCTGTGTTCAAATTCTATTATCCTTTTTTCTACTGTATCCAATGTGCTAATAAGTACATTTGATGGATTCTTCATTTTTAATGTATTGTGCTCCTAGTAACTCTTCTTTTTGTCTTTTAAAAGATGATTTTGATATTGCTGCTAAAACCCCAGTATGTTGTACACATATTTATTAAACCAATTTTAAAGCCTCAGTCTTATAATTCTAATATCTGTGCTATATTTGAGTTTGTATCCATTGACTTTTGTCTTTTAAACTAGGGTTTACATTTTCTTACTTCCATGTATATCTCATTTCTTTTGATTTTATGCCAGATTGTAGGCAAAATCAGGAGAGACAGAAGTAAATAATATTTACTTCTGGAATAAGGTGCAATCCTTCTGCCAGGCCACTAGTGTAGGGGCTGAACTAATGCTATCTACAGTTCAGCTGGTTCTGGGCTTCGTTACAGTTTTAATTTAGTTCAGTTTACCACTGTCTTTAAATAGTTTGAAGGTGAGGACAGTACTTCCCCTTCAAAAAGACTTGGGATCTGAGTACTTGCGAAACTCTGGAAATGTCTTCGTTATACAGTCCAGGTTCCGGCTTGCTGAGCTGTGAACATTTCTTTGCCCTCTATGTTGTCTACCAGTTTCTTGGGTTGTTAGGGAGTAATCCCTGCTCTCCAGTCCTTCTTTCAACTGTCTATGCCTCTGGAGATCTCTCTCTCTCTCCTATACTTCCTTGCCCCCAGCCTTTAGAGGACTCCTGAAGTGCACTTGTGGAAGGCCTGTGATGCCATGGGGTGATCTCCCTCTACTTTCTTGCTCTATCCCCAGCTGGTAGCAGCTGCTGCCGTATACTCAGAGAAACCTGCTTCTGTTTGAGCAGAATTTTTTCAGTTCTCCTGCCCTGCACACACACTGTGGGTTGCCATGCATTTTGAGAGGGCTCAGTGTACCCTGAGAGAGCTCTAGCAGTGTTTCTATTCCACCTCAGCCTTCAGGAGCTACCTCCTTGTACTGGGAGAACGTCCAGTGTGCCTCAGAGGGATCTCTCTTGGCAGTCCTATCTGGCTCCATCCTTCATCTCTACCCCCGGCACTCAGTGAAGGTCAGTGGGTAAAGACTCATTCCTGGGCTTGATTGACCTCCTGTTTATTCCAATCGATCACACTAGCACATAAGTGACTATTAAAAATCTGTTAAAAGCTCATCTGGTTTCTTTTGATCCCCATCGAAGGGAGATTCCTCTTCTTTCTGCTGACCCTTTAGGATGATAACAGCTATAGGTCTCTTCTCTCCTAGCCAGGGCTGTCTTTCTGGAACTTATTTTGTTTAGGTTATTTTTATTGTGTGTGAATCTTCAGCAATTTGAAAAGTTTAAAACAACTCTGATTTTGTAGCTTATCCAGTTTGTTTTATTGTTGAGTAAAAGTGATGGTTTTTTGAAATATTCTACATTCTAAGCAGAAACAAATATTTCCAGGAACTGTAACTCACAAGTATTGACATGCAGAATTTTATTTTTTTCTATAGTGCATTGTGATTGAGTTTAAAACTCTTACCAAAATATCTGAATAATTGCATATATTTTCACTTTTTATATAAATGGCTGCTACTCTATAAAAATAGCCACAATTATAAATATTATAAGAAACTAAATTCAGTGCATTAATTTTGCATTTTTGTTCAGAACATAATATTGAAGGAAGCAAAGTTTGAACACATTCTGTAGGAGATAAATAAAAATAATATAGAACCATGCATCTGGCCATTTCCCATTAGTGCAAAGTATTTTCTGACTTAGAAAACCATTCAAATTCCCACATGAAAGAAGAATCACAATCGGCTTCCTTTGAAGTAGATCTGACTTGAACTATAATACCTAGAGCTGAAAAGCACATTGAAAAGGAATCTTACTTTTTGTGATTTGAAGGAAGACACCTCACTGATATTGAGCATGATTGGGCAATTAGAATGAAGTGGAATTCTATAAGGAGGAATTATTTAAAAATAGATTGGTTACCCTTGAACAGATATGAATAAATGATAATATGCTTAAATAAAACATGAGATTATCATCTTCGTGTTTGTATAACATTTATCTTGATATTCTGGAGACAGTACATAAAACAAGATTATTAGAAAAATAGGGAGTAATCATTTCATTATTGAACACAATTTGTTTATAAGAAACTTCTTACTAATTTCCAGAGTTGGGCTCTTATGAATAAAGATTCTGTGAACACTTTATGTACATCCTTGTGTAGACACATGTTTTTGTTTCCCATGAGTAAAGATCTAGGAGTCGAATTTCTGGATTATAGAAAAGGTGCATGCTTAACTCTTTAAGAAAATTTCAAGAAGGACGTTAGATTAGAAGCTTAGCAAGATTCTGCAAGTGCTGACATTCTGTTGTGCAATGGTAATGCAGCAAAAATTAAAAGCTAAGGTACTGAAGTTGAACTTAAACTAGGAATTCAGAGAATAGAAAGAATGACGTTTGCTTAAACAACTGGGGAGGAAATAATGAAAGATGTGTGACCAAGGATTTCAGGTGACTGCAAAATATTTAGTGTTCGGATTTATAACCAAGCCCAACTGTTATCCGGTAAGCCCCTTTTAGCTGGTAATCACTTTCTTTTTTTATTTTATGTGACAACAGTGATGCTAATCTAAGCCACTTTCAATCAAATTGATTGATGCTTCTATTAATTGGCTTACTGTTTATTATTAGGCTCAGGTATCATAGAAATGTAAAATGTGGGTTTCATTGCAGAATAAAACAAAGTTATTTTAACCCACAATTATTTTCAAGAGTAAAATATCTCATTGTGGTTTTGATCTGCATTTCTCTAATGACCAGTGATGATGAGCTTTTTATCATATGTCTATTGGCTCTATAAATGTCTTCTTTTGAGAAGTGTTTGTTCATCTACTTTGCCCACTTTTGATGGGGTTTTGTGGGGTAAATTTGTTTAAGTTCTTTGTAGATTTTGCATATTAGCCCTTTGTCAGATGGATAGATTGCAAAAATTTTCTTCCATTCTGTAGGTTGCCTGTTCACTCTGATGACAGTTTCATTTGCTATGTGGAAGCTCTTTATTTTGATTAGATCCCATTTGTCAATTTTGTCTTTTGTTGACATTACTTTTGGTGTTTTAGACATGAAGTCTTTGCCCATGCCTGTGTCCTGAATGGTATTGCCTATGTTTTCTTCGAGAATTTTTATAGTTTTAGGTTTTACGTTTAAGTCTTTAATCCATCTTGAGTTAATTTTTGCATAAGGTGTAAGGAAGAGGTCCAATTTCAGTTTTCTGCATATGGCTAGCCAGTTTTCCCAGCACCGTTTATTAAATAGGGAATCCTTTCCCCGTTGCTTGCTTGTGTCAGGTTTGTCAAAGATCAGATGGTTGTAGATAATATCGCCCATCATTTTCTTTTTAAAACCATTGAGATTTCCTTTATGACCTTTTACATATTCAATATGTGTAAGAGTCTCGTGTAGTCTTTCAAACCATATGTATTTTATTTCTGGGGTCCAGTTATTTTTGCCTCTCTTTCTCTTTTACTAATTATCTATTTGTTTATGGGCCAGATTTATTTCTGCATTATAATATTTTATATTAATGACGATTAATTTCTTATTCTGATTTAATGTATTATTTCATAATTTATTCTATTTCAAAGTCTTTGTGATACTTTAATTTTAGACATTGATTTCATCTGGGGCAAATTTACATTTAAGTTGCTAATTTTGTCATCTTTTTAGCACTAGCCAAAATAGTACATCTTCCTGAGCTTAGGCAGTCTCATCTTAAGGCAGATTTTGTTGTTGTTATTCTCTCTCTCTCTCTTTTTTTTTTTTTTGCTCTCTCTCCCTCCTTCTTTCCTCTGTACTCTCTCTGTCTAAGGATCTTGGCTTTTCGCTCACTGGCATCACCAAGCCACTAGCTTGGAAACCAGGCTTTTCTATGACATTTTGTATCCCTGCCCTAGCTGATATTAAAGATATTGTAGATCTACTGAGTGGCTTAATTTATTCTTGCTAACAAAGCTGTGTTGGTCCTATATAGGCCTTTTGCTTTTATTTAAGTTAATTTCTTAAGCAAGGCTTGATTCGAGGTTCCCCTCAGGAGGTGGAAAGCCCCCCACTCATGTCCTGGATTTTGGCTACGAGCTTGACTTTATTCTCCATCTCAGATGTCATTCTTTGCCCTGGTTACTCTGAGAAGACAAACCATCACCTGCTACTGCCTCACTGCAGATTGTGAGCCCCTTAAATCTTTTTTAGTTCCACTCTGCTCCTACTGTTTCTGAATCAAGCTAAGGCACTCATGATTTTTTACTTTGTATTAATTTCTATTTTCATCACTAATGTTATTGTTATTTCTTTGTTACTCTTGCCTTGGAAGGTCTCACTGTTTCCTTTGGATCTTGGATACTTACTTATCTCAATGTCAGTGTGTATGCACTCTTTGTTGAATACCACAGATATACTATGTGGCTCTCTTATTGGGTTCTAAAGCTAATATATTTTTCCCAGTTTTAATAAACTGAAAGGATCTGTTGATCCTATAAGATTGGCTTCTCAGATGATGATAAAATTTTGGCTAGTATCTTGAAAGAGAACTAACAGTTTTATTTTCATCTGTGTTGAAATTTATGTTGCTGTTTTTTTCTCCCTATTGTTCTTTGAACATTGTGCCTTCTAAATGTCTTTTGAAAAGAAATAATGAGAGTCTTTGTACATGTAAAAAGTCTATTCTCTTACACAAATTTATTTATAGAATGAGCTAAGTGTGATTTGTTGGCACTAAAAGAGCTAATTCTTCTGAGAAATTGGTTTATTTATTCATTTTTTGAAAATTTCCTTTCTAGGCTTTATTTTTTAGTCTGGGAAAATAGACAATCTTTGTTTTGTCCTCATGCAGGTTGGTTCTTTCCCTTTTCTTTCTTTAAAGCTGTGTTAGTAGTTTAGAATTTTCAAGAAGTGTTTTGGTTGCTACTTAGGATAATAATGGAACATCTATGACTTCAGGAAGAAGCTTTCTGTCTTACCTATGATTATCTCAAGGTCTCAGAAGATCTGCCAGGAGAGGATGTACACTCTCTCAGTGGTTTTGTGTCAGTGAGCTCTTTAGGTGCAACTCACCGCTGACTAACTCTTCAATCCAGCCCTGTATGCAGACAGAGTGGCTGCCGTGGCCATTTCATTTGGTGAAGGCCAAAATGACTGCTGGCAATTCAAACTGTTTCCCTGTTGGCATGGACAGACTCCCGCTATGTCTCACTTGCAGGGAAACCACATTTAGCTGTGTGCACACTGCACAGTCCTGGGGAGTACTCTTCATACTGATTGTGATGGCACTCCCTATGTTTGTGCATTGACCATTATTGCTTTCTTGTAAGACTGTTTCCTCTGGAAAATGCTGTTAAATGCAGAATATTCAGGAATATGGGTGTATGGATTGGTTGGTTAACTATACATTAGATATAAACATGGTTCTGAAGGGATTAGGTATAGAAGGAAGTGTGTTGGACTAGGAAATTGAAGTAGTCCCAAGGACAGGTGCCCATTCTCATCTAGTGGGGTTAAGAGGGGAAAAAAGCCAGGGTGCAGTGGGAAGATACTGTGTGCTGAGTGAGGTGGTGAAAAGGAAAGGAAGCACCCAGTGGAAATTGGAGGGGTGAGCACTGAAGAGAAACAAACCTCATGGCTAGTTCTGTGAGAGCTTACATTGATAAGGTTACAATTTTATTTTTATTATCACTATTTTCTTACATACAGGGTCTTACTCTGTCACCCAGTCTGGAGTGTACAGGCAGTCATAGCTCATTGCAACCATGAATGCCTAGGCTCAAGTGATTTTTTTCTGCCTCAGCCTCTCAAGTAGCTGGGTCTACAGCTGTGTGACTGCACACCTGTTAAAATATTTTTTTCATTTTTTTTTTTTTTTTTTTTTTGTAGAAATGAGTTCTTTCTATGTTGCCCAGTGATATGGCTTGACTATGACCCCACCCAAATCTCATCTTGAATTCCCACATGTTGTAGGAGGGACCTGGTGGGAAGTAATTGAATCATGGGGTAGGTCTTTCCTGTGTTGGTCTCATGACAGTGAATAAGTCTCACGAGATCTGATGGTTTTAAAAAGAGGAGCTCCCCTGAACAAGTTCTCTCTTTCTTTGCCTGCTGACATCCATGTAAGATGTGACTTGCTTCTCCTTGCCTTCTGCCATGATTATGAGACCTCCCCAGCCATACGGAACTATTAAGTCCATTAAACGTCTTTTTCTTCCCAGTCTTGGGTATGTCTTTATCAACAGAATGAAAATGAACTGATACATCCAGGCTAGTCTTGAACTCTTGGCCTCAGGCAATCCTCCCATTTTGCCCTTCCAAAGCACTGGGATTACAGGTGTGAGCCACTGTGCCTGAATTTTTTTTTTTTTTAACACATCAGGAATTATTGTTATGAATTATTATTACTTGAAATATTATAATCATGGTGATCATTGAACAACATTTGAATAAGATTTAACAATCTCAGTTTATTAGTTTTCCTTTGCTGCCATAACAAGTTACCACAAATTTATCAGCTTAAATAACACAAATTTATTATGTTACAATTCTGTAGGTCAAAAGTCTGCCCTGGGACTCAGTGAGCTCAAATCAAGCCATCAGCTGGGCTACATTTCTTTCTGTAGACTCTGGATAGGGTCTGTTTCTTTGCTGTTGACACTTCTTAGAGGTTGCTCATATTCCTTGGCTCATAGCCCCTGTTTTTCAGTCTTCAAAGCCAGCGATGTAGCATTTCTCTGACTTTACTTCCAGTGTCATATCGCTGTCCCTTTCTTCTGAGTTCCTGTTCTACTCTTAAGGACTCACCCACATAATCCAGGATTGTTTAATGTAAACTCACTAGTAATCTTAATTCCATCTCCAACCTTAATTTCCCTTTGCCATGTAACTTAACATATACAGATTCTGAGTGTTAAGACATTGTCATATTTGGGGAAAGAGGGTCTTATTTTCCTACTACACTTGGTGTGATGGTTTTAGTAATAGATAACATTCATTGGACATTTACCATTTTCACTGTGCTCAATATTATATAAGATTTATGCACAAAACAGCCCTAAGAAATAAGTACTCTGATTATTTTTATTTTACAGATGTGGAAATTGTGACACAGAGAGGACTAACTAACTTGTCCAAGGTCACATAGTAACTGGCAGGGACAGTCTTGACATTCATGTTGTGCTAGAGTCAGCATCCTAAGCAGTTTGCCGTTCTGTCATCTATCTTTTTTTTTTTTTTAGCTTATGCTGTTTTTCCCTCTGAGAACTTTCCCATGTATTGAGAGTGATATCCATTTGTGTTCATTTCTATACAATATGACCCTATTATATGGCTGGCTATAAGTATTTGAACTATCAATGGACAGTTGGCTTAAACTGACCATATTAGATTTTCTCCCTGAAAATTTGCATATTGTGACACAGGATTCTGATAATTGATTGGAGGCACTGGAGTAGGGAGGACATGTTTTAGTACCTGAGTAACTATTTCTGACCCCATATCTACACAATTAGTCAGTTCACTTATATAGAGAGGAATGAAATAGGTATACACATAGAAGTAGGGAAGATAGTTCATGTAGTTCCAGAATAAAGGAGGGTATTGTCTGAATTTCTCATGACTTTCCACTTTATTATAATTCTAGTACACTGTGAAATTGTACCCCACTTTTTGCCTTGGGGTCTGTGATATTCCCTTTATCTTTTTCCTGTATTCTCCTTTTTACTTAAACTAGGCTGCCTGGGTCTTTGTATCGTGAAATCATAAGAGATCTTAACTAGAATTCTCAATACATTAGTTTTGTATTCTCATGTTCTTTCTTAAATATTTATTAATTTTGCCTTATAGAATACCAGACTCCATGTATCTGAGGAACTCAAATGCTAAAATGAACTGTAACATTGTGGTGATAATGGTGCTTTCATCATTAGTATTTCAAAATTTATTTCAGTGTAAGAATGTGAGACATTCCAGTATTGTCACTGCTTATTCAACTTCATCGTAAAACAGTTTATGATGTTTATTCAGGAAGTTGGAAGGAAGCTTTAAGGGTGATTATTCCTACTTAATTCTATGTGGTAAGTTTTCTCAAGATTAAGAAAGAGTATGTATTTTTCTTTTCTTTCTTTATACCTTTCATGGAGAGAGAGAAGGGTTGTGCTCTCACTCCTCAATATCTTGAATAGGGTGTCCTGTGTCAAGATATCAAAATTATCTACATAGGTCAGTGGTGCGCAACCAGGGGCAATTTGAAAATTTTGGGTGAGTGATCTTTGAACCTTATGTAGTCCTGACATTCCATGAGACCTCTCATTTTATATGCTAGGCCATTCTCATGCTAATCATAGTGAAACCTTACATTGGAAGAAAATGACAGAATTTCTGTGTATTTTAATGACCCTTAAGGACTCAGCCCATACGGCAAAAAAGATGCTTTTTTCCCTATAAGAGCTGTGCTTTTTGTAATGACATTTATTAGACATCAAGAGGGACTCATATTATTGTAATGTGGTTTCTTACATGAATATAGTATGCATGTATTTCTTTGAGCTTACAAAAGGATATGAGCTGAAGACTAAAATATCTGTTACGAACAGATACAAAGCTGAAATTTGTTTCAGAAAATTTGCCTCTCACATTCATCTGTTTGAAAGCCACCACCATTGCAGTGCCACAGAGAAATCATGAAAGAATATCATAAAAATTAAGAATGAACAGCATCCTTTATCTTTATTATTAATGAGCAGCTAACTGTTTATTAAAAATATCCTTTGTGTTTAGTCTAGAACAAGTGGCTTTTGAAATAATTCTTTCAAATAAAGCTTTTCAATTTTTTTGCTGCTCTCTTGGCAATTAATATGCCAGTAACACTACAGTGAGTTTGTCTATATCCTGGAGGTCCATAGAAGCATCTGACAAAGGATTGTCCTGGTTGCTCATGTTCTGGTACGTTGAGACACTAACATAGATATTACAAAGCAGTGTTAAAAACACACACATGGGTTTCGTCCTGACTGTCTGATCTCAGGAAAACAACAAATCTCCCTAGAAGGATTTATTAATAAATTACCATGTTGGCCTATAGAGATCATATGACATGGACTTTAAAATTAGCTAAGATTTAAAGAATCACATGGAGTAATTTTATAGCCAAAGCTCAAGTCATTTTTATCAATCGTTAGTTGTAATATGAATAGCCACAGGCACAGGGTAAATATGAAGAAGGTGGTTTTCCCTTCTTTGTAAGATGTTACTCATAGGTATGAAAATATGTTGGTGAGTGAAGGAATAGGATTTTTGTTGGTAAAATAAATGTTTTGAGACACTTAGGGCTAAGAGGATGAATACATGAAATGATCACATTATCATCAGCAAGTGTTGCGGCCCAAAGAACAGGTTTATAAGTATATAAACTTGAGTTGGCCCTAAAGAAGAACATGTTAATTTCCTTGTGAAGGTCTCTCAAGGTCCTGGATGGTTGCCTGGTTGTTTGAGAAATGTTCAGATTTAGTAGAATAAGCTTCCTTCTAAAATGTTTCATTCATTTCTTGAGCTTTTAAAGGTTGTAACTTACGTAATTGTCTTACATCAGATGACAAAGAGGAAAAGTTTTGTTTTATGTTTCCTTCAATGTAAATATTGGTATAAGAACATTCTACCTTTAGGACAATAACCCTTTTGCTTTCTTGATCATTATAAATCTGTACTACACTATGAGGCTCTGTCTCTGAACTTGCAAATTATTGCTACATAAGGATTTTCAGCAAGTTTCTTTCTTGTGAATATCAGAAGTTTAGAAATGAAAGGGAGTTTAGTGATTATGAAGCACAGTGTCAAGATGTGACTAAACAAGGGTTGGGATTGAGCAACCTGCCCAAGGTTAGACAACCTGACAAGGAATACTCCAGAGATTCAGGCTTGACAAAAATTCCTATGAATCTCAATCAAGGTTGGAACCAGTCCTGGTTTAGATAAAATTGTTGTTAGACAAGTTCATTCTGATGGTGGTTTTAGTTTCCCCAGACCTCTTTATTTTGGTATCAGTGTATCATGTTCTGTCCTTTTCTCTTTTTGTTGTATAAAATTATTTTCTGGGCCCTCTAAGTTGTATCTGAAACATGAAATTTAGATCCAGGCTGCCGGGGTATAAACGTTGGCTTGGTCACTCACTCACTAGCAATGTGACCTGCGGCAAATTACCAAACTTTTCAGTACTTCACCTTCCCTATATGCACAAGGGAAATGCTGACAAATATGAGGCTTATATAAAATACTGCATATAAAACACTTAATAAGGACTTAGCTCATGGTAGGTAACTGGCAGTGGTAGCAATGATAACTGCTTTTATTATTGTTGCTATCAAAATAGCACCCAACAGATATTTCAAATTTCTATCTTCTGCTTCTGTCTTCTGCCTGTATCTTCTACATCTCCAAATTTGGTTGGTGGCAACATGATGTACACATAGGTATCAGTAGTGATTCCTGCTTTTTTTTTTTTTTTTTAACCCTCCACCATGATCCAATAGCTACTATTATAAATATTGTTGATCTTAAATTTCTAAATATCTCTAAATATTTATCCTCATCTCTCCAATGTTATTGCTACCATCTCATTCAGGTCCTTGGTAGTTCTTTTTTAAATTTTTAGAAATAACTTTTAAATTTTTGTAAATATGAGGCTGGGTATGGTGACTTATGCCTGTAATCCCAGTGCTTTGGGAGGCTGAGGCAGTGGAATTGCTTGAGATCAGGAGTTTGAGATCAGCCCAGGCCAAACAGTGATAGCCCATCTCTACAAAAAAATTGTTTTTTAATTAGATGGGTATGGGGTCATATGCCAATCCTCCCACCTCAGCCTCCTAAATAGCTAAGACTAGCTAAGACTAGCTGTTTGGGAGGCTGAGGTGGGAGGATTGGTTGAGCCTGAGAGATAGAAGCTGCAGTGAGCTATGATGGCACCACTGCACTCCAGCCTAGGTGACAGAGTAAGACCCTGTATCTAAAATACAATAAATTTTAAAAGTCTTGAAAATATTACACAGAAAAAAGCAATTTTATCTGTTGTAAAGATAGGTTGCCCAAATAAATCACACAATCACCAACTCAAGAGATCTGAATTAGGTTTCATTAATAAAATAAAAACATTGGTATTTATCAATATT
This sequence comes from Rhinopithecus bieti, assembly GCF_001698545.2. Lineage (NCBI taxonomy): Eukaryota > Metazoa > Chordata > Mammalia > Primates > Cercopithecidae > Rhinopithecus > Rhinopithecus bieti. The sequence goes on from NW_016809631.1 coordinate 2,049,653, forward strand.
CACAAGGAACCACAGATAAAACTATAAACAAGGCCTTTGTACCAAAAAAATTTCTCAAATACAAGGTTTCGGGCCTATCTGAGTCTGTTTTAGGTGCTAGAACAAAGCATCAGAGACTGAGTATGCTGTAGAAACAGAAATCTATTCCTTATAGTTCCGGAGGCTGGGAAGTCCAAGATCAAGGTGCCAGCAGATTCGGTTCTGGTGAGGGCCGCCCTTCACTTCCAATTGCATCCCCACATGGCAGAAGAGACGAACGCTGTGTCCTCGGAAGGTGGAAGGTGGAAGGTGGAAGGTGGAAGGCAAGAAAGGCACAAGGGCCAGACAGCATTCTGAAGCCTCTTTTATAAGGGGCACTAATTCCATTCACAAGGGTGGGGTCTCCATAAACTTAATTACTTCCCCAAAGGTCCCACTGAATACTGTTGCAATTTAGATTAAATTGCAACATGAATTTTGGAGGGTACACAAACATTCAAACCATAGCAATATCTACAGTTTACCCAGGATTTGTTGTATTTCTTCCCACTTAAGGTGTAAAGCCTCAAGTCAATGTTTTGACTTTAAACTTGGCTATCTACAATAACCATGCTTATTTTTAATATCCACTGGCAAGCATTGCAGTGGGTGACAGCCCCCATTGCCTCCTGCCTCTGGCTACATTCCAGCTCTTTCTTCAGTCTAATTCTAAGTACTGCGAATGACAAAGTAGGCTGTAGGGATGTGTTTAATAAGAAAAGCTTTATGGTGTTTTATTGTATGTGTTGTACAAATAAAGTACCATTTTTCTTTTCATCTTTAGACTTTAGATGCCAGCTTCACAGCAGGAAGGCATTTTTGAGGAAGGCAAAGACAAAGCAGAGAGTATCAGAAACAAGTGGCCTGATGCAGCCCAAAGCAGTTTAATACCTAAATCTTATTTCCTTTATGTATGTACTGTTTCACTTAAAGCTTTAAAACTCAAAAAATGATCATTCTATTTTTTCCTCTTGTTAAGATTTTGTAATGACTTGACTTAAAAAATATTGGGAAAGCCCAAGAATTAGACACAGAGTTAAGTATGATGGGACATTGGACTCAGGTACACCATGAAGCAGCTGGCAACCAAGTCTTGTAGCAGACTGCATTTCACGTGATGAATGTTAACTGCCTACAATAATATGCTGAGGTATTATCAGGTCTGTGGGCTGACTTTCAACATAAAATTTTGTGTGCATCTTCTTGTAACACCCTCAACTGGACAATACTCAATGTATTGGTAAACATTTTTCCCCTAAGACAGTTTCTTAAACTTTGGTTGTTTCTTTAGAGAAGATACTGAGGTTTTGGTCTCAAAATGACTTGGCATTGTACATAGTTCACAAAAGTGAAGGCTGGATGATTCAAAGGGGGTACTTCCACATAGCTGGTGTTTCAAGAATGGACTTTTGTTCTTTTGAGTTATGAGAGCACAAGATCTATAAATCTAGACCTGTTATAAAAGTTATAAATAGCCCTAGGATTAAAATGTGGGCCTTGGGCTACAGGTGTCCATTATAACTTCTTACCTGCTGTACTTCTGTAATGGAAGGATTTTAGTATATAGAATTTTAATTTCTTAGATGCCTTTAAGTTCGATTATTCTTCCATTTCTTTGACTTCAGGTTGTTGCCTCATGTGACTCATGAGAAAAACAGATGTTGAATAGCTTCTTTCTTTAGAATAATCATATTGGTCTAGAAGACTTATATGCTCAATGTTGGGGGATATCATCCCTGGTGTGAAGGTAGGCAGTTTATCTGAAGAAAATACAAATGTAAAAGTACATGTTATATTAGGTTGAATAACCATGCCTTTAGAAGAAATTGCAGAGTCGGTGCTTGATGGGATGGGGTGGATCAACAAGCTCAGGAACATCTGCCTCCTCCAGAAATACACCTTCTGGATATAAATATACCTCCAGGAGGGAGCAGATGTTCCAGCGCTTGTTGATATGAAGATTGTGGACAGATTCTCCATGACCTGCTTATCTCCTGTGGTTGTATTAGCTGAGATGCAGATGTGAGGTTGGCACAGATAAAACTTTGTGCTTTGAACTTTTTTCCACACAGATGGAACTTTACTTATACCATAATTAGGAGACTGGCTGCTATGGAAATAGTATGCTCACTTTTATTTAAGATCTAGCTTTTAATATAAAAAGTAACTTTGGGATGTTTTAATCCAAAGAAATGCAGTTTTGAAGAATTATTATTTTTATGAGGATCGAAGTTTAATTTCACTTGTTTTTCAAGGCCCTGTTAAAACATTCTGAATGTTATACTAGCTATGAGCAGGAGACTTCGAGCTCCCAGATGAAGGAATTGGTGGTTGTGAAGTAGTCAGTGTACTAGTGGACAAGTGGATATTAGCATCTCGTTTCCTTTTTGATATATCTGTTTAGTTAAAGTGTTTGCCCAAAGATTAGATGTAAGTTAAGAAGTCTAGAGACCAGTTTGTAAAATTGATAGATATTTGAGGTTTCATGGGATTAAACTGAGATACCTACCTAGGAAGCTGCTGTGTCCGTTGAGTTGTAAGCTAGCATAAGGCCTAATATATATAATCAGATAGACTTTCCTGTGAACTATTCAGTGGTATAGGTGGAGGTACACTGTGTAGGTGCAAGATATATTTCTGTTATGATCAATCTGAATATTGTGTCTAAAGTAACCATGTAATTACATTTGGGAGTGTGCTGAGAAAGATTAGGTGTTCGTTTGCAGCCTGAGTGAAATCCAAAATGTGTGACCATATATAGTGAAAAATTCAAAAACATGAAAGCTTTTGGGAGCCCGAGCTGATACTGTCTGTGGTTCTTCCTGAAATAGTTCATTATGGGATACATCATCAAAAGTAACCCTTCATTGATGATGTGTGTCCTACTTCCATTCATTCTATTTCCTTTTCTCCCATGATGGTTAACATTATGTGACTGCCAGTCCAAGTGCAGAGAAGTCATGTGATTTACATAGGTTAGAAATTGCAGAATCACCCTCAAAATTAATTCTTCTTCACCATAATGCTATTTTATACTCTCCTAAGAGACAATTGCATAGCAGGCATCTAGGTTACTGTAATTCTGTATACAGATACAACAGCCTCAGTTACTTCAGTATATTTTTGTAATAGGTCACATGAAATCTGGAAGTTAATTTACTGGCTGGTTGGACAATTCATATGTTGCCAAATCAGGGCTATTTGGGAAGCAATTTTGGCCTTAGTAGAACTATTACTCATCATTTCTTCCCACATACTTTCTGAAATTAGAAAATTTAGATTGCAGCTGCTCTAGGTTGGTTCAGTGTGGCTTTTTATCTTAAACATTTTAATTACGTAACTTCAGTGAGCTCACCTCTACCTAATATTCTTTTTCCCGGGCAGGTCCAGGAGCTTAACTCTTCACTATGGTCTTCAGGCTGAGCAGAAAGGGAGTAGGATCAGCTGGCACTGCCCAGGTCACAGTGATGGCTGGACAGTGTCACAGCTCCCAAGTCCTAGGCTCCTGCTTGCTCTGCCACCTTCCTTTAGGTGTCTTCACTGCCACCCTGTCCTGCCCTCCCTCCATTCTCCTTCTCACTCACCTTTTCAGGACTCTGCAGTATGTTCTCTTCATGCTTTGTATGTGCCCTTTACTAAAAACTCCTAACTCATCTTCCTGCCTTTGACATAACCTCCTTGGATCCATGCTTCATACCAGCAGAGATTTGATTTCTTCAAATATGGAAATACAGTTGATTCTTGAGCAACGCAGGGGTTGGGGTGCTGATCCCCTCACACAGTTTAAAATTTACATGTGACTTTTGACTCTCTCCAAACTAATAGGCTACTGTTGTTGGTAGCCTTATCAATAACATAAATCATTGATTAACACATATTTTGGATGTTATATGCATTACATACTGTATTCTTACAATAAAGGAAGCTAAGGAAAAACTGTAATTAAGAAAATCATAAAGAAGAGAAAATATATTTACTATTCCTTAAGTGGAAGTGGATTATCATAAAGGTTTTCAGTCTGTTTTTTTCATGTTGATTAGGCTGAGGAGGCGGGCAAGGAGGAGGAGTTGGTCCTGTTGTCTCAGGAACAAAATCCAAGTGTAAATGGAACAACATAGTTGAAACTCGTGTTTTTCAAGGGTCAACTGTACAACTCTAACTGCCCTGCTTAATGCCATTACTCTCTTATTATCCATAGAATATTCCCATTCCTCAGCGTGGCCTGCAATGCAGGCAGCCCAATGTCTGAATCTTGTTTACCTCTGAATCCTCCATTTCTACTATGGCCCTATCGTGGCAGCATGGTAAATACTTAACATTTATACATGTTAAAAACTAATAGAATGGACTTGAAGCCTGCATAGAATTTAGTAGGAAAAAACAATTTGGGAAAACATTATTAGTTCATGTTAAAATCTAAGCAAATTAGGTTTTTATTAAAGAGCAATATATTTAATCTTAATTTTTGATGAGGTAATAAGGAAGTATGGAATATGACTTCTCGACCAAGATTCCTCTACAACTTGAGCTACCTTCATCTATGGCTTAGGGGGATTTTCTAGTTTATACTTTTCTCTAAAAGCCTCATGATAATTTTATCTGCAAGTAATTCATTTATTTATTTTGCTCTAATTACAAATGCTCAAAATCTGGAGATTAAATGTCAGTCTTTGTTGGCTGGCTAATACACAGTGTGTCATCTGCATAAAACCCAGTCATCAACATATACTAGAGGTGATATACAATTTTATATTTAAATTGATTATGCTTTCAATATGTGTTGGGAATCCCCTTTTTCAAGCTTTAGCTAGGTGGCAATTTTATTAAAAATATAAATGCTATATTATCTGTTGAGGAAAGCCTAGGATTTAAGACCTTACTAAATTCTCAGTAACATGTCATCGAAAAATTAGTTTGCACTGTGAACTCCAGGGGTATTACCTGTAGCTTACTGTGAAACATGAATTTATAGACAATGTATGAGTTTCTTTAATAACTTTAACCATAACTTGTTCCACCATCTTTGATCTGTATGCAGTGTTATATAAACAAAATAACACATTCAGTTTTTCTCTGAAAACAAAGATCCCAAGTTCAAAGAAATGCATCTTTCAAATTTTGATACATTTTGCCAAATTGCCTTATGAAGAGTTTATACTGATTGATATTCATACTGTCTATGAGATTTCATCTTTGCCCGTAATCTTACAGTCGTAAAAGCAAAGCTCTTGGAAATTATCAGTATTTAAATTCTTACCAATTTAAGAAGTGAAAAAAATTAATCTCATTTAATTTTCATTTCTCTAATAATTAGCGAAACCAATAGAACTCTTTTGTAAAATATATGTTTATTGAGGAATAGATTATATACAGTAAAATTCACCCTTCTAAATTGTGCAGTTTAATGAGTTGTGACCCATGTATGCAGTTGCATAAGCACCACCACAATCAAGATATAGAACATTTCCTTCGTTCTTTCGCTCCTCAGTATTCAGCTTTCTGCCCTTGCTCCAGCCAATGACAGTCTCTCGGCCCAAACTGCTTACAAAGTCCTTGTGGGAAATGCAGTGCAGAATGTTGGGCTCAACAAAATAAATCTCCCTTCTCTCTGTGATCTTATCTTTGTAAGTCTTGGTTTATTAGCTTTTTGGTGTCTTTTGTATTTTTATGTCATTCAGTTTCTCTAGTTGTTCTTGGTGGGAGAGTTTGTCTTATACGGTAGAGAATACGACTTTTATCACAGTGGTTCCCTACTTCTGGTAGCAATTTTTGTATTTGTCAGAATAGGTTATGATGTGATTAGGAAAAATCTCCAGACTTACATGGCTTATCACAATAAATAAAAATATATTTCTTTCTCGTGGCCACATGTCTATTATGGGTTGGATGGAAAGTGGATTTGCTATATGTGACCACTCAGGGATCCAGAGTGATGGAGACCCTTCCATCTCAGAGTTGCCTTTTCTGGAGCACATGGCTTCCTTGTATGTAGTAGCAGACAAGACTTATTTGAGCTCTTATTCTTATTCTTGTATGTTTTAGCTAACACTTCTACTCCTGTAGCTAAAACTTCCATGGTCAGAACTAGTCACATAGGGCTGCCTAAGGGAATAAACGGTGGATAATATACTCTTGCGTGTGTTCTTGCAAGGAGATGAAATCTGGTAGCTAGCTACCATGGGAGCTAATATTTACTGGGTGTCTACTACATGTCAGGCCCTGTGACCAGAGACTTACATGTATTATTTCTTCTAAGAATCCTATGAGAGAGGTATTAATAATCTTATTTTCAAGATGAAGAAACTGATGATTGTGCATGTTTAATGTTTGTCTGTAGGCCACACTGCCAGTAGTGGTATAATCAGAATTTGAATCCAGCATGTCCCCTGTTTAAAAGGCTATGTTTTATTATGGTGAAACCCCGTCTCTACTAAAAATACAAAAAATAGCCGGGCATGGTGGCGGGCACCTGTAGCCCCAGCTACTCGGGAGGCTGAGGCAGGAGAATGGTGTGAACCCCGGAGGGGGAGCTTGCAGTGAGCTGAGATGGCGCTGCTGCTCTCCAGCCTGGGCGACTGAGCAAGACTCCATCTCAAAAAAAAACAAAAAAAAAAATCTGT
>NW_016809631.1:2056313-2065537 GCF_001698545.2 Rhinopithecus bieti
GCCCCAGCTACTCGGGAGGCTGAGGCAGGAGAATGGTGTGAACCCCGGAGGGGGAGCTTGCAGTGAGCTGAGATGGCGCTGCTGCTCTCCAGCCTGGGCGACTGAGCAAGACTCCATCTCAAAAAAAAAAAAAAAAAAAAAAGCTGTTTTTTTCCCCCCACAAGGACATAAATTATATGTGCAGTAAATATTTGCTAGAATAAATAATATAAGTTATAGTAAGTGGCAAAATCTTACAGAATTTGTTTTTAGAAAAAATAACTGCTGATTGAAAACTTACTTTTTGGTGAAAAATGTCAACAAAGAATCTGTCATCTGTCATTTGTGGGAAGAACTATAGCTCACAAGAATTGAATTCTGGAAGTAGTTACTTTAAAACAATTATCCTGATGTCTGTCACTGTGGAAGATAAAATCACTTTTTATAGAAAGGATTTGAAGATTGAAAAGGGAGGGAATATAAAATACAAGCAAAATAAACATATTCTGTGGGTAACTTTGGCATATTTCATAGGAGATTCTCAATATAAGTAATATGGTATAGTTTGCAGCTGTGATTGACACATTACATGTTTTTAATGATTAGAACACCAATAGGTTTTGGTCTCAAACAAATAGACCTTGGAAGAATATATATTGAGTCTGATATAGTGCACTTTGAATAAAGTGGGAGATTGTGGCTTAGAAAAACATGACCCCAAGAAACCACTTTCTCATTTTCCTCTTGTGTCTGGGAGAGATGTGGTCTGCCAGCTAAAAAGGTAGTTTTGAAGTCTCTTCTCTTGTTTCTTAAACATTTCCTATTATGTAAAAGGTTAATTGTTATTACACCACAGTCTGAAATTTAGAATTATGACTTAATTCTAATTAACTTAATTATGACATGCATTTGTGTAGTGAGGATGGGGGTAGAGGGAGTCCCTGTCATGTACCAGACACTGGGCCAAGTGTTTTTCAAAGTCTCTTATAACTGCTTAATTGGAGTTTTAAAATATGAGTTCAATACTCCAAATTATTTTTATCATTATGCAAATGCAATGTGTCAACACCCACAAGTTTCTGGAAAAGCCTGCTGAAGGTTGGTAAAGTTAAGTTTAAGGAAGTTGAAGTAAGTTTCTGTGAAATTTAATCAACTGTCAAAAGAGTCCTTGGGGAGGAAAAATGAGAAATCACGGCTGCTATGACCCAGGCCAGCATTATAAATAGATTTATAGTTTTGGATTTAACCTGTTGAGAGTGGAGGCTGTGATTTTCAAGTGTTTTTCTGACCATTTATTTACAAAAATCTTTGCAAACATCTCCTGAAATAAATGTGTTTTCCCTGATAGTTTTGCAGTTTCATTGCTTCCCTTCAGTTCTTTAGACTGGTCACAACAGAGGACTGCTGTCAATAAAAGAGCAATTTGTCTTTTGAACCAAACTCACACCATAGCTCCTTTTGCTGCCACTGACTATTGATTGCAGCCTGAAGTGTTCACCTTTTCTTTCCTAAGGTCTTTCAGCCATTACTTCCTGCTGTTAATGAGACTGAATTCCACTCTTTCTTGTGCACAACTCTTGAAGTATGTCTGAACACTGAACTATTCTTCATGATGTTGTATTATGAAATTCCCCAACCTATACTACGTGGTCATTAGAGGATTATGTGTATAGAGAAGAAACTTGAGTTTTCTTTGTGAATTGGCTTTGAAATGAGTATCCTTACAATATTTTTATAACATCATTTCCAATTTAAAACTCGGATTTGAAAAGGCCACTTTATGTGCTCATATTTAAAAGAATGATATGAAAGAGTTTACTCTGCAATTGTGACAAACAAAATGGCTTAAATTATGCTTCAATGACATGCCCAATGCCTTAGTGTTTTAAAACAATGAGGCTTATTTTCCTGTCTATGATGCATGTTCTTCATGGGTCTGAGGGAGCTCTGCTCCATGTCATTTTCCCTCAGGGACTGAGATTGTTGTAGCCACCACAATCCTTAATATTATGAGTTGTCATGAGAGAAAAAAATATATAATTCTTATTTATTGGTTTTTAAAGCTTCCTTCTAGAAGTGATAGAGATAACTTCTGCTTATATTTCATTGACCAAAGAAAGTTATTTGGCTATGCTTTATTTCAAGCAAGGAAGGAGATTATAATTTTGCTGTATTTCTCCAAAGGAGAGATTTGAAATATCTGTGACAGTTCTAATCATTAAGGGGTCATCATAATTGTCATAAATATTTGTTTCCATATTTTAAGAGTGGCTTTTCTGAGCAGTATGCAATTTTAAGTGTATTTTGTCTAGGTTATTTATATCCCTAATTTTATGAAATGATTATTTAAAAAATCTGTTAATATAAATTGATGAGTATGTAAACTGTAACAATTTTCATTTAAATACCATGAATAAAATGTACCGAAATTCTATTTTGTCTATTGTGAGCACAAAATCTTGCTAACAATAGTCATTGCATTAATCTCTTTTTTCTTCCAACATTTTATTGTGAAAATGTTCAAAATACAGAAAAGTTGAAATAATTTGGTATCAAAAAGACATTTACCTAACAACTAGGTTCTACTATTAACCCTTCTATACTTACTTATCTACCACGTATTTGTCTCTGTAGTCATCCATTGTTTTCTTACTTTTTGATGAATTTCAAAGTTAGTTGCAGAAATCAATACATTTCCACGTAAATGCTTCAGCATGCTCACGGTCAACTAGACTTCAATATTTATTTACGATCTTTTTATTTTGATAATGTACAAATCATAAATGTACCACTCAATGAGTTTTGACAAATGCAATATTTGTTTATATCAAAGCCCTTTCAAGATATAAAACAAGATATAAAACATTCCCATAACCGTTTAAAGTTCCTTCTTGCTGCGTCCAATCTTCATTCCCCTTTCCCTTCTCTCCCCAGTCAACCATTTTACTGATTTTTTCCCCCCTAAAAAATTAGTTTTGCCTGCTCAAGAATTTCACAGAATGATATAATGTATATTCTTTTGTTTGAGGCTTCAATGTATTTTTCATATTCATCTATTCTTTTGCCTATATGTGTTTATTGCTTTTCATTGCTTCACAGTATTCTGCTACATATCATATTCTCCTATTAACACACTCCTGCTTTTTTTTCCCTAGTTTTTGGCTATTATAAATAAGGCTGCTAAGAACATTGTCTGTGGGCATATTTTCATTTCTCTTGAGAAAATGCCTAAGACTGCAATGGTTGGGTCATAGGGTGTTTATTTATCTATTTATATCTTTGTGAAATTGACAGAACTTAAACAAAGTTTATATCATATTGCAATTCCACTAGCGAAGTATGAACATGCTGGTTTCACCACATTCTACCCAACATTTAGTGTTGTCAGTGTTTGTAATTCCAGCCATCCTGATAGGTCTATGTTGGTATCTCATCATGGTTTTAACTTGCATTTCCCTGGACACTAATACTGTTACACACTTCTTTGTGTGCATATTGGCTATTCATATGCCTTCTTTTTAGAAGTATATATTCCAATATTTTGCTCATACAGGGTTTTTTTTTTTGGTCTCTTAATTATTAAGTAGTAGGATTTCTTCATGTTTGTCATATCTGTTTCACAGGTATTTTCTTTCAGCCTATAACTTAACAATTTGAATTCCTAATAGTAGTTTTGGAAAAGCAATATATTTTAATTAAATTACGTTTATTTATTTTTTCTGTACAAGAGAATTTACCTACACCCATGACACAAAGATATTCTTTGATGTTTTCTTCTAAAAGCTTTATGTATTTAACTTTTTAGGCTTAGGCCTATGATCTACCTCAGATTAATTTTTTGTGTATGGTGTGAGGTAGGGCTTGGCAGTCATTTTGTTTTCCATGTGGATATTAGTTTTCTAGCTTACTTTGTGGAAAGTTTCCTTTCCCTCTGGATTGTTTTGATGCCTTATTTATTTTTATTTTTTGGAATATCAAATGACAGCATAAATGTGAGTCTGCTTCTGGCCTCTCCATTCTCTTCCATTAATGGATTTGCTAGTTTTTATATCAGTACCACACTTTCCTGAATGCTGTAGCCTTACAGTAGTTTTTGAACTTAGGTAGCCTAAACCCTTCAACTTTCAACTTTGTTATTTTTTTCCCCAAATTCCTCTGGATTTTCTAGTTTTTTTTTTTTTTTTTTTGGCCATTCCATGTAAATTACAGACTACCCATGTCAGTTTTTGTATAAAAGCCTGCTAGGATTATGATGGGGTTGTGTCAGATTTACAGATCACTTTGGAGAATAGTGATATCCAAACAGTATTAAATCTTTAGATTCATGGACATGATTCAGTTCTCCATTGATTTAAATCATCTTTAATCTGTTTAGCCAGTGATTTATTTGGTTGGTCTCAAACTATAACTCTGACTTTTGGATAGTGGCTCAGTTATTAGTTCAGTTTTTTTAATCTTAGTTGGGCTGCTAGAAATCTGTTTCATTTATGCATTTTTCAAGGGTTCACCAGAGACTTGGGTAGAATTTATACATAGAATTTTGGGCTCCCCATCTCTGGATTTCTCTTTTCCAGTCATCCCCTTTCACTTTTTAGTGGCCGTAGTTCTTCCAAACTCAGAAAGACAATGTATTTTCTATAGGAATTTTAGCCACTAAGCAGGGCACAGACCGGGGCTGCCCTCAGGCTAAAAGCACTTAAATCAGGAAATTCACATTTCGGTCTTGTCTTTGAAATATCAACTCCCCTGAAAAATATGCCTGTTTTTGTTTGCTCTCTAATAAATTCATTTAATTTCTAGTAATTTTCTCTAGAGTTTATAGTTGTTACCTGTGAGAAGGTCAGTCCTGTAAAAGTTTACTCAACCTTGGAAGTACAACTCACTTAATCTGGTTTGGACATCTGATTTTTAGCTATAGATGAAGGGATTCTTTAATTTGTGACTTTAATGTCAATAAAAGGGATTCATTGTAACTCATTAAACAGTAACTCTATAGTAAGAATTGTGCATAGCATACTGAATCTATTAATTTTAACATATACCTACATATAACCATAATATGCAGTATAGTTTTTTTTAACTTTATAATCCAGTGAAAACCTCAGCTGGAGGTGGCTGCAGCTTTAAGCCCATATTATTTATAGGACTCTGGTTTTCCAGTTTTAGGTGTTATTTATAGGACCCTAGTCCTTCTAGTTTTAGGTGTCCTTGCCTTAACCTTTTTCTTTCATTTTTCTGAATCTGCATTTAGTATATTGCTTCTCTTCTCTAGTATGCATCTTACCTCTACTCTTGCACACATTGTTTCAAGGATCTTAGCATTAATTTTAAAATCTTTAGTTTCTCTATATGTTGTTATTCAGAATTTGCACTTAGGTACCAAGGCTTAAGAAACAACTTTTATGGAATGTTGTATTAGTCTGTTCTCACGCTGCTAATAAAGACATATTTGAGACTAGGTAATTTATAAAGAAAAAGAAGTTTGATGGACTCACAGTTCCACATCGGCTAGGGAGGCCTCACAATCATGGTGGAAGGTGAAAGAGGAGAAAGGTGCATCTTACATGGCAGCAGGCAAGAGAGCGTGTGCAGGGGAACTCCATTAATAAAATTACCAGATCTTGTGAGACTTATTCACTATAGTGAGAACAGTATTGAGGAAACAGTCCTTATGATTCAGTTATATCCACCTGGCCCCACTCAACACATGGGATTGTTACAATTCAAGATGAGATTTGGGTGGGGACACAGAGCCAAACCATATCAAATGTGTTGCCTTTTCTATTAATTGGAATTTAAGATTTAAAAAATTAGTACATATTGCAACATGACTTGTCTTTTCCCTGTATGTTTTGCTCTCTTCTGTATTCCTTTTTGTTTATTCTCTTTATTTCTCTAGGACTTCACTGTATCCCTTACATTGTGGTAGAAAGAAATAAGAATTTAGTTTGAAAAGACCTCACAATGATTCCTATCATATTTATTCAATTATGGACATCGATACTTGATATGTTGCAAAATCGGACACCCTTCCTGACTGTGAACTTTTCAGGAATTTATTGTGCATTTGTTTCTTGACTATTATAGATAGATTCCATTTGTTCTTAAACCAATTCGGTTATTTCTATTTCAAAAAATCTTTAATCTAGTTAAGTAGTTCACAAAATGGTTTGAACTTTAGAAGTACCCTATTAACCTAATAGATCACTTCCTGAGCCTTTAGTCCCACAGATTTTAGTGAAATACATCTTGGGTGAGGTCCTGAGATCTGGGTTTTCATTGCAACCACAGAGATTCTCAGGATGACAGTATCTTGTGTCAAATTATACAGTGCACTTATTCTAACACATTATTAGTTTGTAGGCAGGTGCTACTATGCTCCTGGTGTAGATGGAGAAATCAAGGCACAGGCAAAAAACACAATGAAGAGTTGAAGAGCTTTGGAGTTCGTCCTGAATTTCACCTCTGCTAGTATCAACTTCCTCTTCTATAAAAGTGGGATATTTTCCTATCAAACCATTGAAAGAATTAAATAATTTTGTTCCTAGTCCCTATTGTACTTAAACTCTGAAGAATTTGGCACTAAAATTAAATACAATAAATGTAGAAGATGTAGAAATGCATTTTTATGCTTTGAATCACCTTTTATAGTTATACTGGTGGGGATCCTGCTGGGGACCTGGCTGGTGGCCCTTACAGTGTCTTTTTGGTGGGTTGGGTCTTGTGGCAGAAATTTCACCAAAGAGAAAACTAGGGTCCTATAACATGGCCTTTAAGCAATAATTTATTAATAAAATTTTGCACACAGAAGCAGCTAAAAATATTGATTTAATGACTGCAAAGCATCCTTTCTAAAAAAAAGTCAAATCCTGACAATTTTTCTGGTTCTTGTTATTCTAAGCCTATTCATGGAGTACTTGTCTCTTTGGAGAAAAGAAATGAAGGTTCCTGTACTTTTTCAGTACTTCAGATCCACTTAGACAGTAAAATACCTCAAGTTGGATAATTGGTTTCAACAATTGGGTGCTACCTGCAATTTGATAGTGATTAGCTTAAATGGGTGATGTTTATACATGTAGTATATTATGGAATTATGGAGGTACATTCTCAGATAATAATATGTAAACTTTTCTTGCAAATCTTGAATGCAAAGGTGAAGCCCCCACTTTGCCCCTTATCATACATGTCCCAGATACTTGTCTTACAATAGTATCCTCTGTTTTCAGGACCCCAAGCTCTGTGGAAGGTATGTAATTGTTATGTTCCTGACTGCACACTTTTTTTTCCCCAAGAGACAGGGTCTTTCTTTGTCTCCTAGGCTGAAATGCAGAAGCACTATCATAGCTCACTATAGCCTCAAACTCCTGGGTTGAAGCAACCTTCCCACCTCACTGCCCCCTGAGCTGGGACTACAGGGGTGTGCCACCATACCTGGCTAAGTTTTAAAAAAAACTTGGTAGAGATGGGATCTTGCTGTGTTACCCAGTCTGGTCTCACACTCTTGGCCTAAAGCAATTCTCCCGCTTTAGCCTCCCAAAGTGATGGGATTACGAGCATGAGCCACCATGCCCAGCCCTCTACTCTTATTTTTATGCAGTATGTCTTCTTTTAAAATTTTACCCTTTTAAATGCCTAGATAGACAAGTCTAGCAATAGAACAAGCCCACAACCTTGAGTTCTTTCTTTGCTTACGTTTTCCTAGGTTTAATTATTCATGGTATTTCCCCAGTTTAAATATTACTAATAGTTGCAATATTCATTGGACACTTACTATGTACCAGACACTGTGCTAAGTGTTTTGCATTGCCTCACATAAGACTCTCAAAATTCAAGGTGGGTTCTGTTATTATCTTCATCATATACAAACAGTATGATTTTGGAAGTCCTTGGACTCTTCCAAAAGAGTGAGACAGTTTCATGTACAGTCATTTCCTGATGGCAGATACAATTCTTATGGAAAACAATTTTCCTATGGAAAACCTGTAAGCAGTGACAAAGTCCATTGTTTCTTCAGTGAACTGCCTAAGACATCAATGATAAAATGTATAGACCAGCACGAAAGCTGTTATCTGCATGAGCCAGTGGCAGCCTTATTTGTTTCATTTGGGAAAAATTGACAAAGTAGAAGACATGTTGGCTCTAGAATGTGGCATTAACTCAGAAAATGCAATGACTTTATATAACCTGTACCCTTTTTTATAATAGTGGATGGAAAATGGGCTGTCATTTCTGATATATGGGACATTATCACCATGCTGTATAGTGGTTGTGTGATTCACAGTAATGCAATGTACTTCTCAAACATTTTATAAAGAATCATTTGACTTCTGGACTGGCGCTAATTAAAATGGAACTATGTTGAAAATTATTTTGCAGGCAATTTGTGTATTATGTGTCAAATGGTATTACAGATTTTTAAAAAGTCTTTAATATTACTCCTTTAAAAAGATTCCTTATGCAATATTCTTAATGGTGCACTTTTAGTAAAAAGAATATTTATGCATGTCATCAAGGAGTTCATATTTTGAGGGCATGAAGACATTTGACAGATCTTGATGGTATTTCATCAAATATTTTCAAAATTTGTGTTTTTAAGAATAAAATTTTTGGGTCACCTCTTAGCAAGTTTCACTTAAATGATCTTGTACATCTCTTTGGTATATGTGAGCACTTAGCATTTTTTGCTTGTGGTTTTAAATATCCATTTGAAAATCTAAGGCAACAGGAAAGGTCTGACTTCATGTATTATATTAGTAGTGTAGTTTGTACACTAAACCTAAATAGCAGGACCTTGATGGTCATCTGCACAATTTGGAATGCTTTCATGTAATTCCTGTTTCTAGTTTCATATTATTACAAAAATATTAAATATAAACTTCTTTTATTATTATTATTTTTTATTATACTTTAAGTTCTAGGGTACATGTGCATAACGTGCAGGTTTGTTACATATGTATACTTGTGCATGTTGGTGTGCTGCACCCATCAACTCGTCAGCACCCATCAATTCATCATTTATATCATGTATAACTCCCAGTGCAATCCCTCCCCACTCCCCCCTCCCCATGATAGGCCCCAGTGTGTGATGTTCCCCTTCCCGAGTCCAAGTGATCTCATTGTTCAGTTCCCACCTATGAGTGAGAACATGCGGTGTTTGGTTTTCTCTTCTTGTGATAGTTTGCTAAGAATGATGGTTTCCAGCTGCATCCATGTCCCTACAAAGGACGCAAACTCATCCTTTTTAT
>NW_016809631.1:2069922-2074287 GCF_001698545.2 Rhinopithecus bieti
TTTTCCAGGTGTTGTGTGTCTCAGTTCCCCTGGCTAGTAAAAGGGATTCCCTTCCCCCTTGCACTTCGCAGGTCAGACAATGCCTCGCCCTGCTTCCGCTCTCGCTGGTCGGGCTGCAGCAGCTGACCAGCACCGATTGTCCGGCACTCCCTAGTGAGATGACCCCAGTACCTCAGTTGAAAATGCAGAAATCACCGGTCTTCTGTGTCACTCGCGCTGGGAGTTGGAGACTGGAGCTGTTCCTATTCGGCCATCTTGCTCCGCCCCTAAATATAAACTTCTCAAACTGTATTTTACTTAGAAAAATGTTTTTCATCAAAATAACTTATGAACATAATTTTCAGAGTTAAATAAATCTAAAGATATAATAATTAGTCTCTCTCTAGATCCCCCCACCTCCAGGCCTGTTCCTCTATGATAACCATTTTTAACTTCTTAAGTTATTTCTTTTGGTATTTAACTCTATTTTTCTGAAATATTCTATATAGCCTTCTCTTTCCATTTGCTAATTTCAGACAAGTCTATTATTCTTTCCCTACACCCACATCTCAGGGATTACTAGATGGAACATATTAGCATTGCCAATATTTGAATATTTATGACCTTCAAAAATGGTAATGTTCTATTGTTAAATTTAATGATTATTGTTTAATATTTTCTTTTGCTTAAATTTTTCGTTGTGTCATTCACATTTATACATTGATAATCCTATTACTTTGTAAAACATTTTTGGAAAATTTTAACATCATGAAAATAGCTATATTATCTATTAGTTTCATCATTTCCTTTTCTGAAGACCACACTCTTGGAGCTCCTGCTCCAATCTGGATTAACATAAGACTCTTAATCTAATAATTATTTTTTTCTTCATTTTTTTCTTGTACACTTTAGTTTTTTTTTTTTTAAGACTGCACAGTAAGTACTTCTTTTTCTGCCTTTGCATTTCCGAATTCCTTTTATTCTACTCCTATTTGAATGGTAATTTGGCTAGGTATAGAATAATTTTCAGGATTTTTGAGGTATTTATCCTTTTTTCTGGTTTCTAAATTTCCTTCTGATAAATTCCAGCTCATTTTTATTCCTGATGTCAGATGAATGTTTTTTGCCCTTCTGGAAGCTTAACTTTTTTTCCCTTTATGTCTGGAGTTTTGAAATTTCATAACAATGTATTTTGGAACAGATTGTTATTTTCATTCATTATTCTGGGCAATTACTTTGTCATTTAAGTAGAGACTCATGTCTTTGATTTCTTGAATTATTTCTTTGATTATATATATATATATATATTCCCATTTCTTTGTAATTGTACCTTTTAGTGTATCCCCAGGGGTGACAGTTTACAATGCTTGTTCCTTCAGCTGTAACGATTGTAAAGTATTTTGAATATCATTCTAACTTTTCTTATCTTACCTTACAACTGGTGCTATACTTTCCACCTTAGTGAGGGAGTTTTGTTCATAATACCCAAATATGCTAGGCTCATTATTTCTTTGTGCTATTTCTCAAATCTGGATACTTTATCAGCTCTGAAATCCTACTACTGTCAATGATGATATATACTAATCCTTCCCAAGTTTTGTCGTGCATATTAACTTTTCATTAATCACTTAAGTCATAATTTCTTTTTGTCCTTGATCAGCATATTTTTTGCTCAAAGCATTCAGTTTACCTTTTGGTTATATTCCATATTCAATTTATTATTTGTATTATTTACATTCATCTGGAAACATGCTGAGGATCTTTAAGATCATTCCAAGATCATCCTGTTCTTTCCATGCTATATGGGTGAGATTAATCTGACAATTTAAATTCTGAGCCTCGGAAGAGGCACTTGACCTGGGACAGAATGATCAGAGCACTGCATTCTCCCAGCCATGGGTGTTGGATCAGGGAGGACTGTAGCTATTAAAGTAGGATCAATTTGCACCCTGGGATTTGACTTAGGCTTACAAGGAAGGCATACTTTCATCCTCTGGGAATGCAAGTTGATTGCCATATTTCCGATTATGAAGAAAAAGTCTGTAGTAGAATAGAGCTCACACAGAGAAATGGAGTGGAAAGACTGGAAGACAGAGTATGAGAGATGGAGAAGGAGAGATGGTGCAAGAAGTGTTGCCTTGCTGATATCCATTTTTTCTTTTTCTATCTTAATGAAAATAATGTAATGTTATATTTGTTAATTTCCATTATAGTTAGAGATGGTCAGTTGATAGAGTTCTGACCAGTGAGATGTAAGTAGAAATCACTAAGAAAGACTTCCCAGAAACTCTTTGAAGAGAAAGAGCTGACTTTTATGACACAGATTACTTTTGTGTTCCATCCTTCTACTTTTTTCTATCTGCAATACATTTATTGTGGCTGAAATTATAGTTCCAGATTGGACAATGAGTCAACCCTGAAAATCAAAGCCAAGTGGTAAGGATGATATAGCAACATACTAGGAGTATGGATGCCTGATGATTTTAGAGCTGCTATCTCAGCATTAGATTTCTTACTTCTGTAATGTTAAAAAAAAATTCAGCCAAAGTAAATTTAAAGAAGTTTAATTGAGCAATGAACAATTTGAGAGTTGGGCAGCCCCCGGAATCACAGCAGATTCGGAGAAACTCCAGGGATACCTTGTGGTCAGAACAAATTTAGAGATAAAAATGGTTAGTGACGTACAGAAATTGGAAATGAGGTACAGAAACAGCTGGATTGGTTGGTTGGTGTTTGCCTTATTTGCACACTGTTTGAACACAGCTGAAAGAATTTCACAGTGTAGTGTTAACGTTCAAAGAGGCCATAAGAATCTTCCATCTGCACATCTACTTTGCCAGTCAAACTTCGCAGGGAAAGAACTCTGGGTATGGAGTTAGGAGATTAGGTTTGAATTTCAGCTTTGTCAGTTAGCGGTTGTGTGACTTTGTGGGTCATTCAACATTCTCAAGTAAGATAATTAACTCCTTGAAGCTTGAAGTTTTTTTATTAATAGAATAATTTCATG
Organism: Rhinopithecus bieti; assembly: GCF_001698545.2. Taxonomy (NCBI): domain Eukaryota; kingdom Metazoa; phylum Chordata; class Mammalia; order Primates; family Cercopithecidae; genus Rhinopithecus; species Rhinopithecus bieti. The sequence goes on from NW_016809631.1 coordinate 2,072,909, forward strand.
CTTATCATCTAGGCTCAAATGTAAAAATGAGATAATCATAAGTAAAAGAAAATAGAAGGTAGGTATATCCACTATAGGGCTTTGTAAGTAGATAGGCTGGTTATTCTTTGTTTCAATAAGATGTTATTGGCTAACAATACCCCCTCACTGGTCATTAGTATAGTTTCTATGAGTTTATGCCATTATTTCGATCACTCAAGTATTTATTAGGTGCATATTATATGTGTATGTAGGCACACAAAATGTATTCCAGCTAGAGGCTCTAGAACAGTAGCTATGAATAAACTATAACAAAAATGCTTTCTGGCACTCAAAGATAGTGATATATGTTATCTGCTTCTGTTTTATAAAATAAAAAAAATTCTGTGCCTATGAAACAAAAATCATTATATGCTTCCTGTTTGAAGGCAGTGAATACATACTTACGATGACTGCTTCTTTGAAATCCGTGTATGTACAGATACTTCCCACCACCTCTTCCCTTTGTTTATTCTGAGAAATGAAAAGTGACTCAAGGTCATGGATTTAATATTAATATTCTACTCAGGCTCAAATATAAATTAAATTGCACTTTGTTCCAAGTAGGTACAACATCATGCTGAGAAGCCTGCAAATTTCTTGTTATAAATCAGTCTTGTAGCAATCTTTTGTTTTATATTATATATTTTAGAATTTATATCTTCAAAAAATAGCTATCCAGTCTTTCTGGATGGTTAGATTCTCCAGTAAAAAATCATGGACTCCTTGTTTTTTAGTTCATATGTCTCATCATTAACACATTTTGCCATTGCCCTTCTCAGGAGCAGGAACTGTCTCATATTTCTTTAATTTTCTTCATAGAACCTAAGACATTTCTAGACATTTAAAAAATGGTGAAATATTTGATTGAGAAAAAAATAAAATTGCTTTAGTTTAGACCACCTTCTATTAATGGCCAATAAAAGGCCACTTAAAAGTATGTATATTTATGTAATTCAAAGTATCCTAATAACTGAAATTGATATAATACATTGGAGTTTTCATATATTATCTTACCTGAACATTGCCCAAACCCTATAATGTAGGGTCTCTCAACTCCATTTTAAAAATAATGACCCTGAGGTTCAAAGAGATTGGAACTAGTACAGAAAAGGGCTGATTTTTTTTTCTCTTCTGTTCTGTTTTTTTTTTTTTTTTTTTTGAGACGGAGTCTTGCTCTGTAACCCAGGCTGGAGTGCAGTGGCGCGATCTCGGCTCACTGCAAACTCTGCTTCCTGGGTTCACACCATTCTCCTGCCTTAGCCTCCTGGGTAGCTGGGACTATGCCCACCACCACGCCCATCTAATTTTTTGTATTTTTAGTAGAGGCGGGGTTTCACCGTGTTAGCCAGGATGGTCTC
>NW_016809631.1:2074720-2078189 GCF_001698545.2 Rhinopithecus bieti
GTAACCCAGGCTGGAGTGCAGTGGCGCGATCTCGGCTCACTGCAAACTCTGCTTCCTGGGTTCACACCATTCTCCTGCCTTAGCCTCCTGGGTAGCTGGGACTATGCCCACCACCACGCCCATCTAATTTTTTGTATTTTTAGTAGAGGCGGGGTTTCACCGTGTTAGCCAGGATGGTCTCGATCTCCTGACCTCGTGATCCAACAGCCTCAGCCTCCCAAAGTGCTGGGATTACAGGTGTGAGCCACTGTGCCCAGCCAAAAGGGTTGATTTTCTAACTCATATCTTCAGATTTCAAGTTATCTTCCCCTTTTATTCATTTAAAAGGTATTTATAGAGTGATTGTTATGTGTTAGGAATTCTTCTACACCCTAGTGACAGAGCAGTGATAAAAAAGCCAAAACTGTTTCTACCCTTTATAAAATAGTGTCCACATCTTTGTGCCATTATTGCTGCCACTTTCTAGGTTTAGATATGCCAATTTAGGGAAGGAAGGGAGGAAGAATATTTTTGAGCATCAGGTGGATTATCAGGCATGTCCATGACCACATTTATTCTAATGTTACAAAACTTCTAATGTCCCTATTATTATTGTCATTCTGTGGCTGGGGAAGTTAAACTGTCCAAATTCAGATGGTGGTAGTGGTGATTCGAACTTAATTTTTTCAGACTATAAGTCTAGTGCTCTTTCCACCATGCCAGTTCATGGATTGCCAAAGCACAATCCAAGAACAATCTGCCTCAGTATCACCAAAGCTTCACCCCAGGCCAAGATCATCTGAACCTCTGAGAGAGGGCCTGGGACCCTGTATTTTTAACATATGTCCCAAGTTATTTTAAAGCAATTCAAAGTTTGAGAGCTCGGCATTGTAATATATTCCTTCAACTTTATTTACCAAGCAGAGAGGAACATAGAAATCTCCCTTAATCGTGAGTGTGATGATGCAAGCAGGAATTGGTTGAGAATGTTCTGAAAGGCTGTATACATCATTTCTAGCTAGAAATGGGGTGATGAGCTGATCCTGCAGAATAGAAAGTACCCTCCTAGAATTCCCTGTCAAAGGACCACTTTCTTCTTTTAGGGCAACAGGACAACTAAGAATGAGAACAATGGAGGTGCACCATCTAATTTCTAGCAAGCAGTAAGTGTAAATATTCAATGGGCTTCATACTGATGAAACCTTTGCATAGTTCTTTGCACAAATTGACTATGAATCCTGTGAGTCATGAGCACTAAACTTGGTCTGGTCTCCTGAATCTAGGGAATCACTGAAACTTGAATTGAACCCCCATATAAACCTGGATGGGAAATACAAATATAGATAACTATTTTTTTTAGATAGTGTGTCACTCTGTCACCCAGACTGGAGTGCAGTGGTGCAGTCTTGGCTCACTGGAACCTCCGCCTCCTCTCACCTCAACTTCCTGAGTAGCTGGAACTACAGGCACCCACCACTGCGCATGGATAATTTTTGTATTTTTAGAAAAGATGAGGTTTCACCATGTTGGCCAGGCTGGTCTCAAACTCCTGAGCTCAAGTGATCTGCCTACCTTGGTCTCCCAAAGTGCTGGGATTGCATGTGTAAGCCTCTGTGCCTGGTGGAATATTTATATTTGAAGAAAAAGTCGTTGAAGGAAACATCCTATGCTTCCGGAATTATCTGCTTCAACTTCTCCTTCATCGTCCTCTCAAGTTCATTTTGAGAACCTTGGTTACTGAAGATAGAATACAAATCTTTCTTAACTAGAACGTTGTCTAGATCTTCAAGAGGAGAATTCAAACTCTATTCAGGTAACTAGAGAGGGGACTAAGGTAAATCTCTCCTTGTTTTGCTTTGCCATGAATAGGCCTGGAATAAGACTTCTCACGTCAGAGATGAAGATTAAAATAAAATAAATAAAATTTATGAAAAAAATCTATAGAAAATAAAGGAGAAGAATGAAGCATGCAAAAGATGAACCATTAGAAATAAAATAAGTTAGTAAACAATTTCTGACCATTTTAGGAAATTCAAGAGAAAAGAGACTGAAATAAGTTTAAAAATAAATGGAAGATGCAAGAGATCTAAGAAGAGATAACAGAATTAAAATTTAAAAAGAACTGAGATGATTAAAGGAAGAAAGAAGAAAATTTAGACCACTGAAGAAGTTAAAACCCTATTATAAATAATAAATAGAATTAACATTGGAGCCAGCTGCAGTGGTTTAGGCCAGTAATTCCAACACTTTGAGAGACCCAGGTGGGCGGATGGCTTGAGCCCAGGAGTTTGAGACCAGCCTGGGCATCATGGCAAAACCCCATCTCTACAAAAAATACAAAAATTATCTGGGCATGGTGGTGCGTGCCTGTAGTTCCAGTTATTCAGGAGGCTGAGGTGGGAGGATCCCCTGAGCATGGGAGGCTGCAGAAAGCCATGATTGGGCCACTGCACTCCAACCTGAGCAAAAGATTAAGACCCTGCCTCAGAAAAGAAAAAAAAAATGAGGCTCGGCGCGTGGCTCACGCCTGTAATCCCGGCACTTTGGGAGGCCGAGGCGGGAGGATCAGGAGGTCAGGAAATCAAGACCATCCTGGCTAACACGGTGAAAACCTGTCTCTACTAAAAATACAAAAAAATTAGCCAGGAGTGGTGGCGGGCGCCTGTAGTCCCAGCTACTGGGAAGGCTGAGGCAGGAGAACGGCATGAACCTGGGAGGTGGAGCTTGCGGTGAGCAGAGATCACGCCACTGCACTCCAGCCAGGGCACAGAGCAAGACTCCATATCAAAAAAAAAAAAAAAAAAAAAAAAAAAATTAACATTGGGGCAAAGATATCACATTTGTGGGACTGGCAGGAAACCATGTACGTGTGCGTGCACGCGCGCACGCACATACACACACAAACACACACTTTCCCTGGTAGGATATAAAATGAAAATTTAAAAATGATAAAAGAAGAAATAATGGACATTGAGGAAAGAAAAGAACCAACATATGTATTATTTGTGTTTCTGATGTTCAAATGAAGAACTGTTATATTATCCATTTGTTAAAGTGGAATAGAAAAAGATTAAAATGATTCAAAAAGTGAAAGAAGACCTGAGTCTGAAGGAAAGTCTCACCATGTTTCAGGAAAGTAGCCCACACTAAGAAAAATACTGTAGGACTGAGAAAGAACCCTACAATCTCCCAGGAACAAGAAACTGCCAGCTACAAAGGAAATGTACCATCAGGCTGGCCTCAACCTTCTCAGCAACTTCTGAGTCTAGTAGATAATGGAGCAATATCTCTAGATGTTTGAGGAGAAACTTATGATAACCAGAAATTCTGTGTCCAACTTTTGTATTATTCATGAATGAAGGGAATAGGAAAATATTTTAAAATTTACTAAAATTTTTCAAAAGCCAATTCTCCCTCCTGTAAAATCTTATTGATGGCATATTTCAGCTGAATTTATAAAGATTTACTGAAATTTTTTAAAGTTGCAAAT
>NW_016809631.1:2081818-2085444 GCF_001698545.2 Rhinopithecus bieti
AAGTTAAAATAATTAAACATTTAAAAAAATAGTTTTCAACCTGACAGATAAAATTGTATTTACCATGTATAAACATTTTGTTTTGAAGTATATATACATTGTGGAATGACTAAATCTAGCTAATTAATATATTCATGTCTTCACATAGTTAATCATTTTTGTGGTAAGAACAATTTACATCCACTTTTGTAGCATTTTCAAGAATATAAAATATTTTAATTATAGTTATTATGTTGTATAATAGCTCTCTTTAACTTATTCTTCCTATTGAACTTAAATTTTTATCCTTTGACCAACAGATTCCCCATCTCCAGTCTGTGCTAACCATGATTCTCTACATCTGCAAGATGAACTTTTCTAGATTTTGTATATGAGTGAGATCAAGTGGTATTTGTCTTTCTTTGCTCAGCTTATTTTACCTAACATAATGTTCTCCAGATCCATTCATTTTGCAAATGACCGAATTTCCTTCTTTTTTAGGGCTAAATAATATTCCATTGTGTACATATACCACGTTTTCTTTACCCATTGATGGATGCAGGTTGATTCCATATTGGGCTGTTATAAATAGTTCTGCAATAAACGTGGGAGTGCAGGTATCTCTTCAACATACTGATTTCCTTTCCTTTATCTATATACCTAGTAGTGAGACTGCTGGATCATATGGTTGCTCTATTTTTAGTTTTCTGGGAAACCCTCATACTTCTTCCCATAATGTCATAATGGCTGTCCTAGTTTATAATCCCATTAACAGTGTGTAAGTGTTCTCTTTTCTCTACCTCATTACTAACACTTGTTATCATTTGGCTTTTTGATAATAGTCATTTTAAGAGGTATGTGGTGATATCTCTTTGTGGTTTGACTTGTATTTTCCTGTGCTGCCTGGGATTGAAAGAGGGTGACATGAGTCATGTAAAACTGTTCTTCCTCTTCAATGTGTCTTTTCTCATTTTTGTGCTATAACTAGGTATTGCAATCCTTCAGTTTGTTTCCTGAGCTCTTATGAAGATATTTTTGTGCATTGATAGTTATTCTAATTGATACTTCTGCAGGGGGATGATCGTTGGAGAGTCCTACTTTATTATCTTGCTTTGCACCTCTTCCAGAATTAAAAATATTACTGAAGAAGATAAAAGAAAATGAAGTAACCAAAGCAAATAGAAGGAAAATGTAACATTCTGGAAGTAGGGGGTGATATCTGGGAATTTAGATCCTATAATTCCTGACAAGATTTAAAGTATTTCTTATGAATAAGGGGAAATGGCCAGGCTCATTTTCAGCAATGGGGCAGGGACCCCTCTGATTTTGAAGGGGGTCTCAAGAGCTGTGTCACCTTTCAAAAAGTGGCACATACCAGCCTTTTGCCAGTAACTGAATAAGCTGACTAGTGACTTAGTGACGAGTCAGATGATATGCCCCAAATTACTTTAGGACTTAATTACTAAAATGCCAGTACAAGACCTGATTCTTGACTAAGGGCATGGGGGCTGAGTTCAGGTAACTTCAAATCCTTTGGGAAGGGATGGACCAACATGTAAGACTCCTCTACTTCAGTCTTATTTGTAATCAACTTGAAAATCCAAATTCTAAGACTAATGACAGAATATAATATGGAGGAAGATAACACAATCAATATTTGGGAAAAAATCGATATTTGGAATGTGAATTTACACCAGATTGTATTTTTAAATTAAAATGTACTTAAGTACTTAGATTAAACATGCTTTTAGGGTTTGCATAGTATTAAATGAAGATATCACTTCCATTTAAAATAAAAGAATCTTCAGTTAGTTATAAAATAAAACCAGTAAGAAATAAAATAAAAATAGAGGATAAATAAGATAATTAATGCAAGTGCTTATATAGTATATTCATTGACATAAAAATTCAATAGGTGAAATAAACTGTAGATGGTACAGAATGTAAAAAAGGTTAGTAAAGTGGAAGATGGTACTGAGGAATTCATCCTGAACATAGCACAGAGAGAAAGAGAGAGTTAAATGTGAAAGAACCATTGAGACAAAGGGACTGATTGCATGACTCCAACATCTGTCTACTAGGAGACACTGAAGATGAGAAATTAAGGCCTTGGAAGAGAAGCAATATTTGAAAGGATAGTTGAGAAGTTTCCAAAATTGAAGAAATGGCTCTTTTTTTCTCCCAGATGAGAGAAACAACTCATTTGTTTGTATGGGAAATAATAGAACTACCTCTATCAGTAGATGAGAGGGGATTAGACTACACAATACAGTGGAGACACTGACCTTGCATGGGAGCAAGTCAGTTCTTACATTGGAGCCCACATGTCTATGGACACAATGGGAGATATTATATGTCATGATAGGAGCCATGGAAGCTATCTTCAAGTCAGTTCTTCCATTGGAGCCCACGTGTCTATGGGCACAGTGGGAGATATTATATGTCATGGTAGGAACCATGGAGGTTATCTTCAAGTCAGTTCTTCCACTGGAACCCATGTGTCTATGGGCAGAGTGGGAGATGTTAGATGTTGTGGTAGGAACTATGGAGGCTATCTTCTGATTTCTTCTGTGTTCTCAGTAAACTGGGAACTAGACTCACCAGCTGAGGATGAGGATATAGGAGGAGATATTAGAAGTCTGAGGAAAAAATACTCTAGGAGAGTAAGAGTATGGATGACTAGGAAAATACATATTGGGGCCAGTGGTTACACTGTCAGAATATTTAGAATCTGTTTGGGGTCAATGGTTACACATGTACAGTGAGATGAGTCAGCTATCTTCTTCTCTAGCCACATCCAACAGTGTGGTATGAATGAGAGACAGACCTTAATTTAACCAAAGCTAGAGTAGAGAAAGGTAGAGGATCTGAGATGATACATAAATATGGGTTTACTAGCATTGGAGCATAGACTTTAAGTTAAGAGGAAAATAAGAATATGAAAGAATGAACAGTGAATAAAGGTGGGTGAATTATTGAAGAATTAGTTTTAGTGGGGTTGAAGAATTATTGGATTTGGGTATTAGAGAATGATTTGGAATGATTGGAGGTATGATCGGACAACAGGATGCTTGAAATCAGTATCATGGAAGGGGTTGAAGTTATTAGTAATGACAAGCTCTATGCTGAGCTTTCCAATTACAGTGACAAAAATTGGTTTTAGTTTTACCACAGTGATTAATCTGCTCAGCCCCTCAGATGCTAGATAAACCTGAAGTGGCCAGAACCCTCAGGTCTAAGAGCAGCCTTCTCCTATTCCTATTCCTCTGATGTGCCATACAATCACCTTCTTTGCATGCATGACATGAAAATGGTTGGAATGCACTGGTCTAATATGTGACTATATGAATGAGTAGCCAAGATAATGGGAGGATAGTAGATGGTATTGGAAAAATAATTCCTATGATTTTACAGTATCTTCTCTATGGCATTTTAAAATCCATTCCTATGGTTGTACAAATGATGAAGAATTATGTCAGGAGCAATGTTGAGAAAGTAACTCAGAAGCAGTGGTGAAAATTTTCAAGGACCAAGAGGAAACAAGTCAGGGATCTTATTGTGACTTTAACATGTAGAAGTAGTAATGGTATAGCCTCATGACAAGAGAGTCTAAAAAACAGTCTGGGTTTTTTTTTTTTTTTTTTTTT
>NW_016809631.1:2086847-2116125 GCF_001698545.2 Rhinopithecus bieti
TTTTTTTTTTTTTTTTTTTTTTTTTGAGATGGAGTCTTGCTCTGTCACCCAGGCTGGAGTACAGTGGCGTGATCTTGGCTCACTGCAAGCTCCACCTCCCACGTTCATGCCATCCTCCTGCCTCAGCCTCCCGAGTAGCTGGGACTACAGGTGCCTGCTACCACGCCCGGGTAATTTTTTGTATAGTTAGTAGAGGCGGGGTTTCATGGTGTTAGCCAGGATGATCTTGATTTCTTGACTTCGTGATCTGCCTGCCTCGGCCTTCCAAAGTGCTGGGATTACAGATGTTAGCCACCACGCCAGGCCTACCTTTTTCTTTGCTTTGCTATCTTTTCCTTTTCTGACAAGTCTCTGCTGCTTTGAAAACTTTCAAATAATGTAACTTTATATGAGGACACTTTGGGGAAAAAAGTTAGTTTTTTACCAAGAGTAGGGAAATAGTTTTACCACTGTGCACATTGGTAACATGTTAAGGAAAACAAATGGGTATTTTAGTCACTTGGGACTTTTGCAGTAAAATTCACTGAGTGAGTGACTTAACAAAATTCTATTTCTCACAGTTCTGTAGGCTGGAAGCTTGAGATCATGGTTCCTCATGGTTGGGTTCTTGGTGATGACCCTCTTCCTTGTTCACAGATGGCCGTCTTCTCATTTTGTCTTCACATGGCTGAGAGCAGAGCAGAGGCACAAACTGTCTTGTTACTCTTTTTATATGGACACTAATCTCATCCTTGAGGATTATAATCCAGTTGTTTAATTTACCCTCCAAAGGCCCCAACTCCTAATACCATCACATTGAGGGTTAGGATGTCAACATATGGATTTGGTGAAGATACACTATTCAATATGTAGCAGTGAAGGATACATTTTCTTAGAAACATGAATTAGATCATTCCCAAATACCTGACTTTAAATTATTTAAGCCAAAGAAACTGTCAGTACAAACATTCAATGTCACATTAATTGAATGAGAGCAGCTATTTTATTTTCTGTGAAGTAAGGCTGATTAAAAAGTCTCTCCTTTATCCTTTGAGATCTATGGATGACATAAAAATGTAGAGAAGTACTAATGTAAAATTGGAAAATATTGACGTAAATTTAAGTTGGAGAAGTTTTAGAAAAATGGATTTGCATATATGTTCTTTAGAAATATTTACAAACTTTCACTCATATACTTTCTTTTACATCTCATATTTAGTATTTAAATAAGGAATGTTTTATCTGAAGGTAGTAATAAAACCAAGTCAATGTCTCAGCATAAGGTTTATATCCTCTTTTTATTTTATGAATCTCTCCATGTTGAGACAAACACCTACCTGTGGTTCTCAAGAGCCACACTCTCATTTTTCAAACAGGCGAACACTGTAAGTGATAATCCCATGACTGGAGAGGATGTGAAAGGCAATAAACTCCTTCTGCTTCATAAACAGTGAGATGAAACCTTTACTGCTGAAATCTTTACTGCTGAGTGACAGGTTCCACCACTCTGGGAATACTGTGCAAACAAACAAAGCAAGATTGTCAGACCAAGGATGTGAAGACTTTTTCTGTACTCTTTAAAAAAAATTTGCTTTAAAGGCAAAATTAAAGAAATTTACATGAAGAAGTAGAAGCAGCAAGCAAAGGAGGCTGTAATTGTGTAGAGGAACTGGGTGAGATGTGTCTTCATTCAGGATATCAGAGGCAAGAATTGAGATCCATGCTGAGAGAAACAGAAAGGTGAATGTGTTACTCAAAACAAATAATATGATCGGGAGCATTTTCTGAGGTTTAGAGAAAAAAATCAGACACAAGAAAGGAATGAGCATATATTGTATATATACCAAAACATAGTATCAAACTGCATATTTAAGACATCATTTGGATAACTTTTCACTTTGAAAAGCAATACCAAAGAAAAAAACAGGGAAGGTTTAAGGAATTCCCTGCCATTCTACCACCCAAAGACTTTTCCATTTTGATGTGTATCTTTCTTCAACACTTTTAAATGTACAGGTTTTTAAAAACCTTTTTTTGGCTGGGCGCGGTGGTTCACGCCTGTAATCCCAGTACTTTGGGAGGCCGAGGTGGGCGGATCATGAGGTCAGGAGATCGAGACTATCCTGGCTAACACGGTGAAACCCCGTCTCTACTAAAAATACAAAAAATTAGCCGGGCATGGTGGCGGGCGCCTGTAGTCCCGGCTATTCCGGAGGCTGAGGCAGGAGAATGGCCCGTGAACCCGGGAGGCGGAGCTTGCAGTAAGCAGAGATCGCGCCACTGCACTCCAGCCTGGGCGACAGAGCAAGACTCCATCTCAAAAGAAAACAAAACAAAACAAATACAAAACAATAAAACCTTTTTTTAAATTACAAAAGTTTTACAGTAAATCAAACAACCCAGACATTTATATGATAGCGTTAAAATCCTTCAGTTTTTTGTTTTGTTTTTTTAGTTTCTCTTCTTGAAGTAAAGCACTAGTAAGTTTTATTTGCATTTTTCTAGACATGGTCTATGTACATGATACCAATTATATAATACAATATATAAATGCTGTATTATATATAGCTTAATCATATTATATATGACACATATAAATCTCAACTCTAGAGTTGCAAGCATAAGACCTCATTACTTTTTTAGTGTTGTAGCTTCCAGTCCTTTCTAAAGAAATATTTTTCCTTTTGATAATTCTAGCACCTTGCCACTTTGGCATATATTTATTCCATTTCTTCCTCTTTCTCTCAGGTAACAAGCTCTATTTATTTTGTTCTTTCCACAGGCTATGAATAATCTAATTATGCACTTGAATTTCTTGTGGATCATACAAAGATACATTGTGTACCTCTCATCATGTATTGATTCATGCAATATTTGCCATGCAGTTGACCCAGAGAAACACAATTACTGCTGTTACGGTTCATTTGAAATAGTTTTCAACAGTATATGATGTTATCATCTTAGAGGTTCATTTAAAATAGTTTTCAACGGTATATAATGTTATCTTAGAATTGATGATCTGTTGGGGGATAGACCATATATATATATAAACCACATATATAGACCATATATACACACACACACACACACACACACACACACACACATACAACAAGCACATATTCTCTTGCCAGAACCTAACAAAACTAAAAAAATATATCATACTCAATATGGTTTCTTACAAAATATTTCTATTTTTTTCTGGATAAGAAGAAAACATTATCTTTAATTCTTAAAGTTCTCAGTTTTGTAGTTAGAAAATGAATCTGTTTCTTTACGTCACTGAGTTTTGTTGACTTCCTGTAAGGATTGATAATATAGTATGGACTATGCAAATAGGGAATGTTAAGTGATTTTTCCCATCATAGTTTATTTTGGGTTAAAATTTCTCCTTTTGTTGTAGGCTCATTCTAAAATAATTTACACATACATACAAACATAAATATGAAAAGATGGACCTTTTACAATAATGTCTCATAGAAATTTTATTTACATTTTTATCAATATATTTATGACACAGTGACAGGCTTCTAGTTTCAATTATCATGTTTTGAGGTGACAGAACATCTATTCCTATTCTTCAATGGGTAGTATAATTGAATTATCAAATGAAGTTATATATCTTTTATATAAAAGTTTGAAGCTACTAGTTACTGTGTCTTTTATTTTTATACACTTATCTCTCTCCATGGATGTTACCTGGTAATAAAGTTAATATTATTAACATTCTTTTCTTTTTTTATAGCAATAAAATTTTTTGTTAAGGATTTAGATGACATACATATTTTGGAAACATATACCATACTTGTCTGTTATAGTCACTTACAAACAACAATTAGAACATATGTCAACAAACTCCTCAAACTTCTTCGTTAACATGGGACTTTCTCTTCTCTAAAAATTTTTTTAAAACAATATTTCAAATGTTTTAAAATCGAATTTACTACTTGATTATATACTCTATTTTTGTTTGTTTGTTTTGAGTCACAATCTCATTCTGTTGCCCAGGCTTGAGTGCCGTGGTGCGATCTTGGCTTACTACAACCTCTGCCTCCCAGGTTCAAGTGACTTCCCTGCCTCAGCCTCCTGAGTAGCTGGGACTACAGGCCTGCATCACCACACCTGGCTAATATTTGTATTTTTTTTAGTAAAGATGGGATTTTACCATGTTGAACAAGCTGGTCTGGAACTCCTGACCTCGTGTTCTGCCTGCCTTGGCCTCCCAAAGTGCTGGGATTACGAGTGTGAGCCACTGCACCCAGTCTGCTGTATTTTTTTTTTTTTAAGCTCCTAGTTATTTGTTTCTAAGGACCAGGAGAGTAAGAACTGCCATCTCCTTCCTGTGAATATTCGGAAGCAAGGGCTGGTTACACAAATAGAGCAGCTGACAAGAAACATGTGTATAGCAGCCAGATCAATTCCTTTGACGCAGACATGCTTGGTTTGTATTTTGAAAGATGGGACTACTGTAAAGAAATGTGTGCATTACCATTTAAAAAATACTCTTGGTTTTATTTTTCACTTTTTCATAGACATGGGCAAAAGAAATATTTCTTTTACTTTCCTGTTAACATTGCTATTAAAATAAGAATTATAATGCAAATGTATATATTTGATCTATCCCCCAAAAGACCATCAATTCTAAGATGATAACATCATATACTGTTGAGAACTCTTTTAAATAAACTGTACCAGCAGTAATTGTGTTTCTCTGGGTCTACTGCATGGAAATTTTCATATAACTTTTGATCCACCCCAAACTGAACTACTAGTAGTCTGTTATTGACAAGAGGCCTTACTGATAACATAGTCAATTAACACATATTTTGTATGTTTTATGTATCATGTAAGGGATATATATGTTATATATTAAATTATACATATTAGCACATATTTTGTATGTTATATGTATTATAGAAGGGATCTTCAAAAAAATTCATGAAAAATGTGTATATTATGAAAAAACTAAGGATAGATTTCAAAATTGTTTTGCACCAAAAGAAACTCATACTATCTTGTTGTAACATGTCTGAAAAGGATCTAGTTTGAGGCACTGAAGATAAGACCTCAGTTTGAGAAGAGACCCTGTCAGAGCAAGAACAAATTTATGGTGAAACTTGTGTGGGAGAATGATGAAATCGCTGATGCTTTACAAAATAGTTTATGGGGACAATGCCCCAAAGAAATTAGCACTTTGGAAATGTATAGTTTGGGTTAAGAAAGAAGAAGATGTTGAAGATAAAATCCACAGTTTACAATATACAGCAGACCATCCAAGTTAATCTGGTTCATGCCCTAATTAAGGTGCACTGACAATTAATAATAGAAACAATAGCCAGCACCACGGACATCTCAATTGGTTCAGCTTACACAATTCTGACTGAAAAATTAAAGCTGAGCAAAATTTGCACCTGACTGATGCCAAAAATGTTGTGCCTAGATCAGCTGCAGACAACAGCAGAGCTTTCAATGGAAACTTTAAACAGGTGGGATTGAGATCCTGAAGCATTTCTTCAAAGAATTGTAACAGGAAATGAAACATGGTTTTACCAGTATGATCCAGAAGACAAAGCACAATCAAAACAATGGCTACCAAGGGGAAGAAGTGATCTTGTCAAAGCACAGGCAAACCAGTCAAGAGCAAAATTGTGTCAACAGTTTTTGGGAGGACACTCAAGGCATTTTGCTTGTTAACTTTCTGGAGGGCCAAAGAACATCTGCTTATTATGAGAAAGTTTTGAGAAAGCCAAAGCTTTAGCAGAAAAACCTAGAAAAGCTTTACCAGAGAGTGTTTTTTCACAATGACAATACTCCTATTCATTCCTTTCATCAAACCAGGGCAATTTTATTACAGTTTTTATGGAAAATCATTAGGTATCCACCTTACAGTCCTGAATTGGCTCCTTTTGACTTCTATTTCCTAATCTTAAAAAATCTGTAAATGGCACCCATTTTTCTTCAGTTAATTATGTAATAAAGACTGCATAGATGTGGTTAAAATCCAAAGACTCTTAGTTCTTTAGGGATGAACTAAATATCTGGAATTATTGCTTAAAAAAGTATCTTGAACTTGGAGAAGCTTATGTTGAAAAGAAAAGTTTATAGTTTTTAGTTTTATCTTTTATCCATGTTTCCATGAGCTTTTTGAAGTCCCTGTATACTGTATTCTTACAACAAAGTAAGCTAGAGTAAAGAAAAGAAAGTCATAAGGAAGTGAAATTACATTTATGGTACTGTGCAATATTGATTCTGTATGTTTACTTTGTCTGTTTACAAGATGAATCAGTTGTCTGAAAGGGTGGGTCTCTGCAGCAGCAGATGTCGATCTATGGTATATATCAAGCAATCCAACTTTTCTTTTTGGTGATGTCATGACCTTTCTCTGCTTCTTGAGAGTACTTCCATCATCACTAATGGCACTTTGTATGGGTCTGATGATGTTATTCAAGGTTTAAAGTATTGCCTGAAATATAATGAAAAATACATGAGAGGCCAGGCGCGGTGGCTCAAGCCTGTAATCGCAGCACTTTGGGAGGCCGAGACGGGCGGATCACGAGGTCAGGAGATCAAGACCATCCTGGCTAACATGGTGAAACCCCGTCTCTACTAAAATACAAAAAACTAGCTGGGCGACCTGGCGGGCGCCTGTAGTCCCAGCTACTCGGGAGGCTGAGGCAGGAGAATGGCGTGAACCCGGGAGGCGGAGCTTGCAGTGAGCTGAGATCCGGCCACTGCACTCCAGCCTGGGCGACAGAGCGAGACTCCGTCTCAAAAAAAAAAAAAAAAAAAAAGAAAAGAAAAATACATGAGAACCAACAGAGATCACTATTTACTGCAATACACGATTTACTGGAGAGATGAATGGCTCACATGGAGATGATGAGTATCACACAGTGTTTTAAGTGGATACTTGCAACACTTGAGCTCACCACAATAGCAAGAGGAGATAGCTATTCCATTATTACAGTAGTACAGTATATACAGTATTATAGTTAATGCAGTTATGGTTAAATTCTGCATCTTTGTATTTGTTTACATTTCTCACAATTGCAAGTGGCATCATGTATGGTCTGTGAATGTTGTGTACATAAGTTTTGATATATTTCAACTATTCACAATACATTTGTTTATGTTCTATAGTAGTAAATGATAAAACAGACCAATATCTACATATATTTTATGAATTCATGACATATCTTTTTATTTTTAAAAATATATTTCTAGGCTATACAGTTCACTTGGAACTTTTGAAAATTGTTGCAAATCTCCAAAATTTTTTTAGTATATTTATTGGAAAAAAGCCTATGTATAAGTGGACCTGTGCAATTGAAACCTGTGTTGTTCAAGGGTCAACAGTGTATTAATTTAATTGGTTTCAGTGCAGTAAGACTTTGAAATGGCCTTGAGATAATTTTTAATTGTTTATAACTTTACATGTAGTTTCTTAACTTAAATACCTCCACTATACATAATGTTAGTATTTTATTGAAAAAAATATGTGTAATTCTTATTAAAAGATGACTAACAATAGCATTTCCAGGTTTAATCCATCAGTAAATTGCTCCATTAGCACCAAATTAGAAGCTCAGGGATTGACCACAGATCCACTAATCAATGAGAATATTGTTTGTTCTATACTTCATTATATTATTATTATTATCATTACTGTGTAGTTTACATGCAATACAATTCACACATTTAAGGGTACAGTTCAGTGTTTAAATTTCCATCAAGCCAGTTAATATATAGGACATACCCTTGTGCCCAAAATGTTGCCTAGTGTACTTTTGAGTCAGTGGCTTACATCTCAACTAATCCCCGGCAATCACTGATCTGATTTCTAAAACTATAGAGGAATTTTGCCTGTTCTAGAATTTCCCATAATCCTTGCATAAGCACTTGAAAAAACAATTCATTCTTCTTTCTCTCTGCATTATGACTGTGAGATTACCCGTGTTGCTACTTTTATTATCATTGTTTGTTTTAATCCATTTTCTTTCACGACTATCCATGATTATTCTTTTTATTGCTGAGTGGTGCTACACTGTGTGAAAATATCAAATTGTATTAATGCACCCCCTTGTTGAAGATATTTGTATTCTTTCCGATTATTGGCTATTATGAATAGGCTTCTATGAACCTCTGTGTAGAAGTCTTTGTTTGAACGTGTTTTAATATATTTCAAGTAAATATCTAAAGTGTTTGCTAAGTAATATGCAGGGTAATTTTAACTTTATGATTAACAAACTGTGAAACAGTTTCACTTTTTTCACTCCCACTAGTAATCCCTGGGAGTTCCAATTATTCCATGTTTCTACTAACACTTGTCAGTAATGTCAGTCTTAAACCTCAGCCATTCTGGGATGGTATAAAGCCATGTCTCGTTGTACTTTTGACTTACACTTCCCTGAAGACTGATGATTTTGGGCATTTTTTTAATGTGCTTATTTATAACTTTTATATTTGTGTTTATGAAGTATATATTCAAGTATTTCACTCTGCTTTTATTGTTCTCTTATCATTGAATTTTTAAATATATCCTGATTATAGGCCTTTGTTAAATGTGTATATAGAGGATACTTACTCCCAGTCTACAGCTTGCCTTTCCACTTTCCTAATCATGTATTTAGAAAAAATGTTTTAATTATGATGGATATATGAAAATATTGAGTCTTCCAATCAATGAGTGCGATAAATCTCTTCACTTATTTAGACCTTTGATTTTCACAGTGATATTTAATAATTTCATGGAGTGGTCTTGAACATATTTTGGTGAGGTAGATGTGAAGGAAAATTCTGAGTGACTATATACCTAGCCAGATGTGATACAGATATAAAAATTGATGTGTAAGTTGGGCACAGTGGCTCACACCTATAATTCCAGCACCTGGGGGCTGAGGTGAATTGCTTGAGACCGGGACTTTGAGACCAGCCTGGGTAACATGATGGAACCACATCTCTACAAAAATACAAAAATTAGGTGGACGTGGTGGTGCATATTGATAGTCCTATCTACTTGGGAGGCTTAGGTTGGAGGATTGTTTGAGCCCAGGATGTCAAGCCTGCAGTGAGCCGTGATCAGGCCACTGTACTCCAGCATGGGCAACAGACCAAGACCCTATCTCAAAAAGAAAAATTGGTGTTTACACATGTTCTCACTCATAGGTGGGAACTGAACAATGACATCACTTGGACTCGGGAAGGGGAACATCACACACCGGGGCCTATCATGGGGAGGGGGGAGTGGGGAGGGATTGCACTGGGAGTTATACCTGATATAAATGACGAATTGATGGGTGCTGACGAGTTGATGGGTGCAGCACACCAACATGGCACAAGTATACATATGTAACAAACCTGCACGTTATGCACATGTACCCTAGAACTTAAAGTATAATAAAAAAAAAAAAAGAAAAATTGGTGTTTAAAGCAAAAATCCTTAAGACTTTAACTATATAGATGGTAAAAGGTTTTAACAGAATGTGAGAATTGATCCTTAAAAAATTATGTGGGCAAATGAGCCATTCCTCAACCTGAGGTCTTTGTAGCTGAGTGTAATGAAAAGCTGAATAGTAAGCATTTAACAGTGGGCAAAATCTCTAATGCCACTGTTTTCTTAAAATATTTCTAAGCAGAAAAGTGATACCAGTATGTGTGAGTAGTGAACAGCTGCTGACTGAGGCTGGGGAAAGAACCTAAGTGCTGATGACAGTGATAGCTTGAGTAGCTTAGACAGGCAAGGTAGACAAGATAAATATCTTTCCCCTTTGAGTTTAATCCAATTAAGAAAGTTAAAGCTTCTTTCCATCTTTTCCATATTATGAAGAGTTACTGCCACTCAACTTGATCCAAGTCAGATTTGGCATGGCTTTTAGCTGGGTTTTTCATCTCATATTCTTGGTAGTAACATTATTGGAAGAGATCTCAACTGTATTACAGGTGGGATGTGTGACAATTATACAGCTGAGATGGATACTGCTGTTCATGGTATTTGAAATGTTTTCATAGAGTGATGATATAAAGCAATGAACGCCTCTGAGAATCCTTTCATACATTTTGTTCTTACGCACAGAAGTTGTTTCCAGGCAGATTTGTACTCCTTCTTTTAAAAAATCATTTTCTTTTATTGTTTTTTCTGTCTTGGCACTTTTAGCTATTCATGTTCATTCAGAAGCAGAGTCAGTGCTAAAGGACAGATGAAAGATCAGTTTATTTTGCGTAAATGCCCATTATAAATAGCAAAACATGGCTCAAAAATAAATTGGATTAAGCTATAGCTTAAAAGCACTCAAAATTGTTTAAAATAGAATGTTACAACAATCCCAAATCACAATAAGACTATTTGAGACCAAATTAAATTATTAAATATAAATAGTATGTTATAAGGAAACATAAGATTCCAGTTTAGATTGGCTACGTATTTCTTAGGTCAAGATTTTTATAGAAAAGTTTATATTTGCCTGGAAGTTTTTGGTTTGTTTCTTTTAAAACAACAATAACAAGGGAATCCTAATGTAGATAATCCTGCAACTTGAAGTGGAATGCTCTGTAAAAGATCTGTATGTGAATGAAGTCTGCATATCCAGGTACAGTAGAATTGCTCTTAGATTATCTTTAATATATTACAAAACAGCTCATTTTGATTATCTCTTGTCTACTCACGTGTTGTATTCAGTTTGAAAGTTATTAATACTGGCACCTCCCAGAAGGAAAATAAATTTATTAGGTATTAAAGAGAAAATAGAAAAAGATAGTGTAGAGCAGTCATCCATATCCCCATTCAGACACTGTGACCCTGGTAGGCAGTTTTTCTGGAAAGGATTTTTTTTTTTTTTCGAGATGTCTGTGACTTATAATGTATAGAAGATCCTTCTTGCTTTGTTTTTGGACCCCATTATTTGACTTGCTCTCATAGGAGATGTAGTCAATATTGAGCTGGGTCTCAAATAATCCTCTGAAAACAAGATGTTCCTTGAAGACATTCCAAGCCATGAAACGTCACTTCTGCCCCATTAGACGGAGTCCAGGTTTTCTTGATGGGCCCTTCCTCCTTAAGACTGATACGTAGAAAATGAGCTTATTTCAGTTGCTTCTTTATTGTTAAGATTCAGTGTAGGCGGTTCTCGGGCTTACAGATGAGATAGTTTCTCAGACGAGGTCTCAGATTTCTTTGTCACACATTATCTTTGACTCATTGTTTATTATAAGCCTAAGAGTTTCTAAATCCTAACTATAACCTTTTGTGTGTCTCTTTCCAAGGGTCCAAAACATTACCTTCTGTTATAAATATTCCTTTACCTGGTATGGGTACCAGCTTCTTTTTTATGTCAACTTTCCAAATTTAGAATTTTCAGAAATATTTTCTATTTTAAGAAATAGCTCATCAGTATGAGAACACTTGATTTAGAAAGGGGTTGGAATCTCAGCAGTTTCAAACATCCTAGTTCTGAATTAGAATGCCCAAATACCACCACTGAAAGCTAAAGGACAGATGAAAGATCATGTCTGAAACCTGAGGTCCAGAATGACGAAGTGATTATACCACAAAGGGACACAGATTGCCGGTGTCCTGCTTGTCATCTCAGCTATCCTTGTTTCTCTATCCTGCTCTTTCCTCAAGTGGTTAAGAGCATAGGTTGGGAGTCAGATAGATTTGGTTCAAACAATTTTTAAACTACATTTGTCCTTTGAATAACATGGGTTTGAGCTGTGTGAGCCCACTTACATGCAGACTTTCTTCCATCAGTGCCACCCCTGAGACAGCAAGACCAATCCCTCCTCCTCAGTCTACTGAATGTGAAGACAATAAAGATGAAGACTTTTATAATTGATACAGGAGCTAGAAATTATTTAGGCAGGTAGGGTAAGAGAGTCCTAGGTAAGGTTTCCTTTAAAGAAAAGCAGCCCCAAATTATTTCTTTTCTAACAAAAAGGAGCCCAAAAAATCAAGCTTCAAGCATAGATAAGCAACTTAAAACTTGCCGATAGAAAAGGGATACCTGGAAGCCAGGTATTTTCAACATGGAGGTTCCCTCTTCCCTTTTCTTTGTTGCCATGTGTGCAGTAAAAAAGCAGGCAACATGGCACTGACCAGGTAGAGACTCCATCTGCATAATAAAAGATTAGAATGGGATTGCCAGCTTCTTTGCATGCTATGCAAAGGGCACAACTGGTCCGACCAATCTCTCGTGCCCTATGTAAATCAGACACCGCCTCTTCAAGCTCCTCTCTAAAACCCTGTGCATTTCACCACAGAACCAGAAGATCCATTCTGAAGCTCCTATCTCTCTGCAGGAGAGAGAGCTTTTCTCTTTTCTCTTGCCTATTAAACCTCTGCTCTTAAACTCACTTCTTGTGTGTCCATGTCCTTGATTTCCTTGGCGTGAGAAAACGAACCTTGGGGTATTTATCCCAGATGAATGACTCTGCTTCTAAATGACCCACTTCCTCTTAGAATAGTAAATATATTTTCTTTCTCATGATTTTGTTAGTAACATTTTCTTTTCTCTAGATTACTTTATTGTAAGAATACAGTGTATAACACATATATGCTAATCAGCTGTTTGTTACTAGCGTGCTATTACTAGTTAAGTTTTTGGGGAGTCAAAAGTTATACATAGATTTTCCACTGCACAAAGCATTAGTGTCTCTAACTCCTGTGTTGTTCAAGCGTCAACTGTAGTTATGATCTTCATGGCCATGTATACAGTATTTAACTTCTCTGAGACTCCATTTTCCCCCCTGTAAAATAGGGGTGGTAATCTTGCTTATCTTATATAGTGATATGAAGACTTATTGAGATAATGCATGTCAAGTGATTGACTCAGTGTCCGACTCATATGTATAGTAAATAGGCATTATTATTCCATTGCTGTTTATTAAATCACATTTTTATAAAAAATTATTGTATGACAATGAAACTCTTGAGCCTCTATGTGTACTTACTTCCCATTGATGGTAATGGGTTTGCCTTAATGTGCTTTAAATCTCCAGCTTATTATTCCCTAGGGTCAGTGATACACTTATTAGACATAAGTCAGGCTCTTAAATCAGCACAGGTTAACTGCGATTACAACTTCCAAATCTCAATAAAGTACAATTTTGTTTCTCACTCATTGGATAGTATGGTGTAGTGCTATAGTGGGTGTTTCTCTGTATATTCATGTAGAAATTGGGCTTCTTTCCTCTTGTGGCTCCACCATTTCCTAGGGCCTTGGTGTTCTACACTGGGTCCTTTGCAGAAGGCTGACCATTTTTAAAGCATTAGGCCATTTCAAGCATCTATATAGCTAATAAGATTTAGACAATGTGCTTCTGCATGGAAGTGGCAGACATCACTGGAAAGTGGCAGACATCACTTCTGCTCACATTCCATTGAATACATAAATTAAACATTAGATTTACTTCTACATGTTATAGCTCAGAAATTTCCAACTTCATTCATTAAAAGTATCACTGAAATTATCTATATAAAAATACTCATTATTGCTATTTAGGAAATTCATGCTTATGGGCATGATATTTTCATGCTATTCATAGTCCAATTTTATTTAATTAAAAACTTGGAAAATGAAAAAATTATGCAGTGCATTTTTCTAAAATCCATTAATTAGCAAAGTTCAACCACAGAGTTGCCATTCTTAGAATACAAACACATGGGGAGACTGGGGAAGGTAGTCTAATTGTAGGCCCAGGAGGAAATGGAAGTAGGATTTGGTGAGCACATGGCATTAACGCTGAAACAGCCAATGTGGAGTCCAATACATTGACTCACGTAGGAGAAAATGATCATATACTTTCAAAGCATTTTGGCATTTGAGCTTCACAACATCACAGTGACATTGATATACACTATCAGATAAAGGAACCGAGATATAAGTAATTTTGTTTATATGCTATGATTTCTGTTTCATTTGGCTTAAATAATTAGCTAACCCATGAAAAGCTATTCTTGTGTTTTAATATTAGCAAAACTAAACTTTAATCTCACACCATGTTTTTTAGAGGCTGCTTAAGAGATTTCATAAATCCAGTATTTGGCAGACTATTTCTAACTGCTTTTGTAGATACTAATTTATTTTGCTTCTTGAATAAAACTTCAGTTTGGTTAGCATAATGCCACATTTGTCTAAATCTTATTAGCTATATAGATGCTTGAAATGGCCTAATGCTTTAAAAATTTTATCCTTAATTAATTAATCCTCAATACCTTTCTGGAGGAAACTTCTAAAATGACAATACTATATTTCAGTTTTGCCAGTTGATGAATTTTAGGTACGGTCATTGCATAATCTTTTAATTTTCCAAGTTTTAATTAAGTAAAATTGGACTATGAATAGCATGCAAATTTGGTACCCATAAGCATAAATTTCCTAAATGGCAATAATGGATTTATTTATATGGACTGTCTCAGTGATTCTTTTAATTAATAAACTTGGAAACTCCTGAGTAGAAACCTGTAAAAGTACATTTAAACTTTAACTTTAGCTCTTATTTTTTCATGGAATTTGACTCTACCATGTTTATTTACTGAGATTTTATGAAACCTGGATATTAACTAGCAGTCCAAACTGAGAGTGAGACAAAGTTAACTCCTAATTAAAAATTCAAGTACATTTTCCATGGCAGTATGTTTACATTTACACATTAGAAAGAACCTTCCTTACTAAAGCTAAATTAAAATTTCATGTGGAAATCTTAACCAGACATTTTCATTTCATATTTAGCTTTTGGTTTATTCAATCACTTAATTGTCCTTCCATGTATGTTACTGTCCTGATTCTCTAACCCACATTTTGGCGAGGTGCTTTGCAAATATTATGATCCTTAAAATTTCTTTGAAGGTCGTTTTGCCATTAACTTCTGTGGTCTTGTGTTTCCCTGTAAGGTTGGGAAGAGGAAATACCTATAACAACATTATGAAAATATTTCCTACTTCCTTTGGTCTTTTCATAATCTAGATCTGTAGGTTCATCAAGGTTGGGTAGCATCCACTGCTTTATACAAATCTTATTTATGTTAAATTGAATTTTTAAATAGGGGTGGAGAGTTCCAAGAAAGGGGTAGTAGTTGATCACTTTACATGTTGCAGGGGGATCATGTAAGATGAGGACCAAAGTGCTTTATGGACAAGAATGGCATTAGGGCAGTTTAAATCCCTTACATTTTACATGTTACAGATCCAATCCTAGCTCCCAAGTTCTAGAACAGAGATTATTTGCCTCCATTTAAGTCCAGAGTCCAAGACTGATCCAAGATTGGGTGTCAGGGGAGGGTCTTGAAAAAGAAATAAGTGGAATTAGAGGGAGAGAAGGGGAGAAGATCAGAGCAGATTTATAGAGAGAGGAGTGCATAGAAGAGCAAGAGTAGCCATGATGGTGCTCTGAGTCCTGAGTTCTAGCTTGTTGTGGAGGCCTCGGTCCACTCCTCCACTTGGCTTCTCTGAGGCAACCAGCATCCTTATGTACAATATACTCTCTGCTTAAGCTCATTCGAGATGGCGATTTCTTATTTGCAATGAAAAGTTTAAAATAATCTGATGCCTGTCTTGTTTTCAAAATCAACAGAATAACTTATTAGAACACAATCTGCTTGATGACAACATCCAACATTTTACTTTTGAATAAAGTCTTGGAATCTACCTAAGCTCTCACTAGATCATTTCCCTAACCTTATAAAGGTTGGGACAACAACCATGCCTCCAAATAAATCAGCTGAACGATTCGCTTCTATAGGAAAATCTGAGAGTTCTGCTTTAGCCATTTGTCTTTGATAAAGGATATAGCTCTTTTTTCTCAGCCAGTTGAAGTGTATGTCATATTTTGCTGACTACAAATAAAAGAAATACATCCAGTCACAAAGAATATGTTCTAAGCATATTTGGAAACCAATATCTTTTATAATATGCTGCTCTGTGCCTACTGTAGTTATAAATCAAGAAGAATTTGATCTCACACTTTGTGACACAGGTATGTGAGATAAACTGTTTTTAAAAGTCTTGCCGTTTTTATAGGATAGGAAATTCTCAGATCTTTATACAGGATAAATTGTTGCCACAGAATATCAGGAGCAGAATATGTATTTTTGTGGTCTCTGGTGGAGATTGGAATTCACAGTTGTAGAAAGGATGAAATTTGTCTAGGAAGCCCACTTAGTACTTAAAACTCAATCATGTGAAGTCACATGCCTCAAACCTGCGTATATTATATGCTACTTACATTAATAAATAACATCACTAGATTTTGTGTTATTTACCATCCCTCTCATAAGCCTAAGAAAAAGGAAACAATCAGAATCATTGACATACAGAAAAAATTGTGTCACATGTGTTTTTTAAGAACTAAGCCTTAGAAAATAGTATTTTTTATTTTCATCATAAAAATGTTCAATCTAGTAATTGGTTATGTTTTCAGCTAAACAGAAAAGTTGTGAGGGTCATTTTAAATCAGTTTTAATTTGAGAGAGAGGATTAGCTATGTACTTCGTTGGGTTATCGTTGGCAATAATGATTCATATGTATACGGTCTCCAAATTTATGTTGCTGCCGAAAATGCCACGAAGATTCCAAAGTTTCCAAAATTTCAAACTGATACCCTTCAAATTGCCCATATATTAGTCATCTAGTTCTCATATGTGTTTTTAGGCTCCTTTGTGAAATGGAGAAACTTATAAATTAATTATTTTTTTCCAAAAAGTTCTTAGTTAACTAAGCTAGTCATCTTAGTCTTTCCTGGCTGTTTCTAATGAGATTTACACTTAATGGTAGTCCCCCATTATCTATGGCTTCGCTTTCCATGGTTTCAGTTGCCTACAGTCAACTGTGGTCCAAAAATATTAAATGGAAAATTCTAGAAGTAAAAAATTTATAACTTTGCTATGTCACAACTCCTACATTGTTTACCTCACTTCATCTTATGTAGGCATTTTATTATCTCATCATCATTACAAGAAGAAGAATGATGAGTACGATAAGATATTTTGAGAGAAAGGATGAGACTGACCACCTATATATAACTTTTATTACAGTATATTATAGTAACAGATCTATTTTATTATATTATTGTTGTTAGCCTCTTACTGTGCCTAATTTATAAAGTAAACTTTATCATACCTAGGTATGTACAGGGCAATCCTAGTACACAAAGCCCTCAGTACTATCTGTGGTTTCAAGAATACATTGGCAGTCTTGTACTGTATCCTAGGTAGACAAAGGGGGACCACCATCATCCAAAGTCATTCACAAATTACAGTTATGGAGGTAGACCATGCTTTGCCCTAGAACTTCTCTTCTTGTTCTCCCATGATTCTCATAGTTATTTTTTCAAATTCTGTATTTTATATTCTAGTACTAAAAGAGAGGATTTAGAATCTTGTTTCAAAGCTTTTACTATTTCTCTACTGATTATCAAGTTATGTTTATGGTATAATTTCTTTGGTATACTACTATAGCTCTTATGAAAAATTGTATTTGTCAAATCTCATAAAATATTTTCCTATGAAGTCAAACAGAATTAAACAGAAATTATTTTTAAGAAATGATCCTGGCAACTTCTCTACAAAGTTGTTCTTGAGATAAAGCTTAAATGTTCAAATCAAATAGATTTTTGGCATTTCTCAGCTGTTGCTTCTTGTAAAAAATTGCTGACAATTTTGGACACTAAATGTTCTCTGCATCAAACGGTGATAAATGTTCTGGGTAATGGCACTTTTTCCTGCAGTCTTGCTCCCAAATGATTAAATGTTTATATCTTCCTTTTGCTATTCTTGATGGTCTGAATTTGTTGCTTTCAGTCACAAGTAATAGCACAAAGGCCAAGGGTATAATGGATATAGACTTTTAAGAAATCCCTGGTTTTAAATTGTGCTATTTTAGGGCAATATTCCTTGTTCTCTGCTAAATTTGTTTCATAAAATGTGTGGTTGGATAAATATTTGAATTGAGTATTGGCAACATTGATTTTTGGACTGATAGTGGTAACTATTGTTTGTAGACCTTGAGAAATCAAGTAAATGACGTAAAAAGATAAGAAATTCTGAATCAATAAAACTGTCTCTAATATACTGTCATGTAAATAGGAAGTAGGATAAATTAACTATGAATATCTTCTTATTGCAGAACTCCTGTTATATATTACTTTACTATGTTTTCTTTGCACGTGGATATTTAGCCATTTCAGCAAATCTTGGTCCATTGAAGTCATCAGGGAATGGTTAGAAAGATAATAATTTGGGTTGTTATAATATGGAACTTATGAATAATAAGTCTCTATGTATGTGATTGAACATAAATGAACTTTGAATTGGATGGTTTAAAAAAAAAAAGACTGCAGCCGGGAGTGGTGGCTCATGCTTGTAATCTCAGCACTTTGGGAGGCTGAGGCAGGTGGATCACCTGAGTTTGGGAGTTCGAGACCAGCCTGACCAACATGGAGAAACCCTATATCTACTAAAAATACAAAATTAGCTGGGCATGGTGGCGCATGCCTGTAATCCCAGCTACTTGGGAGGCTGAGGCAGAAGAATCTCTTGAACCCAGGAGGCAGATCTTGTGGTGAGTCGAGATTCGCCATTGCACTCCAGCCTGGACAATAAGAGTGAAACTCTATCTCAAAAAAAAAAAAAAAAAAAAAAGACTGCTAAAATAAACCAAGACCAGGAATAAATTGCTCTTGACTCATCAATCAGAACAAATGTCAAATTGCAATGAACTTACACAAAATATGCTGTTAATTTTTATGTGAACATGTTTTGTTTTGTAGCAATTTTTTATTCAATGCATATCTATTTAAAATAATTAAATGTGATTAAATACCGTGCTGCCATAATTAGATTGTTAATATATTAACAATACAACTGAATTAGACATCAAGCAAGTTTGGCAATTATTATTAATGTTAAGGTTCATACACTAAGCACAAGTCACTATAGCTTATTAAATGAAATCCAATACACTTTCAAACTAGAGGTTCTAATCAAGGAAAAATTTTATCACAATCTATTTCTATTCTTTGGTATGCTATCATGAATTCTGATTTATAATATTTCAATGTTCAAAATGTGAACAAAGAATATGAGCAACATAAAGAGGAAGAAACAACCAATAAGAGTAAAAATCTAATTAAATTGTGCTTGTAATAACTACCTTTCCTTGTGCTACTCAACTGGATGTTAACTTCTGAAGACAGAGTCCTTTTTCTGTTCAATATGGAATCCATACAATCCAGAACACTAGGTGCTCAAAGATTAGATAAATGAGAGTCCATTTGAAAAACTGGTAATAATTCTCCATTTTCCAGAGTTACTAAAATAGCATGAATGTTGAGTTCCTAAGTAGTTATAACCACCAGTATGTTCTAAATCTAGATGTTTCTATTTTACAGAATGCTCATAAAATATCAAAATTCAATAGTTAAAATTGATAAAATATGTTATCAATGACTTTTAACTCTTGATTTAAGGCAGAAGATAAAATAGACTCTAAAATTGTTAAATCATGACAAATGCAGTCATTTTTATTTGTGAATCAAAAATAAAATATCTAAGGCAGTTTAATGATTTAGTCTTATGTCTAATGTGAATTAATCATTAGCGGATTGGCACATCTCAACTTTATTATTTAGTTTCTAAACCACCGACACTAGTACAACTCAATTAACTTTGAGATTTCAATTAAATCTTAATGGGTCCAGAAACTATTACTTTATCAGATTTGTGACTAAAGTATCAACAAATATTTCTTTAATATTTACTTTTAGTGGTCAGTAGCTAGTGAATAGACTTAGCTCTGATACTCATTCATTACTTTAGAATTTATTGAATATTATTCTGTGCCACATATGGAACGAATATATATAAATGCATATAAAATAATGCCAGTCAATGGGATGGGTTGTGGTGCTAGGTTTTAAAAATTTGAATTTATTATAAATTTTTAAGTTGGCTTTATATATAGAATCCATAAAGTATTTGAAATTGGCAGAGACCATTGAAGTAAAATCCCCTGGTGACCACATGGAAACAGTTCTCCAAGGTCATAGCCAGAGCTGTCATATAGGGAGGACTGGCAAAGTATAGAGAATTTTGAGATAAAATGAAAGCAAAAGACCCGGGGACATTGGGCTTTGGCTGCTCAAGAAGCAATGATAAACCAGATGACCATTTCTCAAGGAGTAAAGAGAGACATCTGCTCATTGTCATCTTTAGCATTCACTGTACATCAACAGCAATTTACATTTCTCTGTGTTAATTGACGTTCTGTGGGATCATTGCAGAACCAAAACTCACAGTCTTCCTTGATGGAAACCTGTCTATGCCCTAGATCCCTTGTTCATTAATCCTCCTGTTTGGGACCAGAATTTCCAGATTATTTTTCGTGTGCAGAGATGGGGGCATACTTGTTAGAACGTTGAACATGGATTCATAAAAGGGTTTATTGCCAGATGGTAAAGTTGTGACAGAAGGCTGAGTGCTTCCATGCATAAAAAAGGAAATGCAACAAAATCTCCTTGGAATTTTCTTCATGTTCAGAGGATTAACTAAGGCAACAGAAAGCTCATATCTTGCTTTGTGGGGACTGATGGAGGAGCACACAGATGCTCAAAATCAGAGCTATCTGGCTTATGTTCTGGCTCTGGGAGTAGGACTGGGCCAAGAAAGAAACAGTCAGTGTTGTGCAAGCCAGGGAGAATATTCTGGCTGTTCATTCTTATAGCCCAGGATGAATATATATTATTTATACTTCTATTTTTATATATTTAGAATCAATTTCTTAGTTAATATTTCTCTGTTGGTGGACACTGGCAGTTACAGCGTCAGTGATGGACAGTGGGAAGATTCTACCTTTCTTTGTAGTTAATGTGATTTACATGCATTATCTTTTTTAATTCTCAGAAACATCTTTTAGGGAAGGTATTATTTTAAAATTTAATATATGAGCAAACTGAAGCTTAAAGAGATGACATAAATTGCTGAGGTCAGGAGAGGGCAAAAGAGTCAGGAAGTCATTAGTGGCCACAAATATGGCTGTGGAGTGATGCTACCTGCCTTGACTCTGGAATCTGAATACTGAGCTCTTGTCGCCTGAGGCAGCATTCGTGACTTTTTAAAACATCATTTTCTTTACCCATGAAATGGCAATACTAAAGGTACTTTCCTTAAAGGATTGTGGTCAGGGTAAAATGGGATAAGACAAATGATGTATATAGCACAAGGAAGGTTATTAAAGTGACAAAGTTAGGAATCAAGGCCAGGTATAGTTCTTAGGTCACCACTCTGCTTCCTATTAGGGTTTGAGGCCTTAGGCCAATCTGAAATAATTATTAGAATCCAAAATGCTTTTATAGCTGGTTATAAGGTAGTATACTGTATTTTTAGCATAAGATAGTTTACTATATTTTTAATATACTAGAATCTAAAATCACCAAGCAAATAAAATTTTCATTACAAACAGACACACACAGATGTGTGCATGTGCATGTAAGTCAGTTCTCCTGTGGCATTTACCAAATGGATCATTTTACAGTAAGTCAAGTTTTAAATTTTGAGAGTATATCTATCATCTTGTGAAATACTGCCTGTATTTTACCTCAGGGACGAGAGAGTGGGAAAATCTTTTATAAAAGTTTATACATTTCTGATTTGACATTTACTTTTATAGAATGATTGAGACCTTTGGCTTTAGAGTTGGTTAAATGAGTGTTTAAGGTTTTGCTGGTAGATTTTAGCTGTCTGACCTTGAACAAGTTGCTTAATCTTTCTAAGCCTCAGTTTCCTCATCTGTAAAGTGACAGTAATAACACCTACCCCGTAGTGGTGTGGTGAGCATTAACATGGATACTAAGTGTTGATATACAAGACATATAAGGAGTGAGGCCACCTGGCAGCATTCATGGATTTTTAATCTTTAAATGTCTCTGAAATATCACTGGAATATATCAGAAATGTGCACATTAATTTTGGTGCCTGTGTATCATTTCATACTTGACTTGATATATAAAGGTATTTCTCCTAGAGAACAAAACAGAGCCCTGAGGTTGTGAAAAAAATTAAGCAAATTTCAAGGATGGTCACCAGAGGCTGGGAAGGGTAGTGGAGGCCTGGGGAGTAGGGCAAGGGGAATAGTTAATAGGTACAAAAAAATAGAAAGAATGAATAAGACCTACTATCTGATAGCACAGTTGGGTTACTATAATCAATAATAACTGTACATTTTAAAATAAAACAAGTGAATTTCTATGTTACAGGTACCTAACCTGTCTCTGGTAAATTGAATAGTGTGTGTACGTGTGTGTGTGTATGAAAGAGAGAGAGAGAGAGAGTCCTTCTGTCCCAGTGAACTGATACTTAGTAGTAAGCTGAAATTCTAAATCCAAATACAACCCATATTGTTACTAGAACAAACACCACAACAAATATAAATAAACCATATTTAAGTTTAATAAATTCTTGTTATTTGCCAACTCTATATATACCAAGTGCTTTACATGTATTCTTTCCTTTGGTGCTCATAACACCCAGTGAATTAGATACTATGATTGTCATTTTCTGATAGGAAAAGTGAAAATTGCAGAGCTTAAGTAACACTCCTAAGATAATACAGCCAAGAAATTTCATGTTCTTAATCGCTATACTATGGTGTGGTACTATTTACTGTTATTTATTTTGTTATGTAAATTGTAAGCGTTTCCTAAGAAGTTCTCTGGTTCAGACTATTGCAAACTAGAGTACAGTAATTGCAGAAAACTGGGAACTGTTTTGTAAAGTATATTTTTAATGAATTCTGCTTCAGTTCACACATTTCTGTATACTTTTTTCAGTATTCATTACCTTGTTTTTAAATTATACTCTTATTTTGAGCCATTGTAGATCCTTGTGCAGTTGTAAAAAAAATGGTACAAAGAGATCTGTTGTACCGTTTACCCAGTTTCACCAATGACTATGTTTTGCAAAGTATATCTACAATATCTCTCTACCAGGATATTGACATTGATACAATCCATTGATCTTAATTTGATTTATTTGTTTTTGCTTGTCCTTATTTGTATGTGAACTGTGTGTGTATTTAGCTTTGTTATCACGTGTGCATCCACCACCACGGTTCACACACAGAACAGTTCCAACACCACAGGATCCCTCCTGCTCTTCTATCCCCACCTCCCCACCTCCCCACAATTCCTTTCCCTGACATCCCAATTTCTGCTAACCATTAATCTGTTCTCTGTTTCCAAAATATTTTGAGAAAGTTATATAAATGGAACTCTACAGTATATTACCTTTTGGAATTGGAACTTTTTACTCAGAACAATTCACTTGAGATTCATCTAGGATACTGCATCTGTCAATAGTTTGTTCCTTTTATTTCTGAGTGGTATTCCACAATATGGATGTGCCACAGTTTAAGCATTTACCCGTGGAAGAACAGGTATTATTTCCACTTTTGAGATATTATGAATAAAACTGTTATGAACAATCTTGTACAGCTTTGTGTGTGAATATAAGATTGAATTTCTCCAGGATAAATGCCCAAGAGTGCAATTTCTGGGTTGTATGATAATTGCATTTTAGCTTTGTAATAAATGTTGTCAATTTTTTTTCCAGAAGCTGTACCATTTTACCTTCCTGCCAGCAATGCGTGTGTGATCTAGTTTCTCTACACTTGACACCAACACTTGATAATGTTACTACCTCAGTTTTAGCTATGCTGACAGGCATGTAGTAATCACTCATTGAGGTTTTAGTTTGTATTTCTCTGATGGCTAAGGATGTGAAATGCCTTTGCATGTGCTTATTTGCTGTCTGTATATCCTCTTTGCTGAGATGTCTGCTCCTATCTTTTGTCTACTTTGAAGTTTTTGTTTTTCTAATGTTGAGTTTTGAGAGTTCTATATATTCTAAGTAGAAGTTTTTTGTTAGGTAAGTGGTTTATAAATATTTTCTCTTAGTCTGTGGATTGCCTTTCCATTCTCTTCACAGAGCAAAAGTTTTTAATTTTGATGAAGTAGAATTTATCAAGTTTTTCCTTTTATGGATCATGTCTTTGGTGTTATCATAAATTCTTTGCCTATCCCTAGGTCTCAAAGATTTTCTCTTACAGTTTTTTTCCCTTAGATGTCTTACAGTTTTCTGATTTACATTTAAGTCCATGATCCATTTTGAGTTGACTTTTATATAATGTAATGAGACTCAGGATAATACATTAAGTCCATGATTCCATTTTGAGTTGACTTTTATATAATGTAGAGACCTCAGGATAAAGTTTATTTATTTTTGTCTATGGACATCTAATTCCTTCAGCACCATTTTCTGAAAATGTCACCCTTTCTCCAATGAATTACTTTTGCTCCTTTGTGAAAAATCAATTGAGCATATTTGTGTAGGTCTATTTCTGGGTTCCCTATTCTGTTCTTTTGCTCTGTGTATCTGTGCTTTTGTCACTGCCACACAGTCTTGATTACAGAAGCTTTATAGCAAGCTTTAATATTGGTTAGAGTTAGTCCCTCAAATTTGCTTCTCCCTACTCTTCCAAGATTGTTTTAGCTATTCTAGGGCTTGTTTTTTTTCAAATACGTTTTAGAATAAGTTCATCTAGATCTGCAAGAAATCTTGTTGAGATTTTGATGAAATTGCAATTAACCTACTGATCAATTTGGGGAAAATTGGTATATTATGTTGGGCTCTTTAATTTATGGACATAATATGTCTATTTTTTAGATTTATTTTGATTTTTTAATCATTATTTTGTAATTCTATTGTACAATTTTGTACACATCTTGTTAGGTTTATACATAAGTATTTCATTTTCATTAGATCAATTTAGGTAGTGGCATTGTTTTTAATTTGTTTTTACATGTTTATTATTAGTATATACAAAAGCAATTTATATATTTGCACACTTATTTTGTGTCCTGCAATCTTGCTGAACTTGCTTACTAATCTAAGAGTTTTTCTTTTTTTCTTTTCTTTTTTTTTAGTTTCCTTGGGATTTTTTTGTTGTCTGCAAACAGGGCAGTTTTCTTTCTTTCCCTCCAATATGTATTTATTTTATTTCTTTTTCTTGCTTTATTGCAGTGGCTAGAACTTCCAGTACTATGTTGAAAAGAGTGATGATGTATATACATTTATTATAATGAGAAAACCAATTTCACTGTTTTAGCACCTAACAATAAAAGTAAACAAAAACCAAGTTATTTACTCCCCTAGGACTGCATATAATTTTGCTGTATAAACACACAGAGTAAAAGTTAGCTATCATCATCATCATCTTACATATTTTCCTTAGTATTTATGTAATTAAAAAAATTCTTGCTTAATAATTTAAAAGATACTTTATGGAGTCATTTAAATTGTCACTTTACTCTCAGGTTTTGGGGGACACTAATCCATGTGTATTTTGCATTCTGACTCTAACTAACGGTAGATCGTGTCTTTGTAGGTTTTAATAATGTTATATTAAGAACTCAAGCACGAAAATGTTCTTTCTTGGAGAAAGCAAATATGGCAGATTTTTGGGAAATATTCTACTGGAATGGTTTTGACTTGCTTTTATCTGCTACCTTAGGAGCATCACTTGCTTTTTCCTGATTTTCAAAAATAATTTGTGGGCTTGGTGTTTCTTTGTACCACCTGTGCGTAGGTAAATTTGCATCCAAGCCAGTGGAAGCTATACCTGTAATTTCTCACAGGAGAGCTGTTTTTTCCTTATATATCTAGGACAGACCAAAATGTCTTAGTTTAGAATACCTTAGAAGAAGATGTCAAAGTAAGGATTCAAATGCAAATAGTTTATTTGAAAAGTTAACACAATTAAGGGAATGATAACATTGAGACAGAAAAGCGAAGTAGACCAACAAAGATTGATTAACAATCAAGTTACCATGTGGGTAAGTGGAACACAATCTTGCTAGATGTAATGCAGACCATATCCCAGAGTTATCCCAGACAAGGAAAGAGAATGGTAAGATGTTTATAGGCTGACTCCCTGTTCATCATTGATTTGGGGCACTTCTGAGGGGCATTCTCTCTAACACTTCAAGCTTGCCCTATCTACCCACCAAGCCAAAAATCCATATCAAACCTGCAGGCAATTCCATTTTATTAGAGGGCATTGTGGGCATCTGTCAAACCTTCCTTATTATTACCCTGGATCAGTGAGTTGAGTCATGTAATATTTCTTACACTTTGCTTGTAGCCTATCCAGGACCCAGCTTTCTACAAGGTACTTATTTCCATTCACCTACTTGATATAAGCCTGAGGCCTGCTCCCCTGCTTTGTGAGGGTGTTAAATCCTAAACCTTAGCCATTGTCAGCTCCAATAACTCACCAGGGCTGCTGTACTATAACAAACATGACCAGCGCTCTGCACTTCAGCTTTATCTTTGCTTCTGGCCCCTGGATTTCTTTCAATTTTTTGCTGATATAGTTTATTATTTTGCTGGAATTGGAAGAAAACTTACTTTTTTGATAAGTACATAGTACATTGTGGGATGGGTGCACATTTATTCAAACCATTCAGTTACTGATTGACCTTTATTTTTTGTGTTAGTTTTTTGTTTTGCTTTTGCACTACAAACATAAATGCTATAAACTTCCCTTTCCATGTATCTTTTGTAGTAGTACCTTTATGGGATAATGTCCCAGAAATGATATAACATCACAGAAGTTTGAATTGATTAATTCTTTACTGCATTTCAAAAAGGCTATAACAGTTTATATTTCCACCAGCAATGCAGCCTCATGGAAAGATTTATTGGTCTTATAAATATAAGTCAGAAATTAAAGTCTTTTTATCAGAGCATTAATGCTTTAATTCCATAGCTTCTCAGTAAAGAAAATAATTTTGCCATTCATTTATACAGAAAATAAATTATATAATAATAAAACCAAAGCAAAAGGACTGAATAATAAATCTGCAAACTTTCTTTCTGGAAAACCAGGAGTGTTCAGAAGAAATGTAGTATTACTTATACCTGGACCAGAGAAAAAGAAATAAGTCTTCATTTCCAACTAAAAGGAACTCCATCCATGGAAAGCTGTTCTCAGCTCTGGCTGATAAGGTGTTATTCAGGTACTTGGTACATATCTTTAGGGAGCCACTCTGTCAGAGGCATTCAAACCAGAGTGACTCGGTCTTTAATAGGGTGGGTAAAATTAGGCTGAGACCTACTGAGCTGCATTCCTAGTAGGTTAGGCATTCTAAATCACAAGATGAGATAGGAGGTCAGTACAAGGTATAGGTCACAAAGACCTTGCTGATAAAACATGTTGTGTTAAAGAAGCCAGCCAAAACCTACAAAAACTACGATGGCAAAGAGAGTGACCTCTGGCCATCCTCACTGCTCATTACATGCTAATTATAAAAGACACTCCCACCAGCACCAAGACAGTTTACAAATGCCACAGCAACATCAAGAAATTACCCTATATGGTCTAAAAGGGTGAGGAGCCCTCAGTTTCAGGAATTACCCATGCCTTTTCCAGAAAACTCATGAATAATCCACCCAGTTTAGCATATAATCAAGAAATAACTATAAGTATCCTTAGTCCAGCAGCCCAAGCTGCTGCTTTGCCTATGGAGTAACCATTCTTTCATTTCTTTACTTTCTTAATAAACTTGCTTTCATTTTACCCTGTCAACTTGCCCCAAATTCTTTCTTGCATAAGATCCAAGAACCCTCTCTTGGGGTCTGAATTGGGACCTTTTTCTGGTAACAATATCTTGGAGTCATGGCTGTCTGGAGACATCAGTATGGTAATAAGGACATGTTTATTAAATCAGATGAAATAACTGCTTCCTTGGAATTTGATAAATGTCACCTCTTAAGATGTGTAGTGTCAAAGTTATCTTGAGGATGCTTGCATTTGAAACAGCCTTGTTGTCTGGAGTATCACCCAAGTTTTGTGGTCTCGTGGCTGTGGAGAACAGGGTGTGGACACACAAAGAGTGAGCTTAAGAGCAGAAGATTAGCAGGTGAAAGAAAGAGCTCTCTGCTGCAGAGAGGGGTCCTGGAGAAATGGGTTGCCAGATCCATGGTAAAATGCAGGGGATTTTATAGATGCCGGATGAGGAGGTGGTGTCTGATTTACACAGAGCATGAAAGATTGGTTGGGCCAGGTGTGCCGTTTGCATAGGGCATGAAAAACTGGTCAGACCAGGTGTGGTATTTGCATAGGGTGTGAGAAACTGGTTAGGACTAGGTGTGCTATTTGCATAGGTTGTGAATTTGACTGCCCCACCCTAATCTTTTATTATGCAGGCAGGTTCTCTGCCTGACCTGCGCCATGTTGCCCATTCCTTTACTGTACACTTGGTAACAAAAAAATAGAAGGTGGAACCTCCATGTTGGATATGCCTGGCAGTCAGGTAGCCCTTTTCTATTGGCACAGCTGCCGGCATTCCTGTGCAAGCTTCTAACTTCCTTATTTCTGTTTGCAGCTCAATTTTTCAGGCTGCTCTTTGTTAGAAAGGAAATGATTTTGGGGCTGCTTTTGTTAAAAGGGAAGCATTGCTGAGGACTCTTTTTCCCTCACTATCTGCCTAAATAATTTCTTTCTACCTCCTGTATCATATTCACAGGTTTCTGGTGCTGTTGACTGACTGGAAAGGCTTTTCTAAAATCAGCTTGGTTTATCTGTGTTAAATCTGCTTTTATTTCGGGCATGTTCCAATTGACAAAGATCTCCCTAAGGGCGGAGATCACCCCTCATACTGTCTTACACCCAATTTTCCTTCCAAAGAAAGAAGAAGTAAAAACGAAAAGGCAGAAATGAACTTCACAGGCACAGCCTGGTGCCGCACCCTGGGCCTGGTTAAAGATCCACCCCTGACCTAATGGGTTATGTTATCTATAGATTCCAGACATCGTATGGAAAAGCATTGTGAAAATCCCTGTCCTGTTCTGTTCCATTCTGATTACTGGTGCGTGATTCTGATTACTGGTGCGTGCAGCCCCCAGTCATGTACCCCCTGCTTGCTTAATCAATCACGACCCTCTCATGCGGACGCCCTTGAGTTGCAAGCCCTTAAAAGGGGCAGGAATTGCTCACTCAGGGAGCTCGGTTGTTGGAGACCTGAGTCTTGCTGAAGCTCCCGGCTGAATAAAGCCCTTCTTTCTTTAACTCGGTATCTGAGGGATTGTCTGTGGCTTGTCCTGCTACATTCCAAGCCCTATGTGGTCATGGCCATGCTCTTGCAATCTTTCTATGTAAACTGAGACACTTTCAAATGAAAAAGATCAGCTCTGATGACAGTATGATTTCATATTTCATTCTAGTAAAGTACAATTCTTTTTTTTTTTTTTTTTT
>NW_016809631.1:2120137-2141360 GCF_001698545.2 Rhinopithecus bieti
TTTTTTTTTTTTTTTTTTTTTTTTTTGAGACGGAGTCTCGCTCTGTCGCCCAGGCTGGAGTGCAGTGGCGCGATCTCGGCTCACTGCAAGCTCCGCCTCCAGGGTTCCCGCCATTCTCCTGCCTCAGCCTCCCGAGTAGCTGGGACTACAGGCGCTGGCCACCTCGCCCGGCTAGTTTTTTGTATTTTTTTTAGTAGAGATGGGGTTTCACCGTGTTCGCCAGGATGGTCTCGATCTCCTGACCTCGTGATCTGCCCGTCTCGGCCTCCCAAAGTGCTGGGATTACAGGCTTGAGCCACTGCGTCCGGCCGTAAAGTACAATTCTTATAAAATTGATTTGTTTTCATATAAAAGACACTGAAATAAATTTAATTACAATATCAGTAGTTAAATCTTTTAAATTCAGAATTTGGAATGTTAAAAGTGTAAGTGCCAAGTGTGTTCTTTCTGCCCACTACACGGGCAAAACGAATTCACAGAGACCATTGCGTTGCAACAAAGAAAGAGTTCGGTAGACACAAGGCTGGCCGCGCCACATGGGAGGTAGCGTTATTACTCAAATAAATCTCCCTGAAAATTTGGAGGCTGGGGTTTTTCAAGAACACTTTGGCAGGCCAGGGAGTCTGTTTCTGGGTGGGGTCGTAGGACCCTTTGATGTTTGGGTGGAGCCACCTGTCATCAGAAATGCAAAAACCTGAAAAGATCTCTCAAGAGGCCAATCATAGGTTCTTCAAGAATGAAGTTAGTCATTAGGCAAGTTGTATATCTTGTGACCTCTGGAATAATGGCTGGTAATCATTTACACCTATGATTTAGCCTTAGCAGAATTTAATTTAGCCTTAGCAAAATTCAAGTTCCTCTCATCCTCCTAACCTGGTGGTCTTTCATTGGCTTTACAAAGATGGTTTTGTTTTGGGGAAGGGCTATTATCATTTAAACTGTAAAAATTAAATGTCTCCCAAAGTTAGCTTGGCCTAAGCCCAAGAATGATTAAGGGCAGTTTGGAGGTTAAAGGCAAGATGGGGGTTGGTTAGATCAGATCTCTTTCACTGTCATAATTTTTTCACTGTTAACGGTTTTTGCAAAGACAGTTTTAAAAGTAGTAGTTGCACTGAAATTTATTTTGATATTATTGGCTGGCTGGGCACAGTGGCTAATGCCTGTAATCCCAGCATTTTGGAGGCCGAGGTGGGAGGATCACAAGGTCAAGAGATTGAGACCATCCTGGGCAACATGGTGAAACCTCATGTCTACTAAAAATACAAAAAATTAGCTGGATGTGGTGGCATGCACCTGTAGTCCCAGCTCCTCGGGAGGCTGAGGCAGGAGAATCGCTTGAGCCCAGGAGGTAGAGGTTTCAGTGAGCCGAGAACGCACCACTGCACTCCAACCTGGCGACAGACTGAGACTCTGTCTCAAAAAAATAAATACATAAAAACTAAAAAAAGATTGGCTAACAATAATATAAAGATTATGAAGAAAATATTTAAAATTATTATGAAGAATAATTTTCAAGTACTACAAGAGCAATATTTAATATAACAAATCCTAATGAAAAATTTTGTAAATGTTTGCCTAGATAATATTTGGTAAGTCTCTTTCTAGTTTTTGTAGTGTAAACAAAAAATAAAAGTCTAAGCCCCCCAACTAACCAAATGGACCCCCCTCTCTGCCAAGGGCATTCTAAAGTAAACCTGAAACACTAGTTGAGGCCATGTTGGGAATGGGTAGTTAGACATGCCTCACTATGCCTTCCTGCCTTTGGAATCCAGGCACAGCTGACCAGCATTAACATTAAAACAGACACCTTTAGACTGACACAACAGACTCTTTAAGTCTGATAAGAAACATTTACATCTATTCTTTCTGAAGCCTGCTAGCTGGAGGCTTCCTCTCATCTGCATAATAAGAACCTTAGTTTCCACAACCCCTTATCTTAATCCAGTCACCCTCTCTTTCATTGATTTCAGGTCTTAGGTAAACTCTTTGAACCAACTGCGAATTAGAAAATTTTGAATCCACTTATAACATGGACACCACCTTGTCCCCAGCTTTGAGTTTTCTGCCTTTCTGGACAGAACCAATGTTCATCTTACATCATGTATTGATTGTGTCTTATGTCTCCCTAAAAGGTATAAAAGCAAACTGTATCCCAGCCACTTTGTACACATGTTCTCAGGATCTACTGGGGCTGTATCATGAGTCATGCCAACCCACATTTGGCTCAGAATAAATCTTTCCAAATATATTACAGTTTGATTGTTTTCATTGACAGTAGATGCATGAAAGTTTAAGAAAAAGTTTTTCTTTTAAAAAATAATTCTGTTGTATTAGTTGAAAATAACTTTTCATTAATCAATCTTAGTGAATTATATATGTGGTCTCCATTTATGTATTTGATATCTGTTCAGAAATTGTTAGAGGTGAATTTTAGCTTCCAGAAGAATACTCAATATTGTCAACGTAAACCAAAAAGTATCTGAGACAAAAGGCAATCAATTTAAAAGTTTATTTTGATTATGACCTGTAATGCAGCGTCAGGAGGTCCTCAGAACATGTGCCTACGATGGTTGGGTTACAGCTTGGTTTTACATTTTGGGGAGACAGAAGTTACAGGCAAAGACATAAATCAATATATGTAAGGTATACACTGGTTCTGCCAAGAAAGATGGGAAATCTTAAGGTGGGGTGAGACTTCTAGATTATAAGTGGATTTAAAGATTTATTGATTGGCAATTTGGTTGTCCACCCATTTGCCTTGGTTCAGTTAAATTAAGCCTATACTGGGGACATTTCTTGTTTACCACATCAGCTCTGTATCTACAAAACTTCTATAGCAATGATTTAGTATATTTCTCAGCATGTATCTTAGTGAAATATATTATAACTCTTTTTGTAAACTCCTTGAGATAAGTGAATTTGAATTAAATATTTTTGTACTCACTTATCCTCAGAGTCAATGTAATTAGCATGAGATTTTCCACATAGTTAGTAAAAAATAAATCCATGGTAATTAAAATTACTTAGGTGTATTTCTTAGGGGAAGGCAACACGGAATCACTGCTAGAGAGAAGAAATAACTCTGGCAGAAAGCTCCAGAATAAGTAGATTCATGTCAGACAGATTATAAATTGTACATCACATAGCAAATTGCATAACTTAGAAGATGACGTTTGAGCAAGTACCTGAATGTGTTAAGGGAGTGAAACATGTAGATATGTGTACTTTACTCCCCTGATTAACAGCTGTTAATTGTATCAGTTGCTATACTAAGATTTGGGGATAAAGTAATGAGCACATCCTGCTCTGCTTCCTCCAAACTAGTGGGAGAGTCAAAATCAAGCAGATAATCATAAATGAATGGAAGATTAAAACTGGAACAAGTGTGTTGAAACAAAGTTAATGATGTCTTAATCTATGAGAGAGAGACCTGACTTATTTTCAAAAGATAGGTCTGAGAAGATTCCCTCAGTAGTGTTTGAAGCAAAACCTGAGGATGAATAGAAATGGACTAAGAGAGGGTGCTGAAAAGAGGATGGGGCATGTATGTGAAACGTGTTCCAAGTGAAAGAGTATCATGAGCTAAGAGCCAGCAGAGGGTGACATATGTATGACTGAAGGGAGAAACTGAAAGAAGGTGGGCCCCTGGCTGGAACCCAGAGGCCAAAGGGCAGTGTGGTGGGAGATGGTATCTGTGAGGATGGGCAGGAAGCAGACCAGGCAGGTTCACTCTCTTACTGCTACAAATTTACAGTTGCCAAATGCTTTGGCATTTTCAAAGCATGTTTATGTCAACTTTCTAGTTTAATTTCTACTTCATCAATGTGATGTAAGCAGGCAGGATGCCTACAGCTGATAGTATCAGAAATTCAAGTGATATTCCAAGGCCCCATGAACAGTTAACTGAGAAAGCTAGAAATCAAATTCAGCTGACCTTTGAACAACATGGGTTTAACTGAGCAGGTGCACTTATACATGGACTTTCTTCCATCTCTGTGACCGCTGAGACAGCAAGACCAACCCCTCCTCTTCCTCCTTGGCCAACTCAACATGAAGATGATGAGGATGAAGATCTTTATGATGATCCACTTCCACTTAATGAATACTAAATATAGTTTCTCTTCCCTGTGATTTTCTTAATAACATTTTCTTTTCTCTAGCTAGGTGGTCCCCAGCCTTTTGGCACCAGGCAGCAGTTTTGTGAAAGACAATTTTTTTCCACAGATGATGGTGGGGATGGTTTTGGGATGAAACTCTTCCACCTCAGATCATCAGGCATTAGATTCTCATAAGGAGCACGCAACCTAGATCCCTTGCATGCACAGTTCACAATAGGGTTCACACCATTGAGAATCTAATGCTACTGCTGATCTGACAGAAGGTGGAGCTCAGGAGATACTGCTTGCTAGCCTGCCACTCACCTTCACTGTGTAGCCTGGTTCCTAACAGGGAACAGGCTGGTACTGGTTCACAACTAGGGGGTGTTGGGAACCCCTGGTCTAGCTTATTTATTAACAATGCCATATATAATACATATAATATACAAAGTATGTGTTAGTCAACTCTTTTTGTTACCAGTAAGGCTTCCAGTCAACAGTAAGCTATTAGTAGTTAGGGGAGTAAAAATATATATATATATTTGACTATGGGGATCAGCACCCGTGATCCGCACATTCCTCAAGCGTCAACTGCAATCTGAGTTCTAGTCCCTGGAATTTGCTCCCAGACTATGGTAAATATTGTTTGCTTGCAATATTTTTCCTCGACTTTTTTTCCTCAACTATGGTCTTGGTAGTTGACTTTGTATCTAAAACACTTAACAGATATGTTAAATTGACTTAGTTTTGTGTTGTCAGAGGATTCCAAATCCTGGTCTTTTTATCTGGTGCTTCTTGACTAAATTTAAACCTTTAAAGAAGGGAAAATCACCCTACATGGCATATTTATATGTACAAAATGAAATACTTTACAAAATCATATTTTATAGTGCTCCATTCCAAATTGTGATGCTTTTAAAATAAAATTGTTAATATACTTTAATCTCATGAACTTTTTTTTTCTACCTTTTAACTCAGAATAATTACCTTTATGTTGATTCATATGAGTGTGTCACTGACAATGACTTCGAAATATACCACACATTTGTAGAAATACAAAATGTCTTCAAGGAAAGATAGAAATATCTGGAGACATTCCATAAAAGGATTCAACAAGACCAACTTGTGCTAGTTCATATCTCCTTTTGCAGATAAAGACTTCGTTTAAATCTACTTGGAAAAATTTCATACTAGATTGTCATTTTCAGTTTAACATGGAGATTATCTTTACATATCTTGTTTAGAGGTTTTTTATACTCCCTTAATGGCAACTAGCAACTCTATATAATGTCTCTGAAAAGTCATACAAATTCAAATAGCACAAATGGGAATTTAACTGTAATGAATTTATATTCTCTTTGAAGAGAATGTACATGTTTAGAACAAAAGAAGCAATGATACTATCACATTGTGTGTGTGGCTTTATTATGTTATTAAAATTTCAATACATACCTCTCAACTGTTGCTCTCTCTCTCTCTCTAGTAAAGCTGATTATTATACATGCTTTTAGTAATATATAGTATAGGCATAGCCTGAAAAGTCTCTACCCTTCTGTTTCTTCATAATGACTTTAGTATTATACCAATTTCTTCTTTCCTTGAGAGCTCTTTGTAAATATTTTGTATTCTCTTTTAGTTTTGAATTGTGCGTTCTTTCTTTCACTATTAGGCTCTTATATCTGACTCTTTATTTTATTTTATTTTATTTTATTTTATTTTATTTTATTTTATTTATTTATTTAGAGACAGAATCTCGCTCTGTTGCCCAGGCTGGAGTGCAGTGGTGCGATCTTGGCTCACTGCAAGCTCTGCCTCCTGGGTTCATGCCATTCTCCTGCCTCAGCCTCCTGAGTAGCTGGGACTACAGGTGCCCACCATCACACCCAGCTAATTTTTTGTATTTTTAGTAGAGATGGTGTTTCACCGCATTAGCCAGGATGGTCTCAATCTCCTAACCTTGTGATCCACCCGCCTCAGCCTCCCAAAGTGCTAGGATTACAGGCGTGAGCCACTGCGCCCGGCCCTGATTCTTTAAGTTTTGATATGCATCTCTACTTCATACCCCAAATAAGTTTTGCAAATGTTCTATAAATATAGCTCTGGTGTTCCTGACTTTGTAGAATATCTGTTATCTCTATATTTGAGTTACAAAAATTCTGTCATAACCATAAGCCCAAAGATGCAAAATGGCTGTACATCAAATAAACGAAAGTGAGAGGGTTAAGGAAAATTTGAAATGGAAGACAAGAAAGCAGAGCAAGCAGGGGGCCCTACCATATTTAAAATCCCTCTGCTTCTTAGGCCAGCTGACAAAGATAGTATATTTAAATTCTGTTTCAGTGTTGGTGGGGGACTTTTGACTATACAAGGATATTTAGGGCTTAAAATAGTCAATAAGGTTGTAATGCAAAAGTCCTTTGATAGAGATAAAGATACAGTGTTATGGGAAGAAAGAGAAGACAGGCATCCACTGCTGATGGAAAGGCCAATATGGAGCAGTATTTGGTGGATGATCTTAACTCACATTCTCTCTCTCTCCGGGGACTTCTGCATATAATCTGAAAAACCTGCATTCATGTATTTGTCCAGTATATCTTCTTGTCTTTATTATGTCTTTCTTAAAAGAGATGAAAGAACTCATGACATTGTATATAATATTCACATACATCACCT
This sequence comes from Rhinopithecus bieti, assembly GCF_001698545.2. Classification (NCBI taxonomy): domain Eukaryota; kingdom Metazoa; phylum Chordata; class Mammalia; order Primates; family Cercopithecidae; genus Rhinopithecus; species Rhinopithecus bieti. The sequence goes on from NW_016809631.1 coordinate 2,126,908, forward strand.
GGATAAGAGTAATACTCAAAAACTATTCTAGTGAGAATATCATGGGTCCTGGTAGAAATGAGATGGCATTCCATTCCTCTTCATCCAGTTACAGAACTCTAATATCCATATTGTGTATCTTTCTACAGCGATGCTGAATCCTTTTGCAGTCAAGTTGTAACACAAAATAAAGGCAGTATTTTTCTTTAGGGCTCTCATCCAATATTCTTATCTTTTGACAAAAAGAGTCTACAAAACAACACTATAAAAATTTTTAGGAAAGATGTGCTTTGTTCTGTGTTATTGTAGTCTAACAATTATGTTTATCAGAAAATCTGATAAATTTAGGTTATACAATATTTATATTATAAAACTACAATTCAGAGGAAGATAGCTATGATTGCATGGTGAGAGACAGACAAAAATAAACTCAAGAGTCATAGGGAACTACAAAACAACAGCAAAAACATTTTAATTTTCTTTTTTCTTTTTTTCTCTAGTTTTTTTTCTTCTTCTTTTTTTTTTTTTTTATACTTTACGTTCTGGGATACAGGTACAGAATGTGCAGGTTTGTTACATAGGTATACACATTCCATGGTGGTTTCCTGCACCCATCAACCTGTCATCTACATTAGGTATTTATCCTAATGCTATGCCTCCCCTAGACCCCCACCCCCTGACAGGCCCCTGGGTGTGATGTTCCCCTCCCTGTGTCCATGTGTTCTCATTGTTCAACTGTCACTTATGAGTGAGAACATGCAGTGCTTGGTTTCCTGTTCTTGTGTTAGTTTGCTGAGAATGATGGTTTCCAGCTTCATCCATATCCCTGCAAAGGACATGAACTTATCCTTTTTTATAGCTGCATAGTATTCTATGGTGTATATGTGCTACATTTTCTTTATCCAGTCTATCATTGATGTGCATTTGGGTTGGTTCCAAGTCTTTGTTATTGTGAACAATGCTGCACTAAACATGTATGTGCATGTGTCTTTATTGTGGAATGATTTATAATCCTTTGAGTATATACCCAGTAATGGGATTGCTGGATCAAATGGTGTTTCTGGTTCCAGATCCTTGAGGAATTGCCACACTGTCTTCCACAATGGTTGGACTAATTTACACTCCCAGCAACAGTGTAAAAGCATTGCTATTTCTCCACATTCTCTCTAGCATCTGTTGTTTCCTGACTTTTTAATGATTGCCCTTCTAACTGGCATGAGATGGTATCTCATTGTGGTTTTGATTTGCATTTCTCTAATGACCAGTGATGATGAGCTTTTTTTCATATGTTTGTTGGCTGCATAAATGTCTTCTTTTGAGAAGTGTCTGTTTATATCCTTCACCCACTTTTTGATGGAGTTGGTTTTTTCTTGTAAATTTGTTGAAGTTCTTCATAGATTTTAGATATTAGCCCTCTGTTAGATGGATAGATTGCAAAATTTTCTACCATTCTGGAGGCTGCCTGTTCATTCTGATGATAGATTCTTTTGCTGTGCGGAAGCTCTTTAGTTTAATTAGTCCCATTTGTCAATATTGGCTTTTGATGCCATTCCTTTTGGTGTTTTAGACATGAAGTCTTTGCTCATGCCTATGTCCTGAATGGTATTGCCTAGGTTTTCTTCTAGGGTTTTATGGTTTTAGGTCCTACATTTAAACCTTTAATTCATCTTGAGTTAACTTTTGTATAAGGTGTAAGGAAGGGGTCCAGTTTCAGTTTTCTGCATATGGCTAGCCAGTTTTTCCAACACCATTTGTTAAATAGGGAATCCCTTCCTCATTGTTTGTTTGTGTGAGGTTTGTCAAAGATCAGATGGTTGTAGATGTGTGGTGTTATTTCTGAGGCCTCTGTTCTGTTCCATTGGTCTATATATCTAGTTTGGAACCATTACCATGCTGTTTTGGTTACTGTAGCCTTGTAGTGTAGTTTCAAGTCTGGTAGCATGATGCCTCCAGCTTTGTTCTTTTGGCTTAGGATTGTCATGGCTATGTGGGCTCTTTTTTGGTTCCACATGAAATTTAAAGTAGCTTTTTTCTAATCCTGTGAAGAAAGTCAATGGTAGTTTGATTGGGATAGCATTGACTCTATAAACTACTCTGGGGAGTATGGCCATTTTGATATTGATTCTTCCTATCCATGAACATGGAATGTCTTTTCATTTGTTTGTGTCCTCTCTTATTTCCCTGAGCAGTGGTTTGTTGTTCTCCTTGAAGAAGTCCTTCACATCCCTTTTAAATTGTATTCTTAGATATTTTATTATCTTAGTAGCAATTGTGAATGGGAGTTCACTCATGATTTGGCTCTCTGTTTTGTCTATTATTGATATATAGGAATGCTTGTGATTTTGGCACATTGATTGTTTATCCTGAGACTTTGCTAAAGTTGCTTATCAGCTTAAGGAGATTTTGGGCTGAGACGATGGGATTTTCGAAATATACAATCATGTCATCTGCAAACAGAGACAATTTGACTTCCTCTCTTCCTATTTGAATACCCTTTATTTCTTTCTCTTGCCTGATTGCCATAACCAGAACTTCCAATACTACTTTGAATAGGAGTGGTGAGAGAAGGCATCCTTGTCTTGTGCCAGTTTGCAAAGGGAATACTTCTAGTTTTTGCCCATTCAGTATGATACTGGCTGTGGGTTTGTCATAAATAGCTCTTATTATTTTGAGATACATTCCATCTATACCTAGTTTATTGAGAGTTTTTAGCATGAAACGGTGTTGAATTTTATCGAAGGCCTTTTCTGCATCTATTGAGATCATCATGTAGTTTTCATCATTGGTTATGTTTATATGATGGATTATGTTTATTGATTTGCATATGTTGAACCATCCTTGGATCCCAGGGATGTAGCTGACTTGATCGTGGTAGATAAGCTTTTTGATGTGCTGCTGGATTTTGTTTGCCAGTATCTTACTGAGGATTTTCACATCGATGTTCATCAGGAATATTGTCCTGAAATTTTCTTTTTTTGTTGTGTCTCTGCCAGGTTTGGTATCTGTCTTCTGTAAGTGGTTCAGTAGCCTTTCTGTTTAAATCAGCTAGAATGCATTTTGTTTTCAATTGAACCCCGACTGAAAAGTTTTTAAACTGAAATGTAATGATTACTAGATGCAGAACATAGAAGTGGATTATTGTTTAACTCATAGAGTTGAGAAACAGTTTTTGTCTTTGAAAGAAATATTTATATATTGGACTTTAGACCTCAGGTAAAATGTTGTATTAAAATGTTTACCAACTAAAATATCATTAGAATAATTTCCCATATTATACAAAAGTGAAAATTATTTGCAAAAGTATTTGTCTAAAATATTTATTGTTTTATTTCATTGTAAAATACCATTCACATTAGATAAATCTTTAGAAAGCTAGTTACATTTTAAATCTTCATTTTTCTCCAGCCACTCCCTATCTTGCCTTTGTAAACTCTTCATTTTGTAAAGACAAACTGTAAGTTAGCCTACTTAGGTGATATAACACTAATGTTAAACAGTAGCTTTTTCACTCAAATGTAAAATTATCTTTTACTAGCTACTTTTGTCAGTGCCTTTATAAATTTACATTCTGCATATATTTGAATGCTTAGTATTTCTGTTTCCTTATAAAAATGAACTCTTATATTAAGGTTTCTTTCCCCCATAGCAGTTTATCCTATCTCAGCCTTGACAATTAAATTTAGAAAAGGATAACTTGCTAGTGAATTATTTATTTCCACTGAGTCACTCATAGTATTGTGTTTCAGTAATATTAAGAAAATAATTCCCGAGAAAATAGTTTTAATATGCTATAAATTTCAGTGTTATTTTAAAATGGATAATTTGATTTACAAACAAAGCAAACCTTTAAGCAAAGGCTTTTTCTTTGTAATAAAATAGGGCACTGAGTTGGAGCAACATTTTTTAGTTTTCTTGATTAAAGGTTAACAAATTATTTGCAGTTTTGAAATGTGACATACCAAATGTCCTTGGAGAATTCCAGATAAAATTATAATAACAAAATATGTCAGTGTGCTTGGTGCTTTACAGCCAGTGACTTGATTCTATTTCAGTAGCATAAGATTTCTTATCTCTTGGGACAATAATTTGCTTATATTTATATGACAATTCTTCAAACGTTGACTTTATTCACATTTTTAAAGGGTTTTCTATAGTCACTCATCCAACTAAGAAACCACAGAATTGCCCCTGTTCTCTGATAAATAAAAACAACTTGCCTGAAGGCAAAAGTACTGTTATATAATTAATATCATCTTGAAAATTTACATAGTGTCTAAAACCATGTCTGTGGCTTGAGTCCAAGGCTTGAGTCCAAGGCCATGTCTGTGCAGTGATTGGTATTAATGATTGATGTGTATCACACAACTGATTCACTTGCAACATTTGGGGATAGCTCATGATAATTAATGCACTAGATGTGTTGGTTATTTTATGGCCAAAGCCAAACCAATTAGCAAATACTACTCTTATCAAATTATTTTGTACATGATTTGCATGTCAATTTAGTGTTCATCAATAAAGGACTTGAAAGAGGCTATTCTTACTCTCTCTGACCCTTTAATATAATTGATTTGTGTGAATAGTGACAGTGAAAAATGAGCTTTAAAAAAAACATTATTTTCTTGGTAGCAATGATGACAATAATTATACTTGGATGTACCTTGAAAAGTTAAAGTATTATTTTACTTGGTAGAATATTTAAAATTTTGAAAGTACCTTTGTGATTTTCATGCTAATTCGCTTTCTGTAATAACTGTGAGATAGGGCATGATATCATTGTGCCTATTATGAAAATGAAAAAACTGAAGTTTAGCAAGATTTACTTAACATTGCAAATTCTTGTGGCAGAAAATGGGAAGGAATCTAAAGGTTTTAGATTTTAGAATCTAAACGTATAACTTTATGAAGGTTATATCTCTACCTGCTAGTTACTGATATTTAACAACAAAATACTCTGCTACAGAATTTTAAATTCACTGAGACAGAAAAACAAGGTACTACATATTTAAAAATTACAATATCATTATGCGTACAGGTAACTTATCTAAACACTTATATGTAATAAGTGTCTCTTAGGCATGTTCATACATGAGTGATCACCTATAGGTATAGTATGGGAAGTGTTAGTATCTATTAGTGTCTTTTCCCATATATTCATGCTCCAAGATTATGTCTCCCATGTGGAGAGGTTGTGTTTCAACCAATCAGTTGCTGATGAGAACATGTCATTCGATGCAGGTGACTGAGAACCAAGTAAATGTTGCAAAGCATGAACGTGCATCAGCCAGTGAATGTCACACCTGATTCATTAGAAGAATCAGGCTATTCTGAAGACTAGAGAAGTCTGGCATCACTGGAATATGCATATGGCTTATTGTCCAGGTCAAAGTAATACTATTATCACCACATTTCAGGTAGACCCAGTTTAAGTAGGAAACCCCTATAGCTTTCCCAAAGAAGGATCCGCAATTCAAAGAATCAGTAGGGCATCAAGAAGACTTTTGGAATTTGGCGACTGAACTGAAGTTCCCAATATAGAGCCTTTGTGTTCTCTGAAAACTTTGGTTCTGATATATCCTCAAGTTCTTAAGATTTTAAATGAACTTTACTTGGACATGTCACCATATCAGCTCTAACTCCCCATCCAAACCCCACGACCAGTGGACTTAGCTAGACCACCTTCAACTTAATTGGGATTGGGGAAAATGTTTTCAGAGATATCTGCAGCGATATATGTGGGAGGATAGGACACACTGTCAGGTCTAGGACCTGGAACGTTAATTTGCCTACAAAGTAGAAAGTGATGTCAGTGAATTAATAGGTATAATAGGCATATTAATGCCAGGGGGCAGCAGTCCAACACAGTCATTGACATCAGAGTGTTACTGTCTTTCTGATGGCACTTATCATCCTTGCCCTTATCATGGGCACAAATAATTTGTTGGAGTTATTTGTCTTGTTTTTTTGTTTTGTTTTGTTTTTTGAGATAGGGTCTCACTCTATCTCAAAGATTGTGCAGTGGCCCAATCCTGGCTCACTACAACATCCACCTCCTGGGTTCAAGCCATTCTTGTGCCTCAGCCTCCTGAGTTGCTGGGACTACAGACATGCACCACCAAGCCTGGTTAATTTTTGTATTTTTAGTGGAGATGGGGTTTCACCATGTTGGCCAGGTTGATCTGGAACTTCTGAGCTCAAGTGATCTGCCCGCCTTGGCCTCCCAAAGTGCTGGGATTACAAGCATGAGCCACTGTGCCTGGACAATTTAGTATAAATACGGAAAAGAAAGTTAACATACAAATTCTTTGGTACCATGATGACAAAATCTGCTAACTGAAAATACAAAAGAAAATCATATAGGTAATCAATCTTCTTGCTCAAAATGCGAAACAAAAAAATGGAAAGAGGTTATTGAAATCATATTTTGTCTTCTGTAGTGACATACAGGTTGAGAAAAGGTCAGAGGGCCTACGTAAAGGAAAGCAATAAATAAGAGCACTGAGAAAATCCTGGAACCATTAGGCAATCAATAAATTGTTAAATAGAATAGGACTCTCCCCAACTCACACACACATGAACACAGTGTGAACTCAGAAGCAAAGAAATCACACCAACATATTGGCACAGTACAGGAGACTTCCCTAAGAGAAACAGCCTTGCATCTAAAACGTAAAGCATATTTTTATCCTACAAGAGGGAATGAGGTAAGAATGGGATCTTTAGAGTTCATGTGGATTTGGCAATTCTAGAAGAAGCTGAACTGACCTCACCTACTATCTGTTTATTGGTTCTTTTTCTTTCACCCTTTTTCCTTTACTTCTCTCTCTTCTTTCCCCTTTTCTTTCTCTTTATTATCCTACTATTGAGGACCTACTGTGTGCCAGACATAGGAGCGGGAACTGGAAATGCAACAAATAACAGCACAACATGAATAGTTGCTATCATGGATGGATCTTACATTTTGGTTAAGAGAGTCATAAAATAGACACATACATATACCAACAAACAGGATAACTCCACATAATGGTAATGAAAAGAAATAGGGTGAGCTGATAATGATCAATAGAGGTCACGTATTTCAACTTTAGATTAGGTAATATGGAAAAACGACTTCAAGGAACTAAAGATTAACTAAGAACTGCAGAGTACTCACTAGCAAGACTCACTAAAAAGGAAATCATAGGTAAAGTTTTCCAGACAGAAAAAAACAGTAAATGTAAAGACCCAGGAATGAATTTTGGGGTCCAAGAAGCCCAGTGTGGCAAGACTATAGTGAATCACATTTGGAGTCAATAACCATATGTCGTCTGCAGTGGGAAAAAATAGAGACTTCTGTGGGAATTAGAGATTGCATCAAGCCACACCTTCATAGCAGGTCTAAATGAGATGGTGATAAAGAACTTGAGATGGCAACTGGAAGTATCGAAACAGTGTGGTTTGCCATTCTTCAAATGCACATCACAGAGGTTCCTTCTTCCCCATGGACAAAACTTATATTTTCAGCTGTATTAGACTACAGGTTAATAAACAACTTATAAAAGTTTGATGCACAAAGTACTACATTTGTCATGCCAGAATGAACAGACTGAATAACGCTTGTAAAACCTAATGGTTTACTAGGAAAGAATTCCTTGATGGCACAGCTGATATTTAATTTAACAAGTTAACTGAGGGATAACTCAGGCTTACATTTTAGAAAATGAATTTACCATCCAATTAGTTAAGGCAAAAGAAATGAAAGACATTATCTGATTATGGGATAAGAAAAACATGAACAAATGGGATTAGGATGCTGCTGTCTCAGATATTTTATAAGGAACATCCAGAGAGCCTAGTTTCATGTTTGGAGCTCTTAAAAAGAAAATTCTTAAAATATATATGGAATAAAATGTATCATAATTTACATATATAATTGATTTAATTTATAAAATAACATTAAATCTTCAGGTTCTTTCATATTTTTGAAGAAAAACTGGCTGGTGCCCCTGGAAAATGGGTCACAGACAGAATGACTATCCCACTGCGAAATCTTTCAGTTGAACTTCATATAATTCTCTTCTAGTTTTGGCATAATCTGAATTGACTACAAACCATATATAATCTCAAACACACATCTATGCACTTCTTTATAACTTTTTATATCACTTTGGACTCGTTTGACTATATTATGAAGTTCTTGAAGGTAGAGAACACATGATTTCTTTTTCATGACATTCTGTAGAGTCTAGACCCAAGATAATATGACAAACTTGGTAAGACAATATGATTTTTACTGGATCTTGTGTAGGTTTTGATTAGGTCACTGGAATAAAATAGATATGGAATGAAAAACTATAGCTCTACAGCCAAAATGACCTTCAGGACATTTTTGTAAAGTTTCACTAGAATACAGTCATACCTATTTGTTTACTTACTATCTTTAGTTGCTTTGATGCTAGCAAAGCAGAATTGCTAGAATAGCAGAATTGACTGTATGCAACAGAAACTATATAGTTCTCTAGATTGCAAATATATGGTACTTTACACAAAAAGGCCTGATCCCTAAAATGATTGTTTCCATGTTCTTTGTGCTTTGGTGTGATTAAAAAAAATATACCTACATTTCCAAGAGGTAGTTTAATGACTTAATTTTGACATTCACTCTTATTTTGGTGTAAGAAGTAATGTGAAAGTCTAATCACATTACATATTACATTCTTAAATGATGGTTGCCTCCCTACCACTTATTGGGTGATCCATCTGCTCATCACTAATGTAAAACACCATATTTATTACATATCCAGGTATTGATTTAGAGTATTAATATTAATTAACATATGCTGAGCTTTCACTATATGATAAACACTTTATTAGACATTTTACTAGTATAATTTTATTACATATAATTCTATAATGTGTATACTGTATTATTTCCATTTTACAGATGAAGAAACTGACATATATATTTTTTACATAACCTGTCCAAGCTCACACAGTTAAAAATTTGTGGAGAAAGCAAATTTTGCAGATCTTAAAAGAGGTAAAAATGGTAATTATTAAATACAGTTTGAATAGAAGTTGAATGAATATATAAAATTCTTATATATATATCTCAATCATAGCTTTCTATTGTGTTTGTTTTGATTATATAACAAATACTTACATGGCATCAAGCTCTGCTTTAAGCACATTATACATATTATCTCATTTAAACCTCAAAACAACCTTAAGAGGCAGGTATATTGTAATCAACATTTTGACAGTAAGAAACTGAGGCCCAGAGAGATTAGGTGGTTTCATGATGGGCACCCAACAAGGCAATGTCAGACCTGGGATTTAAATGCAGAAAGACATATTCATGCAATCTTGCTTTTCTCTAGGCTTGCTTCTGTTTATTGATTTATTCTCGTTTCACAGAAATACATATCTCTAAATACTTAAAAAATGAGCTGCTGCTGATCTGTAGGGAGAGCAGAAAATCAAGACTGAGTGAGAATTTCTAATTTAATTATGTAAGTAGACATCAAAAAAAATCACCTAAGTCAAGTAGTATTAGTAAAAAGATCCTTGCTTCATATTTCTTAACACACTAGAATATAAAAGTGGTCTATTTGGTTTAGAGAGGAATATTTACATGATATAATCTTGTGGAAGCAAGAACTAGTTGTGTAAATGGTCAACCTGGAAAACAGTCTGCAACCTATAAACATAAACTTTCATAATAAAAGAGTTCATTATTTTTAAAGCATTAAATATGGAATATTTTTTCCCAGTAAAGTTAGCTTTATTTTTCCCCCTCTTTTAAAAAAACTGATTTTGAAAGAAGCACTTCTGAGTCATCTAAGCTTTTAAAAATATATGACCTATTCCTTGTGAGGTATGAATCTTCTCCTTGTCCTGTTTATTTGAGCTTGGATGTGTCAAATACAATAAAATGGAATTTTAAACCTCACCAGAAAAATCACCAGTGGCTTCTGCAGAAACTAGATTGATTTCAACCATAGAGTAATTTTTTTGTGTCTGAGCATCGAGGCACCTCTCATGGGTCTGTGCACCTCAGCAGCTACTACATTACGAAAGGCACCACTCTGGGATTCAGAACTGTTTCCTGGGAGCAGAGTAAAGCAGAATGATACATATTTATGTTTCCTAATTGGTTATACTTGTACAGTGGGACATGAGTTTTTCCCAGGAAGGTGCTGGTATTGGCCATATCCAAACTATGTGCAGAATCAGGTCAAAGTTCATGTCTTTGGAAAATAACTTGGAGAAATAACAGAGGGGAATATTAGCAGAGATGATGCATTCTGGACAGCCTGTTCAGTTTGGTACCATTCATGACTTCTGACTTCCTGGGAGCCAAAACCTAAATCATTTTTAAATGGTTGGCCTCACTTAACATTGAGTTTGAAAAAGATAATGTACTAGGTCACTGGCTATGGACCAGCTTGAAAAGAATTTCATTTGCTAACACTGTGGCGCTCGTTGTCACCAGTGGCCTCTGGATCAACTAAGCCAACATCCTGAGGAGATGTTGAATCTTGTGTTTCTGAATGCTGAATCTTTATTTGTTCTTGGAAGATGAGAATGTCATTTTAATTTTTCACAAAAATTTTTATCTAATATTTGGTCCTATGTCAGTTGTGTTCTCCAGAGGGATAGAACTAATAGGATAGATGTATATATAAAGGGGAGTTTATTAAGGAGTATTGACTTACAGGATTACAATTTGAAGTCCCCCAACAGGCAGTCTGCAAGCTGAGGAGCAAGGAAGCCAGTCTGAGTCCCAAAACCTCAAGAGCAGAGAAGCTGACAGTGTAGCTTTCAGTCTGTGGTTGAAGGTCCAAGAGTCCAAAAGCTGAAGAACTTGGAGTCCTGTGTTTGAGGGCAGGAAGCATCCAGCACGGGAGAAAGATGGAGGTCAAAAGACTCAGACAGTCTACTCCTTCCATGTTCCTCTCCCTGTTTTTATCCTAGCCTCGCTGGCAACTGATCGAATTGTGGACAGCCAGATTGAGGGTGGGTCTGTCTTTCCCAGTCCACTGACTCAAATGTTAATCTCCTTTAGCAACACCCTCACAGACATGCCCAGGAACAATACTTTGCATCCTTCAATCCAATCAAATTGACACTCAATATTAAAAATCACAGGTCCCAAACCATGAAACAGATAATGATGAATGAATGCATTTACAATAAGCAGATCATTCTTTGCATGTTTTTTATGTTGACTGAGCTCTGATAATAAGTGATTAGGTAAAAATGATGGGTCTTTTATTTTTAGTAAAGTGCTTAAAATAGTAAAATTAGGTTTTTTTTCTATTTTTATATCAGTGCTACATTGTCATTTGACAAGTGGTATATTCAGATGACTATATCGAATAACCATATTATAATCACAGCACTTTAGAATCAGTGTTAATAAAGCCAAAACCTCAGGGGAGAATAAAGGGAGGAAAGAGAGTCATCAGCAGATACATTATTTCTTTATAAAGTCTTAAAAATATCTTTAAAATGCAAGGCCTCCGTGCAACTCATCTGTTCAAGGACAATCTTTCCTAAGTAATGACATATAATTCTACTTGTTTTGTGCTCTCTAGTGGAACATTTGTTTGTTTATCATTCTACTCAAGAGAATGGTTGTGTCTGGGGGACTGATAGACAGGCTGGTGCCCATATCCCTGTATTTTACTCAGAAGCACACCAGTGCAGCAGACACAGAGTGTTTGGAAGGTTTGATAATACACAGCAATAATTCATAGCATTTTTGTCACCAAACCAACAACAGACATTTGATGCATACTGATTAAGAACTGATATGTGACAGAACTTTTTCAAACATTTTTCTATCAGAACAAAAAAACCTGAAGTCAACATCACTGAATTACACTGGGCTTTGTTTCCCTCTTTCTGTATACATGTTAATTTGCCACGGGCCAGCCACTTAAGAGCTTTGTGAACTTGGATGACTTGTAGAACCATAGAATCTCCTGGATAAAGGAGATCTTAAAGGTCATCTTGTTAGTCACCTATAGGATCCTTATATCTCATCTTCAGCATTGGCACGAAGTTGTTGTATAGCTTCTGTTTGGCTCTTCTGAATGATGGGGAACTCAGTATCAGCCAAGGAACTTGGACCATTTTTAGACAATTCCAAGTGAAAGTAAATTCTTCAAATACTGAGCTCTTTTGTTTTCAGTTATGTAAATGTAAATGGATATGATGACTACTGCCTTTCTTATTTCACAAACTTTTGTAAGGACAAAATGAAGTAATATATGTAGAAAATGCAATACATTTCATGAAGTGAGATCTACTGGAAGGTATTATTCTCATTACTCCAAGTGTGTTAGACTGATTTGCTTTCCCTTCTGGGTAAGGATTATGGCATTAGATTTTCCTGTGTGACTTACTCTGACCAATGAAATGTGAATAGAGGTGACATGTGTCACTATATGTGTCACATCTGAACAAAACATTTAAGAGCCAACATGTGACCCCAAGTTATTTTCCCTCTGCCATAACCAAAGTTTGGGTTCCAGAGTGAAGATGACATGTAACAGAGCCACAGCCTATCCACGTGAGCGTGTTGCATGAGTCAGAAATAAATTTTGGTTGTAAACCACTGAGATATTGAGGTCATTTGTCATTGTGGTCTAACCTAGACTTTCCTAACTGGCATATCTTTTCTCAATTTAGGCCCAAATTACAAATTATATTCTTATGCACATCTTAATCACTGTGGGGAGAGTTCCCTTTTCCTGCTGACTCTACAGGGACAAAAAAAAATTGGAAATATTTTTCTAATTATCCCTATGAAATTTTAATACTAAACATAAGCTGTATATTGGTTTATGTTATTTTTAGTTTATACTTTGGCTACTAATGTGTCTTTGGGGTTCTGTTTTAAGGTGGTAGACTGAACACATGCATTTAAACCTGCAGTGGAATGCTAGTAAAGAAACATAAAAGGTGATAAAACTGAATGATAAAGGGTCGACAGTTGAAAGAGATGGCAACAGAATTTCTGGAAGACAGAAAGCTTATGAAGGCATGTCAGTGGAAGAAACAGGGCTGAAAACAGGCCCACTCGTGCTGCATGAGAATGAGTTTTCCTTGGGAGCCCATGGTGTGGTGGAGCCAGCTGCAACAGTTGTGCTCATCTTTTCCCGAGTACAGAGATGTCATGGTGGTAGCTTGAAATTGGCCATGCTGGTGGACACATCTCACTGCCCCTACCACCAGTCCTCCAATAGCTGATTGTTAAACATTTACCAGAACATCATTGTCAGGAGCCCGACAAAAGACTCGAGTTTTGAGCAATGTAGTTTTAAAGGCAAGAGTGAAGTGGGGGCTCAAAAGGGGAGCATTGGTAATTAAAGCTCTAGACCACCTGTTTCAATCAGGCCTTATTCCTTTTATCCTATTTCTGCATGTCACATGCCATTTGGAGCCCTTGCAAAACCCTAGAGATCTCCTTTCAAGTAGTGGTTCTCAAGGCTTAGCCTGCATTAGAATTACGTGCAATCTTGTTAAAACAGATTGCTGGGTTTCTGATTTAGTCGTTCTGGGTAGACAACAAGAATTTACAACTCTAAGAAGTTTCATGTGATGCTGCTTCTAGTGGTCTGGTGACCACACATTGAAAACCACTGTTTTAAGTAATTAAAGGAGAACACTAGCATGAATGTTGACATTGCAGACTGAAACACTTCTCATTTTAACACCTGGAATTGTAGAGCGCAGTCTATTAGCTAGCCTACTGCTCTGCATCATAAAGTTAGCCTCTTAGGCAACAAATCCCTTCCATTAGACACAACCCAATTAACTTTGCCATTCAGCTAAGAGGAAACAAAACCAGTTATTATTCTATAGCTTCCAGGAATAATCGACTTGATCTTTCCCCTAGGAACCAATCATTATACAGACATGTCAATGTAACCTGTTTATTATTTTTCAAAGTTTTGCAATTAACCTATAGTCAAAACATTAATTATGTAATTATATTTACAAAATAAAATGTATATGCTATTAATGTTAACAATGTAAAATAGAGAAAAGGTCAGAAATTGGAAGATCAAAATTGGGAAAACAGGTAGAAAGAAAATAATAATTGAATAATATTTTACATAATGATCCTCTGAGTTATTATTTAAAGTTGATAGCAAAATATATAGAATTTTAGGTATATTATTGAACTTTACTAAGGCAACCAATAGAAAAGCTAAAATTTTATCTCTCAAAATTGAAAGGAAGAAAAAAGGTATAATTAAAAAATCTTAGTTTTAAAAAATAGTAGAGAGTAAATCGAATTTGGTGAAAGTAAACAAAAGAAAAGGAAAATAAGCATTTATTTACTGTTTTGGAGGTGACTACCGTAAGTGAACACAGAAATGGTCAAAAGCATTGACCTCTGAGGAGTGGAATTGTTGGCATTGAGACTGAGGAGAATACTGATGCTTCTCATTATAAAATCTGTTCTGTCTTTTCATTCA
>NW_016809631.1:2141559-2145714 GCF_001698545.2 Rhinopithecus bieti
TTTTTTTTTTTTTTTTTTTTTAGTATGAACTGGCTTGAGCATTTATAGTTTATAGCTTGGTTTGGAAATGGAACATGGGTATGTAAGACTTTTTAATATGGGAACGCTGACAGAAAATATGCTATACTTTGTAAATAAACCCCGACCCACTCACAGAAAGCACACCTGAAGTGAAATTATTACCCACTGACTGATAATTGACTGAGCAATTTTAGTTTTCATCTAGTTCTTTGAGTATCTTTGGAGACTCCTGATAATAATACAAGTAAATCAAGAGGACACTGATTCCTCCTGTGTTAGTGTCTTTGTCTTTTAATAGACATAAAACCAGACTGTAAATGGTCATAACACTCAGTTGAGCACTCTGAAGTTATTTACCAACAGAACCCCACACATGGACAGCTTTGAGGCATGTCAATAATCTGCTGCCCTATAAACTGCCTATGGTTTGAAGAAAATAGTATTTTTAGTCAGGAAAATTTCCAGCTGTAAAGCAGTGAATTCATTCAATGTTCTTCAAAGGCTGAAATGATTTCAGGCTTTATATTTGTCTTGTATTTGAGCATATCATGTTTTTTTATTAAAAGTTTTGAGGGGAAGGGATGAAAAACTATGAAAGTGAAATCCCACATGAAATTGTGTCAAATTGCCTTTCAGTTGGCCGAATACATTTGTTATTGATTTTCTCCTTTAGTAACAATGAAGGGCTAATGAAAAAAATCACCCAGCTTTCATTTCTAGGTACAGAATTTCTAGTATATATTTAGGTGGCTTTATGTCCTTCCTTTGCCCCAAAAATGCATTTATTCATCAACTTTATGAGCTGTTATGATCAGAAATGAGTCATGCCACAATATCTTTAACTTTCAAAGGTAAATTTGGAATGACTGCTGTTTTGCATTCAAAGTAGGTGTTATTTAGCATGTAAGACCATTTACAGTGAAGATAATGAAGAAAATTTTTCCTGTCAACTAAGACAGCCTGGCAGAGTGAGTGCTGGATGTAGGTACTTTATTTTTACATTATTTAGGATAGAGCATAGATGTACATATAGGCAATCTGAAGTGTATTATTGCTAACTATCCCTGGAACTAAGATAATAACTTTGAAAAATAATCTACTGGTACAAGGTAGAAGGCCCCATACATTTAGTTTATCTATTTATTTATTTATTTATTTTTGTCTATAGTAGGAGTCTGGAATAGAACTATGCTTGTCTGGAAGATTCTGAATGGAACTTGAAATCTCATTTAATTTCCTATGTAATACAATTAATAAAACGCTCCTTTGCTGATTAATCCTTTTATTTTTGAAAGGTTATTTCAACAAGTTTATTCTTCTAAGCATGTGGAGCAAAACAAAAAAGAGAAACAATTGGTGGACAATTTTTAAAATAAAAACAGTTTAATCTAAAAAATTGAAATGGGTTTTACTTTTCATAGGTAAGGACAATAAGTTCTTCATTCTAGTTTAGGAAATTTGTCTTAAATTTTAGTTAGAATTAAACATTTATATGCAAATCTCAATCATTGAGATTGAGATTTATCTATATATACAGAGATAAATATAGACTCTATATGTATTTCTTCTCTCTATATATATTTCTTCTTTATCTTTTCTGCTATGAGTCACACGCTCTACGTTTTTAAGGACATGGACATTAATGTAAGGTCTGGTGGATTTGCAGAATAAAATGGAAGTGGCGACCCATGCAGTTACATCAGAGGTTACTGCGGCTGGGTCATAAGGTTTCAGATCTAGGTTCAGTTGCATTAGAGTACTGGCAAATAACAATAGTACTTTGGCAGTTGAGAAAAGGCTGTGGAAGAGGCTTCTGGCAGTCAAAATATGCAAGTGAGACTCTTCACGTTTACCTGGATTTCTGCTCCTTTGACTGTCATCTCATTCTTATTAGTTCCAGAGTAAAGATATTCCTCCTCCTCTTCTCCCTCTGCTCTTAATTTGCACTTTTCTTGGTTTATCTCATTCCTTGGAAATAATTGAATGTATATACCCTTCAAAACAGAGCACCCAGATTCAACCATCCTTTTGCTCTTTTGGCCTTTATTTTATTAAAAAAATTGGGGATGAATGTAAACCATCCATAATGATTTACCTTGAGAAAATACATATAATGATGTATAGAATGGAGGCTTCATAATAGCAAATATAAGCTATGAATCAGTAAGGAAGAAGGGGGGCTTCCAGTAGGAGCAGATGAGAAATTTGATTTGTCCTGACACAGTGAGAGTGCCATCAAAATGTGCAGTGGCATTTGTACTGTCATAAAGGTGATTATTCAGCATCTAAGCTCTGGTGAGGTTAGACCTCAGATGCTGTTTTCAAGATTAGGAAATAGGCACTGACAGCAGGTAGGCTGAGTTTAAAGGAACTCAAATGTTTAAGCACCTGGAGATTGAGTTTTGAGAGATTACAGGGACAGGCAATACAATTACAATACAGAGATGCATTGTGAATGAGCACAAGTGAAAGTCTTATGTGATAGTAGTTTAATATGTAGGGCAATGATATGGAACCATAATACATAAGCCATAAGCAGTTAAGCTACTGAAGGGCTTAGCTATACCAAGAAAAGTAAATATAAATGGATAATTCTGCAGACCCAAAAGAGGGTGCTGTGTCTCTTCCTATGCATCTTTATATATATCGATTTAATCCTATGAAAACATCAAAGTAAAGGTTAATACATATGAGCTTAATGTAATATAAAATGCATTGGCAACTAGAGTTAAAATTACAACTATACCAAAAACAGTTTTGTTACAGCTGAACAGAATTGGAGGACCTACATTACCCAATTTCAAGACTTTATAAGTTACAGTAACTGAGACAATCTTGTATGGGCATGTGGATAGACATATAGGTAAGTCAAACAGAATAGAGAGGCCAGTAATAGATCCACACATATCTGTCAATTGATTTTCATCAAAAGTGACAAGGCAATTAAATGGGGATAGAATAACCTTATGAAAAATGGTATGAATAACAGCAGAGACATGGAATCAACCTAAATGCCCGTCAACAGTGAACTGGATAAAGAAAACATGGTGGCCAGGCACAGTGGCGCATGCCTGTAATCTCAACACTTTGGGAGGCTGAGACCAGCAGATCACCTGAGGTCAGGAGTTCAAGACCAATCTGGCCAACGTGGTGAAACCCCATCTCTACAAAACTACAGAAAAAGAAAAAAAAAATTGCCTAGCTACTCGGGAACAGAAGGCTAAGGCTGGAGAATTGCTTGAACCCAGGAGGCAGGGTTTGCGGTGAGCTGAGATTGAGCCACTGCACTCCAACCTGGGCGACAGAGGACGACCCCATCTCAAAAAAAAAAAAAGAAAAGAAAACGTGCTACATATAGAATATTACACTGCTAAAACACAGAGCAAAATCATGCCCTTCGTGGCAACATGGATGTAGCTGAAGGCCATATCTTAAGCGAATTAACAGAAAAATGGAAAATAGAAAAACCAAAAATCAAAAACCAAATACTGCATGTTGTTACTTATAAGTGGGAGCTAAACATTGAGTACACATGGACACAAAGAAGGAAACAATAGACACCGGGTGGAGGGTGGCAGGAGGACAAGGATCAAAAATCCACCTATCAGGTACTATGCTCGTTACCTGGGTGGATAAAAATCTGTATGCCAGGCCGGGCGCGGTGGCTCAAGCCTGTAATCCCAGCACTTTGGGAGGCCGAGACGGGCGGATCACGAGGTCAGGAGATCGAGACCATCCTGGCTAACATGGTGAAACCCCGTCTCTACTAAAAAAAAATGCAAAAAAACTAGCCGGGCGAGGTGGTGGGCGCCTGTAGTCCCAGCTACTCAGGAGGCTGAGGCAGGAGAATGGCGTAAACCCGGGAGGCAGAGCTTGCAGTGAGCTGAGATCCGGCCACTGCACTCCAGCCTGGGCGACAGAGCGAGACTCCGTCTCAAAAAAAAAAAAAAAAAAAAAAAAAATCTGTATGCCAAACCCCTGTGACATGCAATTTACCCATGTAACAAACCTGCACATGTACCCCGAACCTAAAATAAAAGTTGGAAAAAAAAGAGAAAATACGGTATTAAAACAATTGGCTATCCGATTGAAAACAAAATGAATATCAATACTTGCCTTATGCAGTACATAAAT